>NC_138773.1:21611168-22161168 GCF_965119305.1 Pelophylax lessonae
TGGTCCTTGACATTGAACATGGCCCATTGTGTTGGCTCTGCGGGGTAAAGTCTTCCGTTGTATACATCAAATGCAAGAGTGACAGTAATCTTCAATTTCAACCTACAGGGCCAATAGAAGTGGTCTCTCACCAGTTTAAAAAGTTTGTCCGTGCTCTAAGTGACCATGATTATCATGCAGAGTAGTCAACACAGTCTCTCTATACCAACAAGAACAGTTGCCACATATCTTTGAGATCATCCAAGGGGCCCTTTTGGTATACCACCCTGTCACATAACTGTAACTGATCCCTCTCTTTCTAAACTAGGCATGCTTCTTTTGGAGAGTCTGTCAGCAGAAGATCTGGAAATTGACCCTCCAGGGCCTTTCATGTTAAATCACACAGGGAGTTCTCCACCTGGTCCTTTCTTAAGTCCTTCTTTGAAAGCTTAGGTAGGCCTTTAACCCTTACTTGAGAAAGGTCACACTAGTACTTCGGGACACTTGCAACCGAGACTCCAATAACTTCAGTCCATGTTGATACTCTGGCTCTATACTCTACTCTTTGACACAAGGCTTGTATCTCATCCAATGTCAGCTGAGCCCACTCTTCATAGGAAGTCCCTGAGTCATGTGAGCAGGTTATTTTCGGTTTTAACCATGAAGTCTTCACCATACAAGGAGTCTTTCAGTTTATCCACCACTGCTCACTTCAGGGCAAGGGACTCCAGCTTGTGGGTAGGATAGTTCTTCTCAGAAGGGGCAAAACTTCTGCTCACATAGGCAACAGGCTGTAAGTGTCCATTGCCCTCTTGGTACAACATCCTGTAGAGCCCATTTGGACTGGCATCTATTTGTAGTTCGTAAGGTTTGGTTGGATTGGCAAAGGTCAGAGCATTTGTTAAGTTCCTCTTCAGCTGATAGAGGGCTTGCTCACTCTAATCAGTCCACTGGTCTTGGATTGACTCCTAAGACTTCCTCGGTCCTCCAGTCAGGGTCATCATCCTCACCCTCACTCATCAACATCTCATTGAAGGGCCTAGCTAAGTTCAGTCACATTGGTAGGTCTTGCCCAGGAGGTGACAGCTTCCAGTTTTTTTTTTTTGTGGTCAGTGGCCATTCCCTTTAGCTGTGACAACATGTCTGAAGTAAGTGACAGAAGGCTGGCAGAACTGACACTTCTCTAGGGACAACTTAAACCCCTCATCATGAAGTCTCTTCAGGACCTTCTCCAGGCACTCTTCATGCTCTTCAAGAGTTCTACCAAAGACAATAATATTGTCTAGGTACACCAGCACTTCAGGTTCATGTCCCTTACTGTCTTCTCCAACAATTCTTGGAAGGTCGCTGAAGAACCCTAGTGGACAAATAAATGCCATCTTCTCTCTGTCTTCCGGATGCATGGGGATCTAGTAGTACTCATTCTTCAGGTCTAGTACACTGAACCACTTTGCCCCCGACAGACATTTTAGGGCATCTTCTGTCTGAGATGTTCTATACTGGTCAGGGATGGTTCTCCTGTTGAGTGTGTGGTAGTGATTAAGCATCCTTAGGGAACCATTCTTCCTCCTCACCAACGCTATGTGGGAGGCATAAAGGCTCCATGACTTGCAAATGATGCTTGTACTCTTCAAGCATGCTAATTGCTCATGGAGACATCAGGCTCTTCCTCTGAATGGCTTGCCTTCCTGAAGGTGAATTTGGTGCTGGGTGCTCTTTGCATGCCCCACATCTAAATCACTCTTTGAAACCACTTCCCTCCATCTCAGAAGTCGGGATTTGGTTATTTACTCCCACTTGGGGGAGTAGGGTGTTTTCTGCAGGTAGAACCTCAGTACAGGAATCTCATCTTCTGCCCCTCTCCCCCACCAAATCAGGGGGCATGTCTGTGGTAGCTGGATTCACTTGTCCTATCAGTATTTAGCCCCATAGTTTCACTGGCGAGTCAGTGATATTGCCAACGCTGACTGGATTTTCCCGTGACTTCATTGTAAGGCCCTCAAAACACTACTTCGGGGATTACCTTCACCCCTGTGCCCTTTCCCTGAAAAGCAGCTTCAAGGACAACAACGGGTTCTGGTTGATCCCAGTGGAACTTGTCTGAAGCTCAAAAACATGCCAATTTGCCTGCAGTATTGTCTCATCTCTGTTGTGTCACCACAACTTTCCCACTCCTTCCGCTGGGGCAATCTGTTCGTTAATCAGGCTTTGAGACAAGGGGGCAGTAAGTAGTCTCCTGACAAGGTCAGCGTTGGTTCCTATTAGTAGTGGGTTCCTCTTAGCTCCAAGGGGGCAAAGGTACACCTCTGGTAAGGTATCAAATGTTTCTGATTGCCTAACTATCGAAGAGTCAAATATTAGTCTAATCGGTATGTACCCATCACAGAGGAAATGTTGAGTTCTAATACCCCGGATTTGTAGATCTTCCAACTTCTCTAGGGGAAAGAGCCTAAGATATTTGTCATAAAACATCTGGTATAGCAGGGTCCCCTGTGCTCCTGTATCTAGAAGGACTTTTGTATAAATTCCTTCTGCTTTGACTGGCACAAAGGAGGAGGCTCTACTAACTTGTCAGGAAACTTGATTAAAGTTGCTTTTAGCAGTCTGTATTTGTACTTTCTTTCTGACCTGCTTCTGGGGTGTTAACAGCTTTGTTGAATTTCTGGGAGAATGGTGTGCATTATCTTTCCATGACCATCTACCTGGAGTCAAGAATAGTAAGTTGGGCATTTGCTTGGGGACAGCAGGGGGGCCCTCTGTGAGGTTTTGGACCTCCGCTGTTGTTTTCTCCCGTCTTCGAATTGGAGCGAACTGTTGTAGGTGGATACCCAGTTGGCTCCTTCACTGGGGTCCTCTGAATTTTTCCCACTGGCTTTTCATATAGCAGCTTCTGTAGAATTTCTAGGACTTCTTCTGCAACATCAGGTGGAGCTTTTCCCCTTGAGTATAGTGCTCTGAAGTTCCCAGCTTCTCTACAGCTGTAACCTTTGGTCTGATCCTCTTCTACCTTTCAAGACAATTTGATGAAGAATATTGTGTAGTCATTTGACAAAGACTGACACTTCGCACTGATATATATGCTTAAATTGGTAAGTCACCTCTGCACAGTTCTCCACTCTTCCATACACTTCTCTGAGGGCTTCTAAACACTCTGCGGTAGAGCAGCCTGGTTTGTCTCGCTTTGGGTTTCTGCTTATATTGGAAGTGGGTCTTTTTATAGCATCAGCAACTTACCATTCCTCTATTGCCTATAAAGCTTGGTCTATTCAACGGGGTATCAGGAGGGCACGGGGGCTGCTGCAACAATAATATATTACATGTTACACCCTGAATACAGGTGTAACATGTGAACTATCGGTTTGTAGTGCATGAGGGCGGCCAGAGGGAATGAGCTGGCCACTTCAGATTCTTTGGAGAAGTTAGAATAACTGGAAGATTGAGATAACCAGTCTAAATCTATGCATAAAAGACAGGCCAGATTAAACACCTTGATGTTGAGGAGGTTTTCTCCTCCTTCCCTTCAGGGGATATATAGCTTGAATAAAACAATGCATGTTTTTTTCATGTGCCACAGAAAATATCTGATTGCTTTGTTTAGGATTTGTATATATTTGTGCTTCAACAGGAAGCATGGCAAAGCTGGGGCCAGTCATCATATTAGGGGACTTCAACTATCCCGATATTAACTGGGAAGAGGGGACTGCACACACTAAAGGCCCGTCTCTTTATGGAAACCTTACAGGACAACTACATGTCTCAGTTGGTGGATTCTCCTACTAGAATGAATGCACTGTTGGATCTCTAAATTATTAATGATTCAGACCTAATCTCAGATGTAGGAGTTCGGGACAACCTGGGCTCTAGCAATCACAGGATGAACACATTTAGCGTAAATAACAATATAACAAGGCAAGAGGGGAACATAAGAACCCTAAACTTCAGAAGGGCAAACTTTCCCAAATTGTGCTCAATGATAGAGGAAATAAACTGGGACCAAACCCTAGGAACACTGACCACAGAGAAAAAATGGGAATGCTTTAGCAACATATTAAATAAATGCATCTCGCAGTGCATTCCTATGGGAAATAAATTTAAAAGAGCCAAAGCCAAACCTGGTTGGCTTAGCAGTAATGTAAATAAACTTATTAGGGACAAAAAAAATGGCCTTCAAGAAATATAAATCGGAGGGCACAGTATCGGCTTTCCAGCAATACAAGGAATTAAATAAGAAATGTAAATACGAAATCAAAATGGCTAAAATCAACTTCGAGAGACAAATAGCGGAGGATAGTAAAAAAAGAACCCTAAAAAATTCTTTAAATGTATCAACAGCAAAAAAACTAGGTCAGAGCATGTTGCATACATAATTAACGATGATGGGAGGAAAGTTACAGAGGACACTGAAAAAGCAACTGTGCTTAATGCTTTTATTTTCCTCAGTCTTTACACAGGAAAAGGAGGGGTACACTGACCATGACTATATGGTTAGCAGTACTTCACAGGACTTGCCGCTATGGCTAACAGAGGGTGAAATCAGGGAAAGGCTGAATAAAATTAACACAAGTAAATCACCAGGCCCGGATGGCGTACATCCGAGAGTACTCAAGGAACTCAGTGAGGTTATATCTAGACCACTGTTCTTGATCTTTGCTGACAGAATTTTGACAGGAAATGTACCAGGTGACTGGAGGAAAGCTAATGTGATACCGATATTCAAAAAAGGGCAGAGGCATATGCCGGGAAATTATAGGCCGGTCAGCCTGACCTCAATCGTATGTAAACTTCTGGAGGGGATGATAAGGGACTATATCCAAGAGTTTGCTAAAGAAAACAACATCATCAGCAGTAATCAGCACGGGTTTACAAAGGGGCATTCGTGTCAAACCAATCTGTTAACATTCTATGAGGAGGTTAGCTGTGAGCTAGACAGTGGGAGACCTGTGGATGTGGTGTTCCTGGATTTTGCTAAGGCGTTTGATACAGTCCCCACAAACGCTTGATTTATAAATTAAGGGTGACTTGTGTTGACCACAAGGTTTGCTCCTGGATACGGAACTGGTTAAAGGGGCGTGTCCAAAGGGTGGTAATAAACACGCATACTCTGACTAGTCTGGGGTGGTAAGTGGGGTCCCCCAAGGCTCAGTTCTGGGACCAATTTTGTTCAATTTATTCATAAATAGCATTGAGGACGGGATCATTAGCTCAATCTCAGTTTTTACAGATGACACAAAATTGAGCAGGGCAATAACTTCACATCGTGAGGCAGGAATCTTACAGAATGACCTGAACAAAATAACAGAGTGGGCAACTACATGGCAAATGAGGTTTAATGTGGATAAGTGCAAGGTATTGCACTTAGGGACCAATAACATAAAAGCAAAATACATGCTGGGGGGGGGGACCTCTGGGGGTATCAAAAATGGAGAAGGATCTGGGGGTCTTAGTAGAAGATATATTTAGCAATAGCATGCATTGTCAAACTGTAGCTGCCAAAGCGGGCAGAATATTGACATGCATAAGGAAGGGGATGTATTCCAGAGATAAGACTATAATCCTTCCACTTTATAAAACTCTGGTCCGACCACATCTGGAGTAATCTGTCCAGTTCTGGTCGCCAGTCCTCAGAAGGGATGTATTGGAGCTGGAGAGAGTACAGAGAAGGGCAACAAAACTTATTAGGGGATTAGAGGACCTTAATTACGAAGAGCGTTTAGAAGCACTTGATTTATTCTCCCTGGAGAAGAGACGCCTGAGAGGGGACATGATAGCGATTTACAAATACCTCAATGGTGATCTGAGCATAGAAAAAAATCAATTCAGTCGCCAGCAATGCATGAGGACATGAGGTCATACAATGCGTTTAGAAGAGAAGAGATTTAACCTCAGGCTACGCAGGGGGTTCTTTACTGTAAGGGCTACAAGATTATGGAATTCTCTGCCACAAATGGTAGTAACTGCGGGGAGTATGGCTACTTTTAAAAGACTCTTGGATGTACATCTCAAGGATGAAAACATTCAGGGGTATGGGAAATGAATACGTCCACACACACCTACACAGGTTGAACTGGATGGACTATTGTCTTTATTCAACCTCAACTACTATGTAACTATGTAACTATGTAAATGGTCTGTAATAGGTATAAAAATTGAGTAAAACAATAAAAGGAAAGAAAGCTGCGCACAAAAAAGGTGAAGCTAAAGGCTGCTAGTACAAAGTATATCAAACCCAGAAAAATGTAAAGATGGTACAGCGCCACTAAATAGATAACTAACTAATATGAAGGTGAACCAAAGTCCGTAAGTCCATAGGAGGGAGATTTCAGATGTTGGGAATATGACCGTGAATCCCACATCAATCTTGCAAGTAGAGTTTCAGGCAGAGATCACATAAACAATAAGGATGTAACCTTACCGGACAGTTGGACCCCCTGTTACGGAAGGTCAAAACAGGCATGCGATATCCACCACCAGGAACAAAACTGCAACAGAATTCCTCTCCTATCGACCACAGACACTCCGGGTAACCATAGACCATGGATCCGGCGAACCTCACTGAACCCCGGGTGCACACAGGGGATGACCTCCAATGAGACAAATGGGGGCGAACATAGTGAAGTACATTCAAGTCTTTTATTGAATTATAAGGCTTAACATGCCTGTGTCAAGCAGCTAAATTGTGAGTTTTTTACCTTATAATTCAATAAAAGACTTGAATGTACTTCACTATATGCGCCCCCATTTGTCTCATTGGAGGTCATCCCCTGTGTGCACCCGGGGTTCAGTGAGGTTCGCCGGATCCATGGTCTATGGTTACCCGGAGTGTCTGTGGTCGATAGGAGAGGAATTCTGTTGCAGTTTTGTTCCTGGTGGTGGATATCGCATGCCTGTTTTGACCTTCCGTAACAGGGGGTCCAACTGTCCGGTAAGGTTACATCCTTATTGTTTATGTGATCTCTGCCTGAAACTTTACTTGCAAGATTGATGTGGAATTCACGGTCATATTCCCAACATCTGAAATCTCCCTCCTATGGAGTTACGGACTTTGGTTCACCTTCATATTAGTTAGTTATCTATTTAGTGGCGCTGTACCATCTTTACATAAAAATTGAGTAAAGCTCAACATCTTGAACAAGTGGCATTTCCCCAGAAGCGAAATAGGAAGGTCCATCCACATCTTCAACTCACCCATTGGATACTAGAAAGAAAGGGGGAATGGTCTAACACTAGCAACTGTGTGCACCTTCGTCCTTAATTCAATTGCAAAAAAAAGGAGTGCCCAGATGGGACTTTGAATGAGGTGCACGCAATAGTCACTACTATGGAATAATGAATGTATTTGTTTATTATAAAAACATAACTGAATATGAACAAGTACCGACAAGTAACAGATGTCAGATATTAATACATAACATAATCAACATGACAGGTTTACAGAGCAACATACATATGAAACAATAAACTTAGTATATAGCTAAAATTGAGTAAAAACATACAATAAAAGTATAAGGGTTAATGCACAGGCCAATGAGCATCAGTGCAAGGCATATGTAGCAGTAATACACGAGTAGAATGTCTTGGATTAAATCTCAACAGAATATTTTGTATAAAACTCGACGCGTTTTGTCGGTCTGTTGGCCCACTCATCAGGAGTAAATAAATATGTAAACCTGTCAAAGACAATAGTGCACATGTTATAAAATAGCCAGCAAGTATGGAATATCAACAAGTATATGACCCAAGTGGGGAAAACCATACTTACATATGGCTAAATGTGACTAGTGGAGGTAATGCTGTCATGTGGTGGAAGTACTATGAGTCTGACCTGGGAGCTGAAGTGACAAGGATTGGCGGCAAAGGATTGGATACTAGAGGAGGATAATTTAAAGAGTATATAGAGTCATTTCCCAATGTTGAGGCCAAAATATGTTATGCTATGTGTGGCAACTGGGAAATGAGATGTCGCAGTCCAGTGAAAAGAATTAGTTATACTTAGAGGAAGTATCTCACTTTTATTGAAGTTCATGCTGAGACCCAAAATAAATGGTTAAAGTGGACAGGGATCCAAAATGGGTAACAGGGTTACAGTACACAGGGACTAAGAATCATGCAGATTAAATAGCTAGAGAAACAGCTATCTATGTGTGCAGGATGGATCAAGGGTGACATTGTTACACTAGACAATTTTGATGTTAAGTAGTATGATGCATTTAGGGTCAGGCACTACTAGTAAATTCTAAAACATGAGAAAAAGCAAAAACAATGACCAAATATTATCACAAATGTGTTTAATGTTGTGCATATCCAAGGAGGGATGAGATGTGAAAATCAAAATGTCATCTGCAAAAAGTGCAGTGCGTAGCTCAATGACCCCTATTTTAAAGCCATGTAGAGGCGCTGAGTCTGTTAACCATCTGGAGAGTGGTTCTAGCACTAGGTTAAACAGATTTAAGTTCCCTTATATAGTCTGGTGTCATCTGACAACTGGCCCGATACCACCAATCTGGCTGAAGGTTGGGTGTACATCCTGTAGATTCAATGAAGTGTAAGAAGGGCCTGGAGAAGCCTAACCTGTGGAGGACTGGTGAAAGCCATTGGAAGCTAACATTATCAAAGTCTTTCTCGGCATCTATAGTGATAATGGCATAGTTCTCGGAATGTTGCCGTTTAGCCTTTTCTAGGACCATAATGACTTTACATATGTTAGCAGAAGCAGTCTTGCCCTTAACAAATCTTGATTGTGCAGGGTGAATCAGAAATGGGATCATGTCGGCTAAACAGCGGGCAACAATTTTGGAAAATATTTTAACATCTAGGTTTAACAGCGAGATGGGTTGGTAGGATCCTGGGTTTGTGGAATCTTTGCCTTCTTTAGCTAGGAGTTTGCTACAGGTATATGCCTAGTTTCCTGTAAGCAGATAGGATCCACCTGACCAGACTGCATTGTAAACCTCTAATAAAGTGGGTTGAAGGTCTTCTCTTAACATTTTTAAAAAACTGAGGGAATAACCATCAGGGCCATGGGCTTTTTTATTAGCCAGGTGGCTAATCACCTGGGAAAGTTCACCAGGGGGACAGGGTTGCACATTGAACATCTCCACGAAGGCTGCTGCTTGTGTCTGGTCAATAGGGTAGTGGGCAGAAGATTGCTCTTAATGCTGAAAAAGTTTGGAGGATTATGCTGTGGTAGATGCTTGTTGTGATTATACATGATCTTGCCTATGAAAGCTTTTTTCCTAGCCCTTCTATGGATGGTCTGTATAAATGAATTTAAAAAAAATGAAGGGTAGTTGCCTGGTTGGTGGTCCTGACAAAGTCCAATTAAAATCTAGTTCTAACAGATTCACTGGCCCTCAAAGTGACTCTCAGCATGTAGGATTAATTTGAATAGAAAATTAGGAGCTCCAGAGCTACAGATTGCAGTAGGTTATGTGGGCCCTCTAGATTAGTGGTCTTTAACTTTTTTGAATCACAGGCCCCTTTAAGAGTCTGATGAAAGCTATGGACCCTCTCCCCAGAAATATTTCCATAAACACAACTTTACATAGAAACACAGAAATGTGATGGCAGACAGAGTAGTCTGTCGAGTCTGGCCATTTTTATAAATGTTTTTGGGTTTATTTTTTTTTTTTTTGTGTTTGTTTTTTTGGTTAACTTTTTTTGTCTGAGTTTGAGTATAGATCTATGTTTGTCCCAGACAGGTTTGAAGCCATTTACTGTTGACTGTCTCAACTTTGCATGCAATGAATATATGAACTTTATTTTATTGTTGTTTGATTATTAAAAAAGAATAGCGCAACCATGCAAAAGAAATGACTATTAAATATGGAGACAATCAATAAATAAAAATGGGGGTTTAGTCCCACCATATGGCCATATCGCGCTCAAGCCCACCACTACGTCAAAGTACCCCATTATCAGTGGGTCCTACACTATCCATAAAAAAGGGGTGAATCCAGCCTCTCTTACCCTTGGAGACAACACTCCTTGCTGGGAAGGTGTGCTAATGCACTGCAGGGGACTCCTCCTATATCTACTTGATAGAGGACACCAATAGAGTACAGGTGTGTGTGGGGGATGGGATGCTCAACCTCATAAGTCTGGTCATATCGGCCATATCGTGCTCAAGCCCACCACTACGTCAAAGTACCCCATTATCAGTGCATTAGCACACCTTCCCAGCAAGGAGTGTTGTCTCCAAGGGTAAGAGAGGCTGGATTCACCCCTTTTTTATGGATAGTGTAGGACCCACTGATAATGGGGTACTTTGACGTAGTGGTGGGCTTGAGCACGATATGGCCATATGGTGGGACTAAACCCCCATTTTTATTTATGGATCGTCTCCATATTTAATAGTCATTTCTTTTGCATGGTTGCGCTATTCTTTTTTAATATACATGTTGCTTGGTCCATAGCTGCACCGGCTTTAGATATACATGTTCAGGGTTTGCTCCCCCAATTTTTTGCTTGTTTATTATGTATTCGGTCTGACCAGACTTATGAGGTTGAGCATCCCATCCCCCACACACACCTGTACTCTATTGGTGTCCTCTATCAAGTAGATATAGGAGGAGTCCCCTGCAGTGCATTAGCACACCTTCCCAGCAAGGAGTGTTGTCTCCAAGGGTAAGAGAGGCTGGATTCACCCCTTTTTTATGGATAGTGTAGGACCCACTGATAATTGGGTACTTTGATGTAGTGGTGGGCTCACCCCCTTTCAATGCAAAAAGAAATGGGCTATCACGTACCTGAAGGTGAGCCTGAACGGTGAGGAAGGCCTCTCTTACGCCTCTGACTCAGGGCCCCTGATAGTGCAGACAGGAGTCACCGGATTGTAGAGTAGCACGAGTGCCTGATATAAGCTGGAAGCAGGCTGGTGTCCACGGACAGGGATAGCCAGGTAGATCCAGTGGATAAGCAGGTATGCAGGCAACTGGTGCTGGAGGCAGGAGTCAGGATAGCAGGGTAGGCTGGCAGAACCTTCACTGGCCAGGTGATCAGATTTGGAGAAGACAGGAGCGTAGTGAGACAAGCCGGGTCAGAAGCCAAACAGTAATGCAAGAGCCAGAAGGAGCAGACTGGAGCGGAGGTCAAAGGACAACCCGGGGTCGGTACAGGCAGAGAGCAAAGAATGGTCAGTACAAGGCGGGTCTGGAACTGGTAAACAGGATACAGGTTTGCAGGTACAGGTCAACAAAGGCTGAAGACAAAGCAGCACTGGAGCTGAGCAAAGGCTGGGTTTAAATAGCCCATTTGGCGCCAGTATCTGTCACACGTTGCGTGCTTGCGTGCGCGCGTTCGCGCATGCGCATTAGCCAAGTCTCTGCGGGATTTAACAGGAACACGTCTTTAAATAGCAAACCTCTTCTTACATGGGCACTGATTACAAAAATTAAATACAATCCTTTTCTGCAAATAAACAAAACAATTTTAATTCTGCTCAAATCTGCTACTACTACTAGAAAATCAGAATTAGCACCTGTTGTTATGAGTCAAGAACTCATGCTCTAGAGGGTGTGTATAGAGATTTCACAGCCAATCAAACATAGGCTTATGATATTTTCAGCAGCCTATTCCCCCAGGCTCGATTTCTAAAAGCCACCATTTTTTCATATGAGTACATGTTATAGTCTGATAACTAGGGACGAGCCAATGTGATGGAGAAAGGGTTGTGTGATGGAGAAAGGGTTGCTGCTACTTGTCCCATGATAGAGGGCAGAGCTATGATGGACTTAATTCATCAGCCAAAATCAGTGATGGTAGAAGCTTGACTAGGTTTTGTTCACGTACTCAAGAATGGAATTTTGGTGGGTTTATTCTATGTAAGATTTTTTTCACATATAATTCAGCTTAACTCATGAAAATCCATATATGTATAAATGAAGATTTTTTTTTTCAGCACATGAATCTTCTGGTGAGAGACTGTCAGGCATCTGATTGCCGCGATGGTGAGGCAGCTCATAACTACCTACAGCACGAGAGTGAGGTATGATGGTAAATGTGAGGAGGGCTCAGATAATAGGAATTTTCCCTACAATAATAACTTTAAAAACATATTATTTTTATTAATTTTTTTTACCCTACTTTATGAGGTTCCTGATATTCCTGAGTATGTAACTTCTCCTTACACAGCAGTAATTAAAATCAGATATTTAATTAAACTTTTTTTTTTGCATCAATACCTTTTTAATTTAATTTTTATAAACATTTTTTATAACATTTTTATAAACATAACAAAGAATGCCAAGAAAGAAAAGGACACATTGTCAGACCCATGAGGTTATATAATAAGTGCATCAGTATACAGAGAAAAATGTTTTTACAAGTGTAATGAAATGATCAGTAAAGTGAGAAAAAAACATGGAATGTATTAGAAGATCAGTTGGGAAGCATCGGTATCCATGCCTTTTTAAATTTTAGAGAGAGTGTTTGTGCTGAGAGCCAAAGTTTTTTTTCAGAATTAAAGATTAAATTAAGGTACATAGTGATTTCGGACATGTTAGGAGCTGTGTCTGTCCACCATACTAAACCTTATTTTCTTAGTTAACTTAGTTAAGACTGGTAAAATGTTTTTTTTTTTTTTTTATTGCTGGCTAGGTCACCACATGTCAGGTTTATCCTCTCTTCTGTCCATTTATGAGTGTTAGGAGGAACAGAAGAAGAAGGTTTAATTGTTGGATGCGTCCTAGTTGGAGACAGTTGGCTGTATTATACATTCAAGCAAATATTGTTAAAATGTAAAATGTTTTCAGAGTGTGTGCACCTAAACTGTGACCTTAGTAACACAATATATTCATTTTGTAAAAATTCTTTTGGGCTGGTGACGTAATACATAATATATATTTATATACAGTATACTATATGGCCAAAAGTATGAGGATCCCCCTCCAAAATGATGGAGTTTAGGTGTTTCCAGTGAAGGGTCCTGTTAATATTAGAGTATGAAAAGACTTTCTAAACAACTTTGCTCTTCCAACCCTGTTCAACCCATTTAGGATGAATTGGAATGACAATTGTGACACATTTGTGTCACAAATGGGTGAAAATCCCCACAGACACTCCAAAATCTTGTGTAAAGCCTTCTCTGAATAGTAGTGGATGCTATAACCACAAAAGGGGCTTATGGTGAGGTGTCTATAAACCTTTGGCCGTACAGTATATTCTATATTAGTAATAATTGTGACCTGTCACCAAATTATAATTTTTTTTCTTTACAGAAACTGAAGCTGCGGAAAGATTCAAAATATGCCCTCTGCATGGAGACTCTTAAAAGTCAATCGGTCAGCAGCGTCCTGCTGCCCCACCCAGGGAAAAAGTTCCTGAAATCAAGTCAGGGAAAACTGAAAGGTAATTCAGACCCCTGGAGACTGTTTCTGAGTAGACAAGGGTCATTGAATTTAAAATCACAGAGGCCCAGTCAGTAAAATGTTCTTCCAGCAGAGGTCTGAATTGTACAATGGCTTAGACCCTTCAAATCAAATCATAGTCCTCCCTTAACATAGGTGTCCTCACCCTCTTTCTTTACATCACAGGTTTCCTTTACACATCACGGTTTCCTTCAAATCAAACCCCCCCCCCCATTTTACAATCAAAACCTCCCCCATCCTCTTTACCTCACAGTCCCTCTTTCGCATCAAGATTCTTGCTTTACATCCCCTTTGTACATCAGAGTCCCCTCTTCATATATCACGGTTCTCCTCTCCAACATCACAGCCCCCCCCCCCCCCTCCCCGCTTCACAGCAGCATCCTCAGCCCCTTTCATATCACATCTTTCCCCTTCATATCAGTGTCCTTAGCCCCTTCACAGATCAGAGGCAGAAGACATGCAGGCACTGGACAGAGGGTGGGAGCTGCCCAACTTTTCCTGTTTACAAGTTGGTGATTAATTGCTAAGACCACCCTACATCCTAGCAACCAACACTCCTAGCCAGAGGCGCCTCTCTAATTAGGCAAATTAGGCGGTCGCCTAAGGCCTCGCACTCACAGGGGCCTCACGGCCGCCTAATTTGCCGAGTTAAAGAACCACCTCTGAGGCTGGCAGCAGGGGTCTCCCTACAATAAGCACAGTCCCGAGTCCCGGCCGCTACGATTCGGGGCTGTGATCGGGAGCAGCTCACCGGGGAATAGGAGCTCACTGACAGCTCCGTATCACAGCCAGATACTATAGCCGCTGCGCTGACAGTTCCCCCTCCCCCACAGACCACAGATGGGGGAGGAGAGAGAGCTGCTTCTACTCCTTCTCCTCCCACCCTCTCCTCCTGTGCTTGCCCACACTCCCCAACAGTTTTCTCTTTAGAGAAGATGAGGTGTGGGTGGGAAGATTGCAGACCAGGAACAAGAAGAGGAAAGATGGTGCCTGATCCCTTCATCCATCCATCCATACCATCCATCCACTCCCTTCTCCTTCCAGTGAGTACTCTGATATAAGGGGCACCCTTTCTCCATCTCTCTCCATTCCTTTCTTTCTACCTCCCCTCTTTCTTTCTTTCTTTCTCTTTCTCCCTCTCTCCCTCCCCTCTTTCTTTCTTTCCTTCTTTCTTTCTCTTTCTCCCTCTCTCCCTCCCCTCTTCCTTTCTTTCTTTCTTTCTTTCTTTCTCTTTCTTTCTTTCTTTCTTTCTTTCTTTCTTTCTTTCTTTCTTTCTTTCTCCCTCCCCTCTTTCTCCCTCTTTCTTTCTTTCTTTGCCCCCCCTTTCTTTCCTTCCCCCCTCCCCTCTTTCTCCTTCTTTCTTTCTTTCTTTCTTTCTTTCTTTCTTTCTTTCTTTCTTTCTTTCTTTCTTTCTTTCTTTCTTTCTTTCTTTCTTTCTTTCTTTCTTTCTCCATTCCTTTCGCTTTCTTTCTTTCTCTTTCTTTCTTTCTTTCTTTCTTTCTTTCTTTCTTTCTTTCTTTCTTTCTTTCTTTCTTTCTTTCTTTCTTTCTTTCTTTCTTTCTTTCTTTCTTTCTTTCTTTCTTTCTCCCTCCCCTCTTTCTCCCTCTTTCTTTCTTTCTTTGCCCCCCCCTTCTTTCCTTCCCCCCTCCCCTCTTTCTCCTTCTTTCTTTCTTTCTTTCTCCATTCCTTTCGCTTTCTTTCTTTCTCTTTCTTTCTTTCTTTCTTTCTTCATTCCTTTCGCTTTCTTTCTTTCTCTTTCTTTCTTTCTTTCTTTCTTTCTTTCTTTCTTTCTTTCTTTCTTTCTTTTCTTTCTTTCTTTCTTTCTTTCTTTCTTTCTTTCTTTCTTTCTCTCTCCCTCCCCTTTTTCTTTCTTTCTCTCTCCCTCCCCTTTTTCTTTCTTTCTTTCTCTCTCTCTCCCTCCCCTCTTTCTTTCTTTCTTTCTTTCTTCTTTCTTTCTCTTTCTTTCTTTCTTTCTTTCTTTCTTTCTTTCTTTCTTTCTTTCTCTCTCTCGCCTTTTTCTTTATTTCTCTCTCCCTCCCCTTTTTCTTTTTTTCTTTCTCTCTCCCTCCCCTCTTTCTTTCTTTCTTTCTTTCTTTCTTTCTTTCTTTCTTTCTTTCTTTCTTTCTTTCTTTCTTTCTTTCTTTCTTTCTTTCTTTCTTTCTCTCTCTCTCTCTCCCTCGCCTTTTTCTTTATTTCTCTATCCCTCCCCTTTTTTTTTTCTTTCTTTCTCTCTCCCTCCCCTCTTTCTTTCTTTCTTTCTTTCTTTCTTTCTTTCTTTCTTTCTTTCTTTCTTTCTTTCTTTCTTTCTTTCTTTCTTTCTTTCTTTCTTTCTCCCCCACGTTCTTTCTTTCTTTCTCTCCCCCCTCTTTCTTTCTCTCCCCCCTCTTTCTTTCTCTCCCCCCTCTTTCTTTCTCTCCCCCCTCTTTCTTTCTTTCTCTCCCCCCTCTTTCTTTCTTTCTTCCCCCCTCTTTCTTCATCATTTCATTTTGCATTCATTGCATTTCATTGCATTGCATTTTGGTATTCATCATCGCATTTGCAACTGTGTCATCATCCCCGCCCCTGCTCTCTCCAGGCAGCTGAGGTGTAGTAACACGACACTTTACATTCTCAGTTAAGATAACGGCGTTGCAACGATGGGAAAAGTAATTAGATTACTCCGTTACTGAAAATTAAACTCTGTTAGTAACGCCGTTATACTTAAATGCCGTTACTACCAACACTGGTGGGGAGCATGTGACAGAGCGTCTTTTGGCGGGAGCATCAGTCCCAGGAGGAGGTGATGGCTGTCAATGGGGACATGGCTCATATTTGGTGTGGGGGGGGGGGGATGTAGCACTCTCCTAGGTAGGTGCTAGGAAAATGCATATGTGGCCCTGTCTGCTTATCAGGGGCGCCTGAATTGTTAGCTAGATGTCACATGTTTCCAAGTGTGTCTGTTGAATCTGGGGAGTCTCCCCACTGTATCCAATGAGGGATTGTGTTGGTCAGTGGAGGAAACCTAGCCAATAGCACACCAGGGTTTATGACTGTCTAAGTGGGCGGGGTTTACTGCAATGCACCCTGGGATTGTATATAAATCTGTGGGGACCATGTGACAGAGCGTCTTTTGGCGGGAGCATTATTCCCAGGAGGAGGTGACGGCTGTCTCTCCTCCTGTCAGAGAGTGAAGGGGGGTTCAGGCAGTCGGCCTAGAGGACTGGAGGTTGAGCTGTGCTGCAGAGAGGGATCCAGAGTGTTGCTGACCGAGTGGAGCTGCTGGGCATAGGTCTTCAGGAAAAATAGTATCGTGAGTACTCAAGATCTGCCCAGGGCTCTGTCTAGGAAAGGGGTCCACTCCAGAAGGTCAAGGGGATCCAGGAGCCAGCTAAGTAGTATTGGCAGTGAAAGGGGTTGCCAAGTGTTTAAAGCCCTGAAGATAGGGAAGTGAATGGGGGCGCCAGTGTGGGCCCTGAAGCATTCAGCAGTACAGAAAAGGTGTACAAGTAGCTACCTCAGGTGAGAGTACCTCAGGGAGCTAAAAGGGACTTCCACAGCAAAAAGGGAAGTTACAGCATCAAGTCAGCATCAACCGGCACCCGGCCAGCGTTAACCAGCATCAAGCCAGTGCTAATCAGCGTCAAGCAGCATTCATTCAGAGTCCCCGTCAAGTTGTGTATAGTTCAATTACAGGAGTATCCCACTCATCCCTCCTCCCATCCAAGTTCCTAAATAAACCTAAAAACCCAAAGATACTGGACTGGTTCTTCTCTCAGTGCTCACACTTGAAGAAACATGTTCAAAGTTACTTTTGTTGCACCTGGTGACCCAGGGGGACCCACAGCCAGCACCTATTCTGGGAATTGTGCTACACTTAGTTTGGCTATTGTGCTTTTTCCCCAGTCCTACTGGTATCATCCGATTGGGATAGTCACTCCAACATGGAATCCAACAATATATGGTCCCTTCCTCCCACAGAAACTTGGCTCCCACTGTAACCCAATGTGGTTTGAATGTCAACATACCTTCTTCATCAGGGGGTAAAGAACCAACCTATATCCCTTGTTTATATACACGTAAGCCAGTTCCACTAATCCCTCTAATAATAGGCAATACTAGGTAACCACTTCTAAACAAAATAAGGATCACTTCTTCTAAATGTAAAACTTACACCTCAAGTTGCATCACAACTTTAAGGCAGCACAGTGGCTAAGTGGCCAGCACTTTTTCCTAACAGCACTGTTGGTTTTAATCCCAACCACAACAACTCCTGCATGGAGCTGGAGCCCCCCTCCCACATTTCAACACATGCCTACTATTCACATAGTAACTGGCCCTTTACTTGCATGGATATGAGCAAGGGATATCAGGCTGCAAGCTTCCTGGGGTCTAATAATGTCAACTGTGCCCAAAAAATAATGAGAGTAGGTCAGGAGCTTGGAATAGGATTGAGCATATTATACACTGTACACTATATACTATACTATTGGATCTAAAGCAGCCCATAGATGATGTTATTTTCTTTCCTCCCACCCATGGTGGAGGGAAGAAAATCACTCAATTCCCTCATCAACACAGCCAGTGTTGATTGGAGAATAGCTCCGGCAGTGCTATTGTGTTCGGCTGGTGGGGAGTCGGCAGCAGAACACAGTGATTACTGCTAGCTGCTATATAGCTATATGTTTTTCTGCACTCTCTGTTAAGAGCTAAGCTATAACAACAGCTAATCTACTAACCTATTAAAAACTTAAATACAAATATATGCAAAATGAAACAGAAAAAGTGCTCTTTAATAGGATATCACCACTGTTAACCTAATCTTAGGCTCCAATCATGGCAGGAAAACTCCCAATATATTATTGACAACTAGACATTAAGACATTAAGCCCGTTAAATTAACGGGCGCTAGAATGTATGTATATATGTATGTATATATGTATGTATATATATGTGTGTGTATATATATATATATATATATATATATATATATGTATATATGTATGTGTGTGTGTATATATATATATCTATATTAATAAAATGGAAGTGTCTCTGTGTCCGTCCCTGTGTCCGTGGAAATGCGCTACTGCGCATGTGCCGCACGAACAGCCGCTGGGATGCAGAGAGACTTCGGGCGGACGGCCGGCGCTGGGTGGGCGTGTTAGACAGGAGTGAATCCCCGCCCACTTCACTTCCTCCTCAGAAGAGCGCGGCTCCGGAGGAAGAGGCCTGTCGGATGATGCCTCCAAGGCATTATCCGACATGACAGAGGCATAATCCAACAGGCCTCTTCCTCCAGAGCCGCGCTCTTCTGAGGAGGAAGTGAAGTGGGCGGGGATCCGCCTACTTTCTAACATGCCCACCCAGCGCCGGCCGTCCGCCCAAAGTCTCTCTGCGTTCGGCTGTTCGTGCGGCACATGCGCAGTAGCGCATTTCCACAGACACAGGGACGGACGCAGGGACACTTCCATTTTATTAATATAGATAGACCTCCCGACAAAACATCACCAGATCAACTTGAAAGCGAGCAGCAAATCCTCTTCTCATAGTGTAACCTGTTTATTAGGTAGTGGTTATCAGCTCAAATGGAAGCTTTAAGCGCAAGCCTCTGTGCTCCAACCAGCTAAACTCTTCACACTCCATTTCTCCCATGGTACATGCAATTGCTCCAACTAGTGCATTTTTTCACTGGAACTTTGTTGCATTGGAGCCTTCAACAAAATCTTCTGCTGCCATCATGTGTAGTTCCATTTAATCAAAGTGTTTCTCTATTACCAGACATGGATAAAGATTTCAGAGATTACCTCACAAAATACATCTCCGATCTTGTGGAAGGAATTTGGCTTCACCAGAAATCCAATATTAGCGGAGAGAAGATCACCTGCGGCCATGTGGGAAAAGAGCTGAAGGTCAGTCCTTCACAGAGACCTCCGGTCACAGTATTGGAACATAGAAATCCAGTGCCTGAGGAAAAGTGTAATTACCCATAGTGATCAATTAAAGTTATAGATGTCCTATCTTTGCTAGTTGAAATCTGAAATAAGTTTAACTCTTGCAGCTTCTACTGAAGCTCATCTGTGCCTGCTGTAGGGGGGATAAAGTATTCAGAATTCTCTAGCTCAGTCAATTATGTTGTAAGTCTAAGCACCATGGAATGGGTCAAGGCAGATGTTGATTGTCTGAGAGGTGTTAACGTTTATGAAACCTCCCTGTTCTACATTCATGCTCTAATATTGTAGTGTCATGAAGTCTGGGAGATAAGCTAATTTATTAAAGTCTCTCTCTCTGGTGTTTTAAGTAATAGCAAGCCCATCTAAGAGGAATATATAAGCTCTTACTAGGAAGAGGGTTTAAGTTCTGACAATGACACAATGTCTTATATTCTAGGACTTTGTCAGCATTTTACAAAGGGAAGAGTGCAACGTTACTTCCCCCTTGCAGGTAATTATTATATCATATTAGAAATTTAAATATAATGAACACTTTCAATGATCTGTAGGTAAAATATTATATCACAATTGCAAAAATATGAGTCAGCAAACTTTTATTCACAGAGGTCTGTGAATGGGAAACTATAAGTACCGAGAGCCTTTGTGGCTGTCGGCTTGTAGTCTCAATAAAGTACCAGGGTGTTGTTGAGCGCTCTAAGTAGTTCATTTAGTTCAGCCCTGCATAGCACCCGTGATCTTCTGATCGGGGATCAAAAAAATGAACAATGTCCCGGGCAGCAGCCAGCCTAGACTCTGCATTGCAAAACCTGGCTGCAGTGCTGGAGTAACACACGGGTTAAACAGAGAGATTTCTCAGATTCTCCCCCTGCCTCCTCCTCTCCAATGAATTAGCATACGGGAGGTCAGGTGGCGCTTACCTTTCAGTGATTGGCCGGGACTCGGAGAGGGAGTGTGGTCAGCCTCGGAGAAGTGAACGGGAACAAGACAGCCCGACCGGAGCTCAACTGCAGCATGTTTGCATTCAAGCATATACTGTATATATTTGTACCCTGCAGTTTGGACTCTCTCTGCAGCTGAATGTCTGTGGAAATCCACACAACTGGGCTTTTTTTTTTTTTTTTTTTTGTGAGGGAGGGCGAGCAGCAGGTTTTCAGACACACACACACACAAATCTCATTTTTTTTTTTCAATAATTGTTTCAATAATTGGCTCTTAATCAAATATGACAATTTTTAAGAACTTTTTTTTGTGTGATTAATAGTCCCTGGGGCATGACCCAGAACCCTAGGCACTTTTTAGGGGCATTTATTGGGTTTTAGGGCTTCAAAATTGTGTTTTTTGATTACCGAAGTTCGGGTCCCATTGATTTCAATGGGGTTCTGAAATCCGGGCCGAACTTTTGGGAAGTTCAGGTGTTCTGGTCGAACCGAACTTTTGTAATGTTCGATCATCCCTAATGCCCACCTCACTCCCACTGCTGCCCCATGTTCCCTTATTGCCATAATGTGCCAGTATTATGCATCTAAGACCGATTGCCATCGTATGCCAATATTATGCATCTAAAACTGCCATGATGTGCCATTTGTATGCATCTAAAACTAATTGCCATGGTGTGCCAACCCTGCTGCCGTCATTTTAAAATATGCAATACAAGCAAGTGGGTCACAAAAAAATATTTACTATTAGTCTTGAAAATCTAGGGGAATTAGGAAACCTGTTTAGCCTAAATGTCATCTGACTACTATTCTTATATGCAATATCTGTTTTTGAGTCAAAACAAATGAAAAGGGACTAAACATTATTTTTAATGGATATGCAGACAAGTAAAAATTAATGGAAATTGATGTAAAAAAACAAACAACTGAAATTCTAACTCTTTAATCATGAAAGGGGGGGGGCGCCAATACAGCTTCTTGCCAAGGGCGCTGAAGACCCTAGGTACGCCTCTGGCAACTATGTCCTAGGCAGTGGCGGCCCGTGCATAGGGGGCGCCAGGGCGCCGCCCCCCCTGCCCCTAAAGAAAAGAAAAAAAAAAAGAAGAAAAAAAAAACGAACAAATAAAGTTTTGAAAAAAAATTACAAAACGAACAAATAAAGTTTTGAAAAAAAAAAAAATTGTGTTCGCCGCTACCCCGGCCTATGTGGTGGCTATGGGGGGGGGGTGGGGTTTACGACCCAGAAGAGGCGCCGATTGGCTGCCTTCTGGGAGCGTAACCTGGGCACAAGTCATTGCGCTTGGGCACCCCCACTTTCCTGATATCCTGGCTGTGATTGGTCCAGTCTACAGCCTGGACCAATCATCATCCAGGACATCCCATGGCCCCATGCTGACCCCGCTGACGTCGCGTGGACTGGCATTGCAGAGAGCGGAGCGGAGAGGACACCGGAGAAGAGGAGAGGGAGAAGCCGAGCCTCCAGGTAAGTGCACTGCTCTGTCAGGCACGCACGCATAGCTCTGCATTGGGGGACATATACTGCTGGTCACTGCACTGGAGGCACGCACGCATAGCTCTGCATTGGGGGACATATACTGCTGGTCACTGCACTGGAGGCACGCACGCATAGCTCTGTATAGGGGGACATATACTGCTGGTTACTGCACTGGAGGCACGCACGCATAGCTCTGCATTGGGGGACGTATACTGCTGGTCACTGCACTGGAGGCACGCACGCATCGCTCTGCATTGGGGGATGTATACTGCTGGTCACTGCACTGGAGGCACGCACGCATAGCTCTGCATTGGGGGACATATACTGCTGGTCACTGCACTGGAGGCACACACGCATAGCTCTGCATTGGGGGACATATACTGCTGGTCACTGCACTGGAGGCACGCACGCATAGCTCTGCATTGGGGGACATATACTGGTGGTCACTGGAGGCACGCACGCATAGCTCTGCATTGATGGACGTATACTGGTGGTCACTGGCTGCACTGGAGGCACGCACGCATAGCTCTGCATTGGGGGACGTATATTGGTGGTCACTGGCTGCATTGGAGGCACGCACGCATAGCTCTGCATTGGGGGATGTATACTGGTGGTCACTGGCTGCATTGAAGGCACGCACGCATAGCTCTGCATTGGGGGACGTATACTGGTGGTCACTGGAGGCACGCACGCATAGCTCTGCATTGGGGGACGTATACTGGTGGTCACTGCACTGGAGGCACGCACGCATAGCTCTGCATTGGGGGATGTATACTTGTGGTCACTGCACTGGAGGCACGCTCGCATAGCTCTGCATTGGGGGACATATACTGGTGGTCACTGGAGGCACGCACGCATAGCTCTGCTTTGGGGGACATGTATACTGGTGGTCACTGGCTGCACTGGAGGCACGCACGCATAGCTCTGCATTGGGGGATGTATACTGGTGGTCACTGGCTGCATTGGAGGCACGCACGCATAGCTCTGCATTGGGGGATGTATACTGGTGGTCACTGGCTGCATTGGAGGCACGCACGCATAACTCTGCATTGGGGGATGTATACTGGTGGTCACTGGCTGCATTGGAGGCACGCACGCATAGCTCTGCATTGGGGGATGTATACTGGTGGTCACTGGCTGCATTGGAGGCACACACGCATAGCTCTGCATTGGGGGACATATACTGGTGGTCACTGGAGGCACGCACGCATAGCTCTGCATTGGGGGATGTATACTTGTGGTCACTGCACTGGAGGCACGCACGCATAGCTCTGCATTGGGGACATGTATACTGGTCACTGCATTGGGGACATGTATGCTGGTCACTACATTGAAAGGGGGCATTTATACTGGTCACTATATTGAAGGGGGAATGTAATGTGGGGTTTGTGCTAGGGGCCTGTACTGTGGGGTTTGTGCTTGAGTTGTTTGTGCGGGGTTTGTGCCTGAGGGGTTTGTGCTGGGGGGGTCTGTACTGTGAGGTTTGTGCTGGGGGGGGTCTGTACTGTGAGGTTTGTGCTGGGGGGGTCAGTACTGTGGAGTTTGTGCCACTCTCAGTCCATGTATCCCATAATAGGATGTCTCTCACAGTATATCCCATAATAGGGCCCCTGTTCCCTATTATGGGATATACTAGTACTGATGGACCCCTTAATATGTGATATATTGGGAGAATTGGTTCACGCAAGCAAAATACAGGGGACAAAATGGGTGGAGTCTATAAGGGGTGGGGCTTCTGAGAAATGGAAGGGGTCAAAATGGAAGGGCGGGGTCTTGTGCCCCTCCCCCATCTTAAAACTTCACCAGCCGCCACTGGTCCTAGGTGTACTAGTTCTCCTATCAGAGAACACTTAGCCTGCCTTAAAAGGTCTTTTGCATCCCTCTCACAGTCCACATTAGACTGTAATTCGAGTCAGGGCGACTACAGCTGGGCCTTCTGGCTGTTGAACTACTTCACTAGGAGCTTCAGCACTGTTAAGGGCCCTTGGCAGTATCTTACTATATCTGCATGCCCTATCTGACTAAGGTTCCTCCCATCCTGGCATATATATGGGCACTAGCTCTACCCTTTACATCACTGTAGGAAAGAGGACCTAACACTCAGTTAAAGTGCTCTGAAACAGTATTTGCCCCCTACCTGATTTTTTTTTTTTTATTTGTATTTTTTTTTGCATATTTTTCACACTTAAATGATTCAGATCATCAAACAAATTGTAATATTACACAATGATAGCCCAAGTATATACAGAATGCAGTTTTTAAATGATTATTTCATTTATTAAGGGAAAAAGCTGTCCAAACCTGCCTGGATGTGAAAAAGTAATTGCCCCTAAACCTAATAACTGGTTGTTCCACCCTTGGTGGCAACAGCTGCAATCAAGCATTGGCTATAACTAGCAATGAGTCTCACATGGCTGTGGAGTCATTTTGGCCCACTCTTCTTTGCCCCCTTAATGACCAGGCCATATTTTGCGATCCGACACTGCGTTACTGTAACGGACAATTGCACGGTCGTGCGATGCTGTACCTAAATAAAATTCATGTCCTTTTTTTCCCACAAACAAAAATTTCTTTTGGTGGTATTTGACGCCCTGTGCGATTTTTATTATTTGCGCTATAAACAAAAAAAAGAGCGACTATTCTGAAAAAAAAAACAATATTTTTCACATTCTGCTATAAAACATTCCCAAAAAAAAATGTAAAAATCCAAATTTTTTAACACTTTAGACCGATTTGTTTTCTGCTACATATTTTTGGTAAAAAAAATTGCAATAAGAATATTTTGATTGGTTTGCGCAAAAGTTATCACGTCTACTAACTATGGGAAAGATTTATGTCATTTTTATTGTTTTTTTTTTTTTTACTAGTAATGGCGGCGATCTGTGATTTTTTTCGTGTCTGCAACATTGTGGCGGACAGATCGGACCCCTGACTGACATTTTTGATACTTTTGGGGGGACCAGTGACATTACTACAGTAATCAGTGCTAAAAATATGCACTGCTACTGTAATAATGACACTGGCTGGGAAGGGGTTAACTCTGTGGGTGATCAAGGGGTTAAATGTGTACCTAGGAGCATGTTTCTAACTGTGGGGGTCGTGGCTTGTGAAATGATCACAGAGACCTGTGTTCCTATATTGAAGGATCACAGGGGCTCTATGATCATTCCAGGGAGAAGAATGGTCAGCTGTGTTTACAACAGCTGATCGTTCTTCTCTCTCAGCAAGAAACGATCGCGGGTGTCAGGTGGCAATCGGTGCCTCCTGCCCCGTGCATCAAAGTCCCCGATGGGGAGCGGGGGCCCTAGCTGCAGGCCCTCGACCGATGTATACCTACGTCAGTATGCGCAGGAGCGGTTGCCTGCCACAGTATAACTGCGGCGGGCGGTCGGCAACAGGTTAACCAATATAGACAATTGCCATGGATAACCTAATTATAAGGCCCCTTTCACACACGCTGTCCGTTTGTCCGTTTTTTCATCCATCCGTTGACGGATGAAAAACGGACATCAATGCATCTCTATGTAAAAACGGATGACAACGGATGAAAGACGGATAACAACTGACGAAAAACGGATGACAACTGACGTTGTGTGAAAGGGGCCTAATAGTAAAAACTGAGTCCCGATGGAATACGAGTCTGGAGTCGAACTATCCAAAATACCCCTCTCTGACATAGTAGACGAAAGATATCACCTCCCCTCTTAGGGGCACGTATATTTTCAATAACCTGGACTTTCATAGCAGAAATGTCCCTAGAATGACATCCTTTAACTGGTTGCCGACTGCTCACAGTATATTTACTGCGGCAGTCAGCCCTGGCCAGGCAGAGTGACGCAGGTCTACGCCGAGGCTCGTTCACGGAGGAGTGCGGGAGTGTGACTGGCGGACACGATGTCCGCCGGTCACACTACGATCGTCGGTACAGCGGGAGAAAGACAGAGCGGCTTATGTAAACAAGCCGCCTGTCAGTTCTCCCTGTGTAAAAATGAAGATCAGACGGTTCTACTATGTAGAACCATTGATCTTTGTTTTTACACCAATAGCAATGTCCCACTACAGTTAGAAGCACGCCCCTAGGACACACTTAACCCCTCCCTGTCCAATACAGTTAACCCCTTCCCTGCCAGTGTCATTTTTGCAGTAACAGTGCATATATATAGCACTGATTACTGCAGTAATGTCACTGGTACCCCCAAAAGTGTCAAAAATGTCAGTCAAGGGTCCGATCTGTCTGCCACAATGTCGCAGTACTGCAAAAAAAATCGCAGATCGCCGCCATTACTCGTTAAAAAAAAAAACGCCAAAAATGACAAAAATCTTTCCCTTTGTTAGTAAACGCGATAACTTTTGCGCAAACCAATCAAAATACGCTTTTTTCTATTTTTTTTACCAAACATAAGTAGCGTAAAACAAATTGGCCGAAAATGTTAAAAAATTTTGATTTTTACATTTTTTTGGGGGGGAATTTCATATAAAAAAAAGTGAAAAATATTGTTATTTTTGCAAAAATTACGCTCTTTTTTTGTTTATAGCGCATGATCAAAAAATTGTACAGGTGATCAAATACCACCAAAAGAAAGCTCTGTTTGTGGGGAAAAAAGGACGTGAAATTCGTTTAGGTACAGCGTCGCATGACTGCGCAATTGTCCGTTAAAGTCACGCAGTAAAAAATCGCAAAAAACCCCCTGGTCAGTAAGGGGGTAAAATCTTCCGGGGCTTAAGTGGTTAAAATGTTTGGCTATGTTTGTTGTTTTATTTTTCTCCGCGCTGTACACATGTTCATTAGGGATGGGCCAAACACCCCTCTGTTCGGTTCACACCAGAACACCGCGAACGGGGGAAAAGTTTGTTCAAACATTCAAACTTCATTAAAGTCTATGGGACTCGAACCTGAAAAATCAAAAGTCCCTCTGACCCCCTCCCCCCAAATCCCAAGGTGCGTGCTTTGACCAAGCACTTAATGCACTGCAATTGCGCAGTGCATTATGGCGGGCGAATTTCCCGCGAACAGCCACGTTTGTTTGTGTGTTCCGCGAACACCCAATGTTCGAGTTTGACTCAAACTCAAAGCTCATCCCTATTGTTGATTGAAACGGTCTCTAAAACATCTCCTAGTCCTACCCATGTTTTGCATGTTGAATAGGCTACAAGAAATCAAATATATAAGTAACATAACTGGTATTAGAGGTATAGAACCATTGAATTTCAAAGTCTTTTTAGTTGGCAGAAGATCGAAATATATTGCCCCCTAAGATGTGACTACAACATAGACATCCTGGTGTCCCACATTTAAAATTACCTTTAAAGTACAGCCGGTAAGTGACTGCACTTTGTTATCTCTGTTAAAGAAACTGGGTGACAAAGATTGACCCAAAGTGGGAGCTCTCCTGGGTACTATTTTAACACCTTCCTTTAAAACATTGGCACAAGTCTCATCCATATTTAAGAGGTAAATGGTAACTTGGCCAAATTCAACACTGAAGGGGGTTGAGAGGGTTAATTTGTTTTGTGTCCTCTTCAGTCCTCTTTGTTCCTTTTTCGGCTCAACAAATCATCTCTCTTTTTATTCTTTGCTATTGTCAGTACCCTATCTAGCATCCTTTTTGGGTACCCCCCATCTAAGAACCGTCTATAGAGCAACCTTGCCTCTTTTTCAAATTGTGGTTCGCTACTAGGGATGGGCCGAACTGTTCGGTTAGCACCAGAATTTTCGAACATCACGATAGTTCGGAACCGAATAACAAACTCCATTGAAGTCTACGGGACCCAAACTGGAAAAATCAAAAGTGCTCATTTTTAAGGCTTATATGCAAGTAACTGGGCAAACAATGGTTATGGGGGTCCAGGTACTGCCCTGGGGGACATGTATCAATGAAAAAAAAGTTTGTAAAAAACGTTTTCTTTAAATAAACAGTTATTTACTGATGCTTAAAGTGAAAGCATCAAAATGAGAAATAACAATAAAAATGAAAAACCCTTTTCAATATAGTGCCCAGGGGGTCCCCTTAGTCTACCTGTAAAGTGGCACATCTGTACGGTGTATAGAAGCTGCTGCAGAAATAATTGCATTTACAAA
Source organism: Pelophylax lessonae (assembly GCF_965119305.1). Classification (NCBI taxonomy): domain Eukaryota; kingdom Metazoa; phylum Chordata; class Amphibia; order Anura; family Ranidae; genus Pelophylax; species Pelophylax lessonae. The sequence goes on from NC_138773.1 coordinate 21,638,948, forward strand.
GCCAAAAAAATTACATTTTCCCTACAAGCTTTATTTATTTTAAAAACAGAGGCTTGGGGAGCCAATCTGTTTGATGTTCCCACTACATTGTGGCCTCAAGATTAGAGATTTTTTGGATTAATTCTGGTGTCTCTTTCGCAGACTTTGGATAGAAGTAACAGTTGCAGAAAAATTGGTCTTTGGGTGTCGAAGGTGGCTTCACACCCTAACTCTATAGAGGTACTCTTGATAAAAGCAAGAATTGCCTTGCTGTCAAAAATTGAAATGATATTCACCTGCCAAACAGGTGCGGAAAAATTGGTCTTTGGGTGTCTGTGGCACCTTCACTTTGTAACCCTATAGAGGTACTCTTGATGAAAGCAAGAATTGGCCTTGCTGTCAAAAATTGAAATGATATGCACCTGTGAAACAGGTTGGTCTTTGGGTGTAAATTGAGCCCATAAAACCTACACCAAAAAAATTCTTCCAGATAAAATCAACACCCACAACACTAGGCAGCCTAGAAGTCTTGCAGAGATTCCACATCCCAAAAATACCCAATCAGTAAAATCGGCACCATAGCTTCTGGTTATTCAAGACTGATTCATTTTGATAAATGTCAGACAATCCATGGAGTCTGTGAACAGACGTATTCTAATATCAGTAACAAAACCTCCAGAAGCACTGAATGCCCGTTTGGAAAGCACACTGGATGCAGGACAGCCCAGCAGTCAATTGCATACTGGGCAAGTTCTGGCCACTGGTCTTTTCTCATGACCCAGTAACCCAGTGGATCCTCAACTGGAAAGCTCTCCATCTCTACTCTCGACCCTAGATAATCATCCACCATATGATGCAGACGCTGCCTATGGGATGTGGAAGCTGAGAGCCCTGGGCGGCGTAGACTAAAATAATTGTGAAATGCATCACTGGGGCGGCCCCCTTCTCCACTGCTTTTCTCTTGACCAACAGAAGCCTCAAAAGTTTGCTTTCCATGACACTGTAACCTACCATGAAAAGCATTAGATAAACTCCTCTTTAAAGTGTCCTTAAGAGATTTCATCTTCTGCGCCCTCTGTGGGGACGAGATGAATTCTGAGACTTTCCCCTTGCAACGGGGGTCAAGGAGGTTTGCCAACCAATAGTGATCCTTCTGCTTGATGTCACATATTCTTGGGTCCTTTCACAGGCTTTGAAGCATGAGGGCGCCCATGCACCGCAAGTTTGTGGATGCATGAGAAGCAGACTCCTCTGGGTCACTGAGCATTACAGTATCTGTTACTGCCTCCTCCCTGTCACATACTACTCCCAAGAGTTCTGGGGATGGAAAACCATCTGTTGAGGGTTGACATATGTCTTCCTTTGCTTCAATGCCTCCAAAACTGCCAGAATCCTCCTCCTCCTCCCTCTCCTCTTTTGCGTTCTGTGGCGTAGGAAGAATGATGTCTGCATAAAACGGGCCTTGAGAGGAAAGAAAGTCCTCCTCTTCCTCCTGCTGCTCTGCCTCAAGTGCCCTGTCCATAATGCCATGCATTGCCTTGGCTCACCATCCTTGCTGCCTCCTCGAATGGTGACATTACAGTGCACGCATCCTTTAATGGCAACAATTAGCATGGGGAAAAAAAGACGAGCCGGCCTGAGGCTGTCGTTGTGCCATACTCACATAGGTACTTGTTGACGGCCCACTGCTGCATGTGCAGCCACTGCAGCATTGCCAATGTCGAGTTCCATCTGGTGGCATGTCACAAATCAGGCAGTTTATGGGCAGGTGCAATTCCCACTTAATTTCAGCCAACCGAGCAAAGGTTGTGTATGACTGCCTGAAATGACCACAGACTCTTCTGGCCTGCTTTAGCAGATCTTCCAACCCTGGGTATCTATTTAGGAAATGCTGCACGACCAAACTGAGGACATGTGCCAGGCATGGCACATGTGTCAACTTTTCCTGTAGGCAGGAGGTTTGTGCCATTATCGCACACCACCATTCCTGGCTCCAGCTGGCATCGCATGAACCACCTCTGGGCCTGCCCCTGCAGAGCTGCAAGAATCTCTGCTCTGGTCTGGTTCCTGTCCCCTAGACACACCAGCTGAAGCACTGCATGGCACCTTTTAGCCTGACTCATTAAATAGCCCCTTGAATACTTAGGGAGTACTAATGGTTCTTAGGACAATTCAGCAGAGGAGGGCATGGAGGAGGAAGAGGAGGTGGGGGTAGAGCTGACAAATCTCGCATCATCACCACAAGCTGTATGGAGACATGTCGGAACAACAAGCTGCAGCACTGAGCCCTGTCATGCATCCTTCCGAATTGCAAGCAGAGTTACCCAGTGTGCTGTGAACTAAATATAGTTTCCCTGACCATGCATCAGCAGTAACGTGGACTTTGCTGCTAACTGCCTTGCCCAACGATGCCACAACATTGCCTTCCACGTGATGGTACAAAGCTGGAATGGCCTTACGTGAAAATAAATACTGATTGGGAATTCTGCCATTGTGGTGCCATTGCAAATTCATGGAAGGGGGCAGAATCCACCAAATGGAAAGGCAGAAGTTGTAAAGCCAGCAGCTTTGAAAAGCTTGCATTTAGACTCTGGGCATGTGGGTGGCAGTGACTATTTCTTTTTTTCGCTGCAGCAGATAGGGCAGAGAAATTTGCCGACTATAGTCTACAGCTGGTGATGTTCTCCTGGCAGATGTTCTGCAAGGACCTGGGACACCCTGAGCTATACCATCATTCCTGTCAGTGGAGGCTGCTAAGAGGTCATGAGGTATAGCAGAGGTAGACTGAGGCGAGTAAAGAAGAGGAACAGAATTGCGTCCCTTTTGTGTAGCTCTTGCCATTTGCCAACAGGTGGTGGGAGATTAAATGCTTTGTCAAGCATGTGGTACCCAAATAGCTGGTGTTTTTGCCAAGCTTGATGTGCTTGACACAATTTTTGCAAAATGCAACAGTGCGATCAGCTGGACATGTGCTAATAAAGGCACAGAGCTCTGCACCCCCCACCCCAAAGCACCTTGTCCCGATGTTGATGAGGAAACGGGCCTCTTCTTGACAACCCTGGGCGGTGGTTGTGGTGGTCTGCGGGCAGGGGGCTTATCGGAATCTGGACGCCCCCTGTAACAAGGGGGCCCCCCGGACTCCCTCCTTATGTGAATGGGTATGGGGTACATTTTACCCCTACCCATTCACCCCATAAAAAGGCAGTGTATGCAAATAATGACAGGAGACGTTTTGAGAAGTCCTTTATTTAAAATCTTCCTCTGGTCTTCTTCCTCCAGTCCTCATCCGACGATGTCTCCGTGATTATGTTAGCTCCGGTCTATGCAGCTTGTTATATAGCCATTAGGGGAGTGGCCTCCTGGTGACATCACCGGAAGACCCCGCCCCCTTATGGCATCACATTTTCTATTTTGGCGTGTAGTTCCCCCTCAAGATCCTCAGAGCGCAAGTCGCACCACATCCTGATCCGACTTGTGATGCTACTTCCATGCGACTTCTATTCAAATCAGATGGCTCCCTTAGGGAACCATTGATTTTCACATACAAAAAAAAACTATCACGTGGCTTAACGCTGTATAAGCAACGTTAAGCAACGTTAATCAGCCTTTAGCTGTAAAAACGTCTGACGCTGGTCATCGGAACGCACAGGCCCTGGGTTTTTTTTATTGCAGCTTAAAAACGCCTATGCCACTTGGAGCTCTTAAAAGCCTGTGTGTGCACGAGGCCATAGAATAACATGGAGGGGCGTTTTCAAGCTGCAAAAAAAAGTCTGACGCTCCTAAAAGCAGCTGCAAAAACGCCCTGTGCGCATGGGGCCTAAACAGAGCTCTATCTCTCCACGCCAATATCACACTACAAATGGCCACTATTGAAAGAATATTTTTACAGTGTGGGGTGGGACTAAAAGCAATGTGCCATGATTGGATAGAGTCATCATTACTTTCTAAAATTATGGCTCTGACAGGGCTCTGCACACTGATTGGGCAAAGCTTTCATTGCTTCAGCCAATCAGGGCTTCCAATGTACTTCGCAGTGGCACAGTGCATTGTGGTCATTAGGCAGGCCGAAAAATGCTCTGATAATTTAGGTGTTCGTCGAACAGGTGAACAATTAATGTTCTGCCCGAACTCATGCTTGGGCCGAACCGTTCACCGATCCCTGTTAGCTACTACATATACGTCTAATGCATAGGAATTTCCCCACGGGAATACCCTTAATGGTATGCTTTTCGTGGCCAGCTTGGGCCATAAGTAGTGTGTTTCCAGTAGAGGTTTCCTGTACAAGGATGTAGTGATACCTGGCTTGTCTTCCATGTGGCAGGCATCCAGATAGCAGATCTCTCTGCTTTCAGCTGTACCAGTAAACTACATATTTTTGTTCTTGTCATTTAGATATTTCTTTCCCAAGTTGTATACACCGATGCGAGCCAGTGCTAGCACCTAGTCCCACCTGTCCTCAGAATTACACCTCCCACATGAAGGACGTGTTTTCCAAGGTCTTGAAGTTGCAAAGTAGCCCCAGACCTTAACACTACCACCATCATGTGTGACTGTTGGTATGATGTTCTTTTTATGAAATACTGTGTTAGTTTTACATCAGATGAAACGGGATGCACATCTTCCAAAAAGTTCAACTTTTGTCTCATCAGTCCACTGAATATTTGCCCAAAGGTCTTGGGGATAATCCAGATGTTTTTTGGGAAATGTGAGATGAGGCTTTGTGCTCTCCTTGGTCAGCAGTGGCTTTCGCCACTCTCCCAAGGATGCCATTTTTCTTATTGTTAACCACTTAAGCCCCGGAAGATTTCACCCCCATTCCGACCAGGGGGTATTTTGCGATTCGGCACTGCGTGATTTTAACGGACAATTGCACGGTCGTGCGACGCTGTACCTAAACAAATTTGGCGTCCTTTTTTTCCCACAAACAGAGCTTTCTTTTGGTGGTATTTGATCACCTGTGCGATTTTTTGATCACGCGCTATAAACAAAAAAAGAGCGTCAATTTTGCAAAAATAGCAATATTTTTCACATTTTTTTATATGAAATTCCCCCCAAAAAAATGTAAAAATCAAATATTTTTAACATTTTCGGACAATTTGTTTTATGCTACATATGTTTGGTAAAAAAATCGCAAAAAGCGTATTTTGATTGGTTTGCGCAAAAGTTATCGCGTTTACTAACAAAGGGAAAGATTTTTGTCATTTTTGTTGTTTTTTTTTTTAACGCGTAATGGCGGCGATCTGCGATCTGCGGCGGACAGATCGGACCCTTGACTGACATTTTTTACACTTTTGGGGTTACCAGTGACATTTCTACAGTAATCAGTGCTATACATATGCACTGTTACTGTAAAAATACACTGGTAGTGAAGGGGTTAACTTTATTAGAGAGGGAGGGGCTGTGTGTGTCCCTAGGGGCATGCTTTCTACTGTGATTGGCTGTGGCTTCAGATGTATGAAGAGTGATCGACGGTTCTACATAGTAGAACCGTATGATCAGCCTTCATACACCGAGGAGAATGACAGGAGGCTTGTTTACACAAGCCGCCTGACTTTCTCCCTCTCCCCCGCCGATCGCCGAGTGACCGGCGGACATCGGGTCCGCTGGTCACACGCGCGGGGGGGTCCGTGACCACGCGGGAGCGCGCCTCCGGGGGCGCGCGCTCGCTCCCTAGACCCTCACAAGCTAGTGACGTAGCCCTACGTCACTTTGCCTGTGAGGGGCTGACTGCCGACGTAGATCGGCGTTAGGCAGTTGGCAAGTGGTTAAATTTTGAACACTGACCTTATGTAAGGCAAGTGAGGCCTGCAGTTCTTTAGATGTTGTTCATCGCTGTGCTCCTGGAGTGATTTTGGTAGGCCGGCCACTCCTGGGAAGGTTCACCACCATTCCAAATTTTTTGCATTTGTGGATAATGGCTCTCACCATGGTTCGCTGGAGTCCCTAAGCCTTAGAAATGGATTTGTAAACCTTTCCAGTCTGATGCATGCCAATTAATTTGATTCTCATCTGTTCTTACATTTTTTTTAGATTGCGGCATAATGTGTTGCTTTTTAAGATCTTTTAGTGTGCTTAACTTTGTCAGACAGCTTCTATTTAAGTGATTTCTTGATTCAACAGGTCTGGCAGCAATCAGGCCTAGGTGTGGAGAGTGACAGTTAACTCAGCTTTCCAAAACATGTGGTTAATCACAGTTCATTCATGATTTAAAAAGGGGGGGGGGTGCAATTACTTTTTCACATAGGACCAAGCAAATTTGGATATCTTTTTTTCCTTAATAAATGAAATCATCATTTAATAAATGCATTTTGTATTTACTCGTGTTATCTTTGCGTAATATTATTATAGATTAGAAATATTATCATATATATTAGAAATAATAAAGAGTGAGAATTACCAAAATTAATATTACCAAGGGGAAGATTTACTAAAATAGAAAATGTTAATTTTTCAGAGTGAATTTCCATTTATTAAAAATCCTGTTTTGTTTTTTTCTGTGCGCGATTGGGTATTCTATGCAAAGTGAATTTTCACTTATCCTTACTTCATTTACTAAGATATACTGTATGGAAGTTCCCTTTGCAAAGTGAACCAATTCTACAATTTTTTGTCCAATTCTCTCAACAGATGTCTAATTTGCTTATGAATTGGAAGCAAATGAAGATTCTCTTACAGGAATACCAAGATTACTTGAACAAGCAGGTAACAAAACTGACTCCTCAATACCTGGTACTCTAACATGTCTTTTTGCGTATGAACTTTCAACATTTACTTGGATCTTAGAATTCAGTAAAAGGAACACAATTGCATTTATCTGTTTTTAGAAATACATGCTATCATAACAATCAATGATGAATAATGGCCTGTAAAATCATTACTGAATGAAAAATAAAAAAGTAATTGATTGTAAGAGATAAAGTTCAAATATTTGTAAATACAATAACTAAAATGTCACATAAGTGTAGCAAGGTTTCCAGGCCTATAGCCTGATATGGGTCTGCCATTAGTACCGGTATCCCCTCCAGCCCATGTGAGCAGCGTCCCTGGGTGTGACAACCAGAGATGTATAGTAACGAAGTAGAATTACTTCACTACTGTACTTAAGTACTAAAAGGCGGTATCTGTACTTTACTAGAGTATAGTTTTTTTCTCCTACCTCCACTTTTACTTAAGTACATATTTTCAATGAGTTTAATACTTTTACTCTGCATTGATTGGGGGCACACTGTTGGCACTCTGAATTGATTGGGGGCACGCTGTGGGCACTCTGCATTGAAAGGGGGCACGCTGTGGGCACTCTGCATTGAAAGGGGGCATGCTGTGGGTGCTCTGAATTGATTGGGGGCACGCTGTGGGCACTCTGCATTGAAAGGGGGCATGCTGTGGGCACTCTGCATTGATTGGGGGCACGCTGTTGGCACTCTGCATTTAAGAGGGCACGTTGTGGTCACTCTGCATTTAAGGGGGCATGCTGTGGGCACTCTGCATTGAAAGGGGGCACGCTGTGGGCACTCTGCATTGATTGGGGGCATGTTGTGGGCACTCTGCATTGAAAGGCGGCATGCTGTGGGCACTCTGCATTGATTTGGGGCACGCTGTGGGCACTCTGCATTGATTGGGGGCAAGCTGTGAGCACTCTGCATTGATTGGGGGCACGCTGTGGGCACTCTGCATTGATTGGGGGTACGCTGTGGGCACTCTGCACTGAACGGGGGCACGCTGTACTTTCAGTACTCGAGTAGTAAATTTTAAAATAAACTACTTGCAATACTTAAGTACAAAAAATGTTGAATACTTTAGTACTTCTACTTAATTGTGGTGCTTAAAGAGCACTTCAACTTCTACTCAAGTCACTTTTTTGATAGAGCACTATTACTTTTACTTAAGTCTGGGTCTCTAGTACTTTATACATCTCTGGTGAGAACTGAAGCAGCGACAACTCCGGCATCTTTGTTTGTGGTTTTTATTGTATTTTAAGGGGATGGGAGAAGGGAATGAGTGGGATACTCCTTTAGGCTTTAACTAATTACACTTGGGACTTTCTTCCTCCAAAAATGCTCCTTGACGCATCCTTGATGCCAGTCGGCGCCAGTCAATGCTCTCCAACACTGAGAACACACTGTATCTTAATAGAAGTGCTGAATCCTCCACTTACAGTCCAGAAGATTCAGGACTGTGAACTGTAAAACTTCTGACACTGCAATGCTGCTAAAGTCACTGTATAATTCCCTCTGCTTGCACTGGCTTGAGGTAGTATATTGTAGAACTCTGTAAAACTGTAACTTCCACTGATATACGCTGTACACTTCAGGGCCTACCTGCAGGTGCCCCCTTTGACCTTGAACTCTTCAGGGTCCACTGACTAGGTACCCCCTCTACAACTTCAGGGTGCTCTACCTAGGTTCCCCCTCTCACTGCTAGTTGGTACCGGATCCCAGAACCTCTACTGGAGTGGCCCCCTCCAATTTCAGGCAGACCCCCAGGGGCAATCCTCAGTACTCACGACCTGTGTAGGCTTTCCTGGGACTGGACCCCTCTGACTCTCCGCAGGTTCTCAGCACACTGGATCCCCTCAGCTCCGCACTCTCTAGATCCTCAGGCAACACCCCGAGATCCTCTTCCTCAGACAGGAGAAGAGACGGCCATTCTCTCCCTCCTGGGACTCTGCTCCCGCCAAAGACATTGTGTCACGTGCCACCCCCAAACTTATACCCACTCCCAGAATCCTTTGCAACATAATCTGCCTTCTGGGATAGTTACAAGCCTGGATGTGTCCTCTGATTGGGTTTCCCTCACTGTCCTATGAGAAGCCTCTCACAGGAGCCAGTGGGGAGACCCCCTTCAGCAGGCACACTTGGAAACCATGACACCCTAACTAAATAAATCACATACCTGCTTTTAGGCAGACAAGGCCCACTATATATTTACCTAGCACCTACCTGTAGAGTGAAACACTCACCCCACACCAAATGAGTCAGGTCCCTCTGAATCTGAGGCAGCCGCCTCCTGTCAAAAATTCTGCCAAAAATCAGTAGTATCCCACAAACCTGGAGAAGGGGGAAAAGGGAAAAACGAATTTACAGAATAAGTTAGCGTGAAAAAATATATCTTTACAATCTGCTGTACATGTATGATGCACCCCCTACCAAATAACCTCATTTGGTGGGGAACAACACAAAACCTGGGAAGGGTTCTCCGGTTACCTCTCCCTGGTGGAGAAAATGGTGTGTGCACTCTCTGGATCTTCTCCTCAAAGGCTGCATTTTGATCCCTGGCCCTAGCAATATTCCCCGGTGGGGTGAGGTCTGGGATCCTTGTGACATAGGCATCACAGAACCCCAATTTCTGGGCCAGCTCCCCTCTTTCAATAGCCTCCTTGACTTCTTGGCCTAGGGGCGCGACAACTTCGGGACCTGGGGAGCTGCTACCAGTCTCTGATCCCCATTCCCACTCAATCTCCTCAATGGATCCCCAATCATCCATACCTTCTTCCAAAGAGCCATGCTTCATGTAGAAGGATGGGGAATCCGTTCGAACAGGGCGCTTGTCACCCTCACTGCTGGCGGTGGAAGAAGACACCTGGGCAACTTCTGTCTGGACGGGCTGGGGAATACTTATAGGGGCGGATTCCGTAATGGCCCTGACCGACGGTGCTCCTGGTCAGGTCCCTAATATTTGGGTGGACACGGATCCCCTCCCCACGGGGCTCTGCGACCGAACCCCCTTCCCGCAGACTGTAAGCCCACCAACTGCAGGCAGGGCCTCCATCTGCATCATCAGCCTGAAGATGCCTCTTCCTGCTCCGCGGAGGAACTTTGACTTGTTCCCTGTCACCTCCTGAGTGAGGCCTGTCTCCCACATAACTGTCAGCTTCTTGGGACGGCCCTCGCTCTTCTCTGCCCTGAGCAGCAAATCACTGCATTGCCCACATTGAACCCACGCCTGCACCCTCAGAAATAGTGGCACAATGGGGACATACCACTCCAAGGAACTCCCGGCCTCCTCCGGTGCACAACGTGAGTCTGCCGTCCGGTACCATCCGGAAACCGGTATCCTAAACTAGCGAGGGATCAGGCGGGTAGATCTTCTCTCGGCTCTCCGCAGGGTTTTCAGCCATGGTGGTAGCCATAGCAGGAGCACTCTTCGCTCCTCTGGTGAACGACATACTTCCGTCTCCTACACGTGTCTCCTGCACAGCTGCGCCCAGAGGAGGGGATATTAATAGAGTCCCCTGGGTCGCTCCTGATTGGTCAGATGTTCCCGCTATCTCCACCCGTTCACAATATTGGGCGTTGACTCCTCCCTCTGGGCAGTCCTGCTTGTGGCACACTTTCCTGCACGGTACTGTAACTCTTCCCCTGCCATGCTGCTGCGCTGCCAATACTTTGGAACTAGCTACAAAGCAGAGTATGTCACTTGCTAGACGTACATCCGCCCACCGTAACTGCACTGGGGACTCCACTGCGCTTTTCCTGCCTAAAGCCAGCCGCCCCTTCTTGCTCGGCAAGAGCAGCATCCCGCCACCAAATACACGGTTGATACTCCTCTTTCTTGCCACACACGTGCAATTAACATCTTCTATACTGGCTCCGGGACTAGCTCCACAGCCCTCCTCGGCGTGGCCGACTACAATCCCCACAGTATGTGTGCACCTGCCATACAGAATAAATGTCCCGCTATCAAATGCACGGTCAACATTCTTCCACATAGCGTGCACCACCACCTGGCCCCTGGGACCTCTCTTCCCATGCCCCTGGCCTCCACGTTTACTGTCCACACTAGGACCTCCGGCGCATGTTTCTTTTTTGCCTTCCTCCTAAGGACCAGAATGGTTGAAGTCTTACCTTGGATAAAGTGTCTACGATCAAGGCCTGATTGTTCAGCAAGCTGTGCCATGGAAGAGTTGTGGAGTGCCCAGCAGTCCCTAGCTATTAGCGGGGTGGAGAAGGGCGATGGATTTGGTGCCATGTGGAGTCTCCAACAATCCCCAGCTATTAGCGGGGTGGAGAAGGGCGATGGATGCGGTGCCATGAAGAGCTTAAGCCTGGCCATTGGCAGGCAAAGCGGCAGTATGGCCTAAGAGCATAGCTATTAGCAGGTGGCCATAAATGCCCTGGGCCCGTGCAGCAGCGTCTTCTGAATCGAGGCATGGTCGTGGGGGATGCCGTGTGCGGTGATGTTTACTTTTATATTACATATTTAATGGCAGCATGTGTGTGTGTTTTTCTTGACTGGCTCTAGCGTCTTCCAGCCTATGGTGGCATTTGCATTCCAAGCCACCATTCTCTCTTCTGGCCTGGCGTCCCTGGGTTACTGCTGCCCAGGAACTTGGCACATGCGCTCTGTGGGCGACGGTGGTGTCGTTACAGTGGAGGAATTCAATCAGCGGTCAGTACTGTTGATAGTGGGATTTCTCTGTGGGTAGCTTGCAGCAGTTTCCCTAAATGCTGTGCGCAATCATCACACACCATTTGCAATATGCTAATGTGCCCATTGTAGAAGACTTACGCAAGTTCCTTTGGTTCGCCATAGGTCAAGACTAGAGTTGAGCGGACACCTGGGTGTCCGTGTATGGCGGGTTCGGCCGAACTTGAAAAAAAGTCCGGGTCCGTGTCCTGGACTTTTTCCGAACTTTACCCGGACATCGAACCCCATTGAAGTCAATGGGGACCCGAACTTTCAGGCACTAAAATGGCTCTAAAAAAACAATGGAAATGGCAGCAAAATGTATTTAAGAGCATGGCAAGTGCTCTGCAAACAAATGTGGATAGGGAAATAACTTAAAACAACAACAAAAAAAACAGAAAAATAAAACAATTTTCTTCATCTGTGAAGGACGAGGCCCATATGGAGTAGGAGGGAGGTTGAGGTGGCGGTGGATGTGGCGGTGTAGGTGGAAGCGGCGGTGGAAGGGGACGAGGTAGCCAACACTGCTTTTTTTCAGTCATTTTAAATTAGGGTACACCCCAAAAGAGTGAGAAAGATCAAAAATATAACAATGGCTGGATAAGGTTGGTATCCTTCTCTATTCTGCACAAGGTACGGAAAAATCCTGTGGGATCCATGCCTGGTTCATTTTAATGAACTTGAGCTTGTCCACATTGTCTCTGGACAGGCGGCTGGGCTTGTCTGTGATAACGCCCCCAGCCCTGCTATATACATGTTCAGATAATACACTGACTGCAGGGCAGGCCAGCACCTCCAAGGCGTAAAGGGCAAGCTCAGGCCATGTGCCCAATTTGGAGACCTAGAAGTTGAAGGGTTCTTCTGAGGTTCTGGCAGTGCCCTGGCTGCATTGGCGACCTCTTCCTCCTCCTCCTCCTCCTCTGCCTTGGCCTTGTGCTTCCACTGTGGCCCCGCTGTCAGGTGGGAATGCCAGCAGCATCGCGTCTACCAGCGTGCGCTTGTACTCGCGCATCTTGCGATAACGCTCCTGTGAGTGAATTAAGGACGGTATGTTGTCCATGTAACGGGGATCCAGCAGTGTGGCCACCCAGTAATCAGCACAAGTTAGAATGTGGGCAACTCGGCGGTCGTTGTGGAGACACTGCAGCATGTAATCGCTCATGTGTGCCAGGCTGCCCAGAGCAACCAAAGGCTGTCCTCTGTGGGAGGTATATCGTCTGTGTCTTCTGTATCCCCCCCCAGCCACGCACCAGTGATGGCCATGAGCTGGCCTGGGTGCCACACTGCTGTGAACATGGTTCCATCTCCTCCTCCATCTCCTCCTCATCCTCCAGAACTGTGCCCCTGCTGGACAATTGTGTACCTGGCATTTGTGAGTGCAGGAACCCACCCTCGGAGCCACTTGTGAATGACTGCCCTAAAAGCCATGGAAATGATCCCTCTTCCTCCTCCTCCTCCTCCTGTGCCACATCCTCTTCCATCATCGCCCGATGCGTTTTTTCAAGGAGGCATAGAAGTGGGATAGTTAAGCTGACAACGGCGTCATCGACACTGGCCATGTTGGTGGAGTACTCAAAACAGCGCAACAAAGCACACAGGTCTCGCATGGAGGCCCAGTTATTGGTGGTGAAGTGGTGCTGTTCCGCAGAGCGACTCACGCGTGCGTGCTGCAGCTGAAACTCCACTATGGCCTACTGCTGCTCGCACAGTCTTTCCAGTATGTGCAGGGTGGAGTTCCACCTTGTGGGCACATCACATATGAGGCGGTGAGCGGGAAGGCTGAAGTTATGCTGCAGCGCTGACAGGCGAGCAGCAGCAGGGTGAGAACGCCGAAAGTGCACACAGACGGCCTGCACTTTCTGCAGCAGCTCTGACATATCGGGGTAATTTTTAAGGAACCTCTGCACCACCAATTTCAGCACATGCGCCAGGCAAGGGATGTGTGTCAAACCGGCTAGGCCCAGAGCTGCTATGAGATTTTGCCCGTTATCGCACACCACTATGCCGGGCTTGAAGCTCGCTGGCACCAACAACTCATCGGTCTGCTGTTCCATGCTCCTCCACAACTCATGCGCGGTGTGGGATTTTTCCCCCAAACATGCAAGTAGTAAAACTGCCTGCTGTCGTTTACCCCTGGCTTTGTTGAATTTGGTGGTGAAGGTGTTACGCTGACCGGATGAGGAGGCGGTAGAGGATGAGGAAGTGGAGTAGGAGGAGTTAGGAACAGGATGTAAACTGAAGCGCCCTGCAATCCTCGGTGGTGGAAGGAGATGCGCCAAACAAATTTAAAAGGTGGATCTCACACGTACCGATACAGACTATGCCGCAATTTAATTTTTTTACCCCAAAAGGGTGTAGATTGAATAGCGGAATAGAAAATATGATATAAAAAGGTGTATCTCAGATGTACAAACACAGACTATGCCGCAATTTAATTTTTTTTATCCCAAAAGGGTATATATTGAATAGAAATTTTTTTATAAAACGGTGTATCTCACACGTACAAACACAGACTAGGCCCCGATTACAATTTTTTGTACCCTAAAGGGAGGATGAGGAAGAGGAGTAGGAGGAGTTTGGAACAGGAGGCAAACTGAAGCGCCCTGCAATCCTCGGTGGTGGAAGATGCACCAAACAAATTTGAAAGGTGTATCTCACACGTACTGATACAGACTATGCCGCAATTTAATTTTTTTCACCCCAAAAGGGTGTATATTGAATAGCGGAATAGACATTTTTTTATAAAACGGTGTATCTCACACGTACAAACACAGACTAGGCCCCGATTACAATTTTTTGTACCCTAAAGGCAGGATGAGGATGAGGAAGAGGAGTAGGAGGAGTTTGGAACAGGAGGCAAACTGAAGCACCCTGCAATCCTCGGTGGTGGAAGATGCGCCCCAAAAATTTGGAAGGTGTATCTCACACGTACCGATACAGACTATGCCGCAATTAAATTTTTTTTACCCCAAAAGGGTGTATATTGAATAGCGGAATAGAAAATATGATATAAAAAGGTGTATCTCGCACGTACAAACCCAGACTATTCCCCGATTACAATTTTTTGTACCCTAAAGGCAGGATGAGATTTAGGAGGAGTTCGGAACAGGAGGCAAAGTGAAGCACCCTGCAATCCTCGGTGGTGGAAGATGCGCCCCAAAAATTTGGAAGGTGTATCTCACACGTACCGATACAGACTATGCCGCAATTTAAATTTTTTTTACCCCAAAAGGGTGTATATTGAATAGCGGAATAGAAATTTTTTTATAAAACGGTGTATCTCACACGTACAAACACAGACTAGGCCCCGATTACAATTTTTTGTACCCTAAAGGGAGGATGAGGATGAGGAAGAGGAGTAGGAGGAGTTTGGAACAGGAGGCAAACTGAAGCGCCCTGCAATCCTCGGTGGTGGAAGATGCACCAAACAAATTTGAAAGGTGTATCTCACACGTACTGATACAGACTATGCCGCAATTTAATTTTTTTCACCCCAAAAGGGTGTATATTGAATAGCGGAATAGAAAAAGTATATAAAAAGGTGTATCTCACACGTACCGATACAGACTATGCAGCAATTTAATTCTTTTTACCCCAAAAGGGTGTAGATTGAATAGCGGAATAGAAAATTTTTTATAAAACGGTGTATCTCACACATACAAACACAGACTAGGCCCCGATTACAATTTTTTGTACCCTAAAGGCAGGATGAGGAAGAGGAGTAGGAGGAGTTCGGAACAGGAGGCAAACTGAAGCACCCTGCAATCCTCGGCGGTGGAAGATGCGCCCTAAAAATTTGGAAGGTTTATCTCTCACGTACCGATACAGACTATGCCGCAATTTAATTTTTTTTACCCCAAAAGGGTGTAGATTGAATAGCGGAATAGAAAATATGATATAAAAAGGTGTATCTCACACGTACAAACCCAGACTAGGCCCTGATTACAATTTTTTGTACCCTAAAGGCAGGATGAGGAATAGGAGGAGTTCGGAACAGGAGGCAAAGTGAAGCACCCTGCAGTCCTCGGCGGTGGAAGATGCGCCCCAAAAATTTGGAAGATGTATCTCACACGTACCGATACAGACTATGCTGCAATTTAATTTATTTTACCCCAAAAGGGTGTAGATTGAATAGCGGAATAGAAAATATGATATAAGAATGTGTATCTCACACGTACAGACCCAGAAAAGGCCCCGATTACAATTTTTTGTACCCTAAAGGCAGGATGAGGAGTAGGAGGAGTAGGAGGAGTTTGGAACAGGAGGCAAACTGAAGCACCCTGCAATCCTCAGCGGTGGAAGATGCGCCCCAAAAATTTGAAAGATGTATCTCACACGTACCAATACAGACTATGCCGCAATTTAATTCTTTTTAACCCAAAGGGTGTAGATTAAATAGCGGAATAGAAAATATGATATAAAAAGGTGTATCTCACACGTACAAACCCAGACTAGGCCTCGATTACAATTTTTTGTACCCTAAAGGCAGGATGAGGAAGAGGAGTAGGAGGAGTTCGGAACAGGAGGCAAACTGAAGCACCCTGCAATCCTCAGCGGTGGAAGATGCGCCCCAAAAATTGGAAAGGTGTATCTCACACGTACCAATACAGACTATGCCGCAATTTAATTCTTTTTAACCCAAAGGGTGTAGATTAAATAGCGGAATAGAAAATATGATATAAAAAGGTGTATCTCACACGTACAAACCCAGACTAGGCCTCAATTACAATTTTTTGTACCCTAAAGGCAGGATGAGGAAGAGGAGTAGGAGGAGTTCGGAACAGGAGGCAAACTGAAGCACCCTGCAATCCTCGGCGGTGGAAGATGCGCCCTAAAAATTTGGAAGGTGTATCTCTCACGTACCGATACAGACTATGCCGCAATTTAATTTTTTTTACCCCAAAAGGGTGTAGATTGAATAGCGGAATAGAAAATATGATATAAAAAGGTGTATCTCACACGTACAAACCCAGACTAGGCCCTGATTACAATTTTTTGTACCCTAAAGGCAGGATGAGGAGTAGGAGGAGTTCGGAACAGGAGGCAAAGTGAAGCACCCTGCAATCCTCGGCGGTGGAAGATGCGCCCCAAAAATTTGGAAGATATATCTCACACGTACCGATACAGACTATGCCGCAATTTAATTTATTTTACCCCAAAAGGGTGTAGATTGAATAGCGGAATAGAAAATATGATATAAAAAGGTGTATCTCACACGTACAGAACCAGACTAGGCCCCGATTACAATTTTTTGTACCCTAAAGGCAGGATGAGGAGTAGGAGGAGTTCGGAACAGGAGGCAAACTGAAGCACCCTGCAATCCTCGGTGGTGGAAGATGCGCCCCAAAAATTTGAAAGGTGTATCTCACACGTACCGATACAGACTATGCCGCAATTTTATTTTTTTAACCCAAAAGGGTGTAGATTGAATAGCGGAATAGAAAAAAGTATATAAAATTGGTGATTTTTCAATAGCACATGTGAACACAGCAGTGTCTTATGTTTTATGTCACGGTCAGCAGCAGGCTATGAAGGGAAAAAAAAAAATTCCCCTTTAAATTTGTAATTTTTAAATAGCAGATTAGTACAGACTATGCCACAATTAAATTTTTTTAACCCAAAAGGGTATATATTGAATAGTGGAATAGAAAAAAGTATATAAAATTGAAAATCACTCAATAGCACATGTGAACACAGCAGTGTCTTATGTTTTATGTCACGGTCAGCTCAGCAGCAGGCTATGAAGGGAAAAAAAAAAAAATTCCCCTTTAACTTTGTAATTTTTAAATAGCAGATTAGAACAGCAATCTGTAGTAAAATATAGCTGAACGCTGCACACAACAGACTGATAAAAATATATTTTTTTCTCCCTC
This sequence comes from Pelophylax lessonae, assembly GCF_965119305.1. Lineage (NCBI taxonomy): Eukaryota > Metazoa > Chordata > Amphibia > Anura > Ranidae > Pelophylax > Pelophylax lessonae. The sequence goes on from NC_138773.1 coordinate 21,656,206, forward strand.
CTCCTCCTCAGTGGGCTCAAGTGAGGGCAAAAAGATCGTTCACTGCACCACCCCCCACACAGCAAAATCAATGTAGATCGCTAACGGACGATTGTTCTGTCCCTGCCTAATCTCTCCAGCCTGTACCTAAAATGTTCAAATATCTTTCCCTGCCTACACTCTGACCTGTCCCTGCATTCTTTTCGGACACAATTTTTCACTGTCTGTCCCTAATCAGCAGCAGCCAGCACGTATGATGTGTGCTCTCTCCCTACACTACAGCAGAATGACGCACCGCGCTGTGTCTCTCGAACTTATAAAGACATGGGTCACATGCTTCAGATGGCCAATCACAGCTACTAATACTTTTGTAGGCATGGCTGGGATGGCTTAAGGCACACCAGTTAAACGCTTGTTGATTGGCTGTTGAAAGCCCGCCACTAAAAGTGCGCCATTACATACAAAACAGGAAATAAAATTACCGAACACGGATTTTAAACCCGAACATACAGTAAAGTTTTCGGGTCCGTGTCCGGGTAGCAAAAATCCAAGTATCCGGTACGGACCCGAATAATACAGTCCGTGTTCGCTCAACACTAGTCAAGACCATCTCCAGCTCGCTTGTCTACCATTCAGGCTTTCAACATGACCCTGTGTGTTTTTAGGATCTTATTGGTTGTATAGTTTTTTTTTTTGTTTTTTTTTTTTCAAAAAGTTTTTATTGTCATTTCAAAAAGCATAACAGTACAAGCAGTTCAATAGAGTAAACATCATGCTTTTACAGTGATGAAAGCATAAACGGTATTGAAGTAATTAGTAGGAAACAAATATATTTAGTGAGATAATACATGTGAATTCCAAATAATAATGTTTTACAGAATGCTTAGTTTGACGACGGTGGCCACCCCCAGCAGACACCCCCGTTGGGAACAAACTATGCCTTGGGCCGGGGGGGCACCACAGACTCTTGCTCTGTGAAATCAGGTTTCACTATTATCAGAAATACAAGTATAAAAACGATAAATAGAACATTGTTTAGGTGAAACAGAAATGAATTCCTAATTGCACGTTTGTGATCAATTGTTAAGTTGGTGGTGGCCTATAGGGATGATCAAACGGTTTGGGACGACCATCGGTTCGACCCGAACATTGGGTGTTCGAAATTCGGCCGAATTCCAAACTTTTTGCGGTAAAAGTTCGGAATTCGGGTCACCCGAACCACCAAAATGCAATGGGACAGGAAGTGGGCTTTTAAAGCCCGTGATTGGCCCAGAAACGTCAGTAAAAACCAATGAGGGGGCAGGAGTCTGCTAGGAATGTGATTGGAGTGACTATGGGGACCAGAGGCTAATCAGGAGTGAATACGCCCCCATTAAATAACATAGCCCGCCTAACCTCTAGCATTGTAATACAGAGGCTTTGGAAGAGACTGGAAGCATTTGTGTTTCTCCTGCTGTATTAAACAACGTTTGCTGCATAGCCGATTGCTTGTAAAGCTCCATATCAGCAGAAGAGCAGTCAACTTACAGAAAGATTGTCAGTGTAGTTAGAAATACAGCAATTGTGCTGTTTGAGTTAGAAAAAAAAAAAAATTAAAGGGACAGTATCAGTTAGAAATTATCTTCTGCTGTATGGAGCTGTTCTTTTAGTGTGAGGAAAGAGATATGCAGTGTAGTTAGGGTACTATATACCACTATAGTTAGATTCAATATTCTAGTTTTTGTAGGGATAGTTTTAAGTGTCAGGGTTCCGTCTAGTGAGCACATTGCACAGCTGATATATCTACAGCAGGTATACGTGCTTGCTAGTCAGCTATTGTGCAAAATACATTTCAGCGATACACACATCTGCTTTATTTAGCGACAACTTTGGGTCGCATAGCAGTGTGCGTCTTGCAGGTGATTTTTACATCGCACAGTTGATAAAGCCTCAGTGACAAGTTAACGCCTGTTCGTGTTGTAAGCGTTAAGTCCACTGCAAAAGGCTTTGCTACTCTGCGTCACACACATCTGCTTTATTTAGCAACAACTTTGGGTCGCATAGCAGTGTGCGTCTTGCAGGTGATTTTCACATCGCACCGTTGATAAAGCCTCAGTGACAAGTTAACGCCTGTTCTTGTTATAAGCGTTAAGTCCTCTGCAAAAGGCTTTGCTACTCTGCGTCACACACATCTGCTTTATTTAGCGACAACTTTGTTTCGCATGGCAGTGTGCGTCTTGCAGGTGATTTTCACATCGCACAGTTGATAAAGCCTCAGTGACAACTATGTCAGGTAGACCAAGGAAAGGCAAACGTGGCCCTGCTGCGGAAAGGGGCACAGCTTCTAGGGTGTCTAGAGGCAAGGGTGGACGTGGTGGTCAGTCCTCAGCCAGGCCACCATTGCGATTGTTCTCCCGCAGTGGCCAAGCTATACGTCCACAGTAAGTACAGGAGGTGGTGGACTATATTACCAAACCCTCATCATCGTCATCATCATCAGCAACTACAGTGACCCAGGCAGAGAAAAGTGGTCAGTCTTCTACAGTTGGCAGAGCAAATAAAGATGAGTCCATGTCCACCTCAAGTCCTCCCTTAGACCCAACTTCAGACATGGCAGAGGAGTCAGCTGAGCTGTTTGACCACAGTGTCGGCCATCTACTCCTGCCTGATGCTCAATCCTTTATGGAGTCTGATGTTGGGTCTGAGGTTGAGGAGGAGGCAGAGCAAGCAAGAGGGGAGAGCAGACGGCTCCCTCCATCTAAGGCCGCACCTGTTGTCTCCCGGCCACTATACAAACCTCTTCTTGCTTGGCCTTTTTTGAGACATCTCATGCAGATCGAACAGTTGCGATCTGCAAGATTTGTCTTAAGGGAATAAAATGTGGCAAAAAGGTCAACCACCTGGGTACAAGCTGCCTAAACAGGCATTTGACAACCCACCACTTGGCCCGTTGGCAGGAGCATTTGAAGAACCCGCAAAAGGGCCAAAGATCGGTCAGTCAGCCTCCTAGTCCTCCTCGCGCTCCTCCTCGTGCTCCACCTGCACACTAGTCTGTCCCTGCTATAGTCACTCGTCACCTGTTGGCAGCCTCCACTGACAGGGATGATATAGCACGCAGTGTCGCATCTACCTCCAGCACACCACCAGCTGTAACATCTAGATGGCAAATTTCGATTCCACACATGCTGGAACGAAAAAAAAAGTATACTTCCCGCCACCCACATGCCCAGCGTCTAAACAATAGTTTGGCAAAACTACTGGCTCTGCAACTCTTACCATTTAACCTGGTAGAGTCTGCTCCCTTCCTCAACTTTGCAAAATGTGCAGTTCCACAGTGGCAGTGCCAAGTCGGCATTACTTTGCCCGTAAGGCCCTGCCATCCCTATACCAACATGTGGAAGGCAATGTAGTGTCATCCCTGGCCAAGTCAGTCAGCCGTAAGATACACCTGACGGCTGATACTTGGTCAAGCAAACATGGGCAGGGGACGGTACATTTCTGTCACTGCTCATTGGGTGACACTGCTTGCCAGCGAAAGGGATTGTGGCCAGGGCTCGGTGCTGCAGCCAGTATTGCCCCCACATCTGCAAACAGCTGGTGGTGTCGCTGATCCGGGTAGATCGATCGCTTCTACCACCTCCTGCTCCTCATCCTCATCCTCCTCCATGCCCTCCTCTGCAGAATGGTCCTTTCAATACGATGAGGTACCACGGAAGCGTTCAAAGGGCTATTCTATGTCTCAGACCAAAAGGTGTCACGCAGTGCTGCAGCTTGTGTGTCTAGGGGACAGGCAGCACACTGCCCCTGAGATTCTTGGGGCTCTGCAGGCACAGGCCCAGAGGTGGTTGACACCACGCCAGCTGCAGCCAGGAATGGTGGTTTCCGATAATGGGTCAAACCTCCTGGCCGCCCTTCGGCAGGGAATGCAGGATGTGCTAAGGATGGCAAGAAGGGTGTGCAGTCACTTCAGAAGTCGTACAGTGCCACTGCAAGTTTGGCCGAAGTGCAGCGCGAGTTTCACCTGCCGGTACGCCGCCTCGTCTGTTACATGCCCACCTGCTGGAACTCTACCTTGGCTATTGCCTTCATGACCAGCACTTTCATAGGGTTATGGTGTCAAGGCATCGTCGGCACCACCAAAGGCCCAATTTTTAAGCATCGTTTACTTCTATTTAAAGTCAAGAGACAACAGTATTCATCCAAAACATCTCTAATCTTGTTCTCTGTGCACTACATTGTGGCCCCTAACCCTCAATGTATCCATGCATACCTGTATATGTCTGTTTCTTGTGAGAATTCAAGTTAAAGTGTACCAAACACCATTTTACATGAAATAAAGTGCATCTACATACATTTTTTGACTTCTTGAAAACATTTGGTAATAATAGCCCCATTGTGAAAATACACCCGTTAATTATATCCACATTTAAAGAGACAGCACCTTTTTCCAAAAAAAAACCTCTAATCTTGTTCCCAGTGCACTGCATTATGTCCCCATCATACACATTGGCTGTGCAGTTGATTAGGAGCAAAAGAAAGGCGCGGTTAAGCAAAAAAGTCATTTTTGAAGGTTTGGCATGCTATAATTCTGGTTCTGGACCTGCTACAGAGCTGAGACTTCACAGGTACACTTTTTAGACCCCCCAGACACGAAATCCAAAGAAATCTCATTTTTTTTTTTCAATAATTGGCTCTCTATCAAAAATGACAATTTTTAATAACTTTTTTTTGCCTGATTCATAGTCCCTTGGGCGTGACCCAGAACCCTAGGCACTTTTTAGGGGCATTTATTAGGTTTTAGGGCTTCAAAATGGTGTTTTTTGATTCCCAAAGTTCGCGTTCCCTTGATTTCAATGGGGTCCGGGAATCCGAACCGAACGTTCGGGAAATTCAGGAACTTTTCAAAAGTTCGATCATCCCTAGTGGCCTACTGATTTAGGGCTTTGTGGTGTAAGTTAAAAATAACGATAATAGAGTTAGTGACCCTAAGGAGACCAGTAATTGGAGGGGGAAGGGCAAGGGTGCAGAAAGGTGGTGGGGGGGGGAGAGAAACGAGAAAAAGTCCTCTCCTCCTTTGAGCGTCCGGTTATGAGCTGCGTTTGTAGTTGAATGTATTCTTCTGTGGTAATGAAGTGATGCCAGAAAGCCCATGTTTTGATGTATTTTTGTGGGGTGTCTTTGGATTGGTGAATGAGTTCCTCCATTTCTGCAGTTTTCTTGACTCGGAGGAACCATTCTTTCATAGACAGGGGTCGGGGGATCTCCAGTGACATGGTATGCATTGTTTCACCTCGTTTATCATGTGCATGGCTAAGGATTTTAAATACAGTTTTCTAGAGGTATTGGAGTGGTGTAGGAGTAGTTGTGCGGGGGTGAATTCCAGAGAAATCTTCCTGACTTGTTGCGTGATGCGATGAATATTCTACCAGAAGGGTTGAATCCTCGGACAGGACCACCATATGTGTACAAGTGACCCGTCAGTGTCATCACATCTCTAACACTTCGTGGAGGAGTTAGGAAAGATCTTGTGGAGTCTTTCCGGGGTTAAGTACCATCTTGAGGTTATTTTGTAGCTATTCTCCTATGTAGATACATTCTGGAATCCTTTGTGGGCGTTTATGTATATGTTCGCCCAGTCGTCTTCAGATAAATGTAAATTTAGGTCTCTTTCCCAGTTTAGTTGTGTGGTTCTGAAGGCGGATGGGGTGTTTGGGAACAGCAGAGTATATGTTGATGATATTAGGTGTCTCTGGGGTTCAGTTTGGGAACACATTTTTTCAAGTGCAGTGGGTTTCCGTGTCAGGAGGGACGTTTGTTTTGGGGAATTTAGAAAGTGTCTAAGTTGGAGGTAGGTCCAAAGGGATAGGGGCTGTTTGTCTGTGTCTTGTTGAAGGTTCGATAAAGATTTTAATTTCCGATCTTAGGTCTACCGCAATTTCCTTATGGCTGATACGTAGACATCCCCTGTGGCCCACGTGTATGGAATTGCTCACCGGAATTTGTGTGTCTTGTTTTGTTTTGTTTCTGATGATGAAGGAGACATATCCTCCTGGAACTTTGTTCTGGAATTATGATGCTTAGAGTATTAGATTATTTCTACTGCACTGTATTTTCATGGATGACATATTGTAGTGATGTCGTGCACTCAGCGACGGTTCCTCGGCCGCCGCATTTGTTCTGCCCATGCCTCTCTAAGTAAGGTATTATCGAACAATGGAGAACTCATCGTCTGTTCCCTTTTTTATGTTTGGTTTTGTTATGTATTGTATGTGAAAAAAGTTTTTGTGTGTTTTTTTTTTCTCAATAAAAATTATCTGATTTAAAAAAAAAAAAAGATTTTAATTTCGCATTCCAGAAGAAGTAGTCTGCTCTGATGTTCAATTGCTGGGGGAAGTGGGATAAAAGGATTTAGCCAAACCGGGGGGAAAATTTGGATTATGGCTAACCGGCATTAGGGGTCCTGGGTTTGAGGATACCTTATGAGTTTGGCATGTGGTGTCAAAAACACGCCTTTGGGATATGGGTTCTGTCTAACCAGGGTAGGGCATGTAGGGGTATATGTGTAAAGCTCCCTTCCAAGTGTGTCCACTCTTTGATCTGTGAGTGGATGTTCCAATCTATTATTCTAGTCAGGTGACAGACTTGATAGTATTTTTGGATGTCTGGTAGGCCTATTCCGCCTTGATTTTTGGGAAGTGTCAGTTTGTTGAAAGATATTCTTGGTTTCGATTTTCCCCATATAAAGTTTGAGCATGTTCATTTACAGTATATATAAAATAAGTCACGCTAAATGATCAAGAACAATAAAGTCCCAAATTGTGAACGTGAATATGTTGAAAAATGATGGTGTAAATCTCGATCAGCACACAAGCAATCCAGAGTCTCTTAGGTAATATGCTTACCAGACAAGCAATTAAAAATTGCGGGATTCACATGCCAAGCTGACTTGATTGTGAGAAATTCTGTGTTGGACACTCAAATTATAGTGTCCTAAATCATGAAAAAAAGAAAATAACTCCATAGCGTAATAACGTAACAATAAGTGTTAAACTTTGACAATTCCACCACCTAAAGGTGTGAGTATCCGTCACCAGTTGTGAAACTGCTTACCAGAAAAATATATAGAAAAGACATAAATAACAATCCCAGTGTTGAGGGAGGAGGGAGAACCACCACGGATTGTAAAGCCTCTTACCAGATTGAGAAATATAATAAGCAGAAATAAGAAGGATCCTGAGTACACCCGAACATCAACAGTGACACTCAATGACACTCTGAGCCCCTTACCAGACAAAAATATTCAGTTGTCCGGGATGTAATCTTGCTCTATGCGCTCCCCCAGCGTATGACACACACAGCAGACAAATCTCAGGAACCAGGGTCAGGTGTAGGATAATGCCAGCAGATTAAACCAGACCAATCCCGACAAAAGAAAAGCGCCAATAGTGTAAAATCTTAATGACTCATTTATTGTAAAAAGAAATACACTTACAATCACATAGAAGAATAAAAGCATGTAGGAGTGTAAGAGCCGCCGGCCGGACGGCAAAGCACATCCGCTCTCTCAAACGCTTCCGGGGATGACGTCAGCATGCCTTGACCTTACAGTGCCTTGCGAAAGTATTCGGCCCCCTTGAACTTTTCGACCATTTGGCACATTTCAGGCTTCAAACATAAAGATATAAAACTGTAATTTTTTGTGAAGAATCAACAACAAGTGGGACACAATCATGAAGTGGAACAAAATTTATTGGATATTTCAAACTTTTTTAACAAATAAAAAACTGAAAAATTGGGCGTGCAAAATTATTCAGCCCCCTTAAGTTAATACTTTGTAGTGCCACCTTTTGCTGCGATTACAGCTGTAAGTCGCTTGGGGTATGTCTCTATCAGTTTTGCACATCGAGAGACTGAAATTTTTGCCCATTCCTCCTTGCAAAACAGCTCGAGCTCAGTGAGGTTGGATGGAGAGCGTTTGTGAACAGCAGTTTTCAGTTCTTTCCACAGATTCTCGATTGGATTCAGGTCTGGACTTTGACTTGGCCATTCTAACACCTGGATATGTTAATTTGTGAACCATTCCATTGTAGATTTTGCTTTATGTTTTGGATCATTGTCTTGTTGGAAGACAAATCTCCGTCCCAGTCTCAGGTCTTTGCATACTCCATCAGGTTTTCTTCCAAAATGGTCCTGTATTTGGCTCCATCCATCTTCCCATCAATTTTAACCATCTTCCCTGTCCCTGCTGAAGAAAAGCAGGCCCAAACCATGATGCTGCCACCACCATGTTTGACAGTGGGAATGGTGTGTTCAGGGTGATGAGCTGTGTTGCTTTTACGCCAAACATAACGTTTTGCATTGTTGCCAAAAAGTTTGATTTTGGTTTCATCTGACCAGAGCACCTTCTTCCACATGTTTGGTGTCTCCCAGGTGGCTTGTGGCAAACTTTAAATGACACTTTATATGGATATCTTTAAGAAATGGCTTTCTTCTTGCCACTCTTCCATAAAGGCCAGATTTGTGCAGTATACGACTGATTGTTGTCCTATGGACAGAGTCTCCCACCTCAGCTGTAGATCTCTGCAGTTCATCCAGAGTGATCATGGGCCTCTTGGCTGCATGTCTTCTCCTTGTATGAGCTGAAAGTTTAGAGGGACGGCCAGGTCTTCGTAGATTTGCAGTGGTCTGATACTCCTTCCATTTCAATATTATTGCTTGCACAGTGCTCCTTGGGATGTTTAAAGCTTGGGAAATCTTTTTGTATCCAAATCCGGCTTTAAGCTTCTCCACAACAGTATCTCGGACCTGCCTGGTGTGTTCCTTGTTCTTCATGATGCTCTCTGCACTTTAAACGGACCTCTGAGACTATCACAGTGCAGGTGCATTTATACGGAGACTTAGTCATTTAGGTCAACATTGGATCATTCAGAGATCCTCACTGAACTTCTGGAGAGAGTTTGCTGCACTGAAAGTAAAGGGGCTGAATAATTTTGCACGTCCAATTTTTCAGTTTTTTATTTGTTAACAAAGTTTGAAATATCCAATAAATTTTGTTCCACTTCATAATTGTGTCCCACTTGTTGTTGATTCTTCACAAAAAATTACAGTTTTATATCTTTATGTTTGAAGCCTGAAATGTGGCAAAAGGTCGCAAAGTTCAAGGGGGCTGAATACTTTCGCAAGGCACTGTATATGCCGTGAAAAAAGAGGTAGGGAGCTTGATCAGGAGGGTTTGCAAGAGATAAAGAATTTTGGGGAGGGTATTAATTTTAAGTATCGCCGCTCTTCCAAACCAAGAAAATATGCCTGTTGACCACGATTTAAGATCTCACTGTATATATTGAAGCAGTGGTGCAAAGTGTTTGTTATATATGTGGGTAAACCTAGTTGGGAGTTGTATTCCCAGGTAAGTTAGGGAGTCTTTTTCCCAGGATAATTGGAAACTAGTTTTGCATTGAGCCTCTATGTCTTTTGGAAGGGATATGTTGAGTGCTTGGGATTTTTTGAAATTTATTTGTAAATTTGACAGAGTTTAAAACATTCTAAAGTCTGAGACCCTTGTAAGGGGATTAGAAAGGAATAGCAGTATGTCGTCTGCGTAAGTGGCCAATTTAGTAGTTCGGTGTGGGGTGAGTATGCCCATAATGTCTGAATTTTCTCTAAGGCATCTGAGGATGGGTTCTAATGTAAGCACAAAGATCAGTGGAGAGGGGACACCCCTGTCTTGTCCCATTTGAAATTGGAAAGGCATTCGATAGGTGACTATTGACCTTTACTTTGGCCGTGGGAGTCGAGTATAGTGCCTGTATGAAGTTGCACATGTTTTCCTTTTAAGCCTATTTGTTTTCAATATTTCTTCCATGTAGTCCCAGGGCCCTCTATTGAATGCCTTTTCCACGTCGACGGAGAGAAAGAAGCTTGGGTGGTTGTGGGAGGTGAGCCAGTGATGAATGTTAAGCGCCCTTATAGTGTTATCCCTGGCTTCTCTGCCAGGTATAAATCCCACTTGATCCAGTGAGACAAGTTGAGGGAGTAGTGGGAGTATGTGATTCGCTATGATCTTGGCGTAAAGTTTGATATCCACATTTAGCAGGGAGATAGGTCTATAATTAGTTACTTGGGTAGGGTCTTTCCCCAGTTTCAGGATCACGGTTATATGTGCTGCTAGTAAGTCTCTGTGCGTGGGGGTAGATGAGGAGGCTAGTGTGTTGTAGGCTTTCAAAAAGTGGGGTATGGGGGGGCGTGGCGACGGCCGAGAGATATGGCCGCATGATCTGAGCTCTCCTGTGTGTTCCCGGCTCTCTCCGTATCTACGCACATCCACAGCGTCTCCCAAGCTTACCACACTCCACTACGGACAGCGGAACAACTTGCCCACACATGGCACAGCAGAGACGGCGCTCCACAGTGGCTCCTGTGCGGAAACTTTCTGATTTCTTCCCTGCCGTGGCCGCTGGGCTCCGCCAAAATGGCGGCAGAGACACTGGCCGCACCTACCACCCTCAAGCGACCCGCGCTGCTGCATAAACCGTCCATGGCTCCAAACATCACAGCGATCAGGGGACTCCTCGCCTCCCACTCCCTCCACCCACAGCCCGGCCAAATCGAGTCCCAGGGTGGACGCCAAGCACCTTGCACAATCTTCACTACTAATGGAGGTGAGCTCCGACCAAAACCCTCCCCAACCTCACCCTCCTGTCCCAGCCCTCTTCTCCTCCTTCCAGACAACTGGGCAGCCTGTGTCTGATACTACCATCAAAGACATGTTGACTATGCTCCATACCTCCCTACAGACAAACATTATCACTGCAATGACATGCTGCCAAAGAGAAATTACTGACTTGGGGGAGAGGGTCCACACTGTTGAAAACAAAATTGGCGAATTTACTACGTCCTACAATGCTCTGGTCGACTTCCATGCGTTATACCAGGAAGATATGCATCGTGTACAAGCCAAACTGGCCGACTTCGAGGACAGGAGGCGGCGCAATAATTTAAAGATCAGAGGGATCCCTGAATCTGTGGGGCCTAACCAACTGCCTCACTATGTTCGTGACCTATTCAAAAAAGTGCTTCCTGACTTATCCAACTCGGATTTAACTATAGACAGGATTCACCGCATCCCCAAGCCATCTTTCCTTCCACAAGAGGTCCCGCGCGATGTGCTTATGCGCATTCACTTCTTCCAAGCCAAAGAAAAGATACTGGAGGCCTTCCGCCGCAAAGACCACCTCCTGGACCAAGCATCCTCACTACAAGTCCTCCCTGACTACTCTCAACACACTCTACAACTTCGACACAATTTGAACTCCATCACGAAGGCTTTGCAAAACAACCGCATCATTTACAAGTGGAAATACCCCGCCAAGCTCCGCATAACGCACCAGGGCTCCACTTCGTATGCCTCCACCTTGGACGAGGGCCTCCATCTCTTCCGACAATGCCACATGCCCACAAGGCCCTCGCTCCTCACCATGTCCAACCGGAATGGCAAGTTGTTTCCAGGAGGTCTAGAACCTCGCACAGCCAATCCTAAGAGACGCACCGGACTATTTCACCGGGAACACCGGGCCCCTCTTAGGTAACAGAGTACCACCCATCGTACTCTGTCCCCCACAGGCTTCGCAGCCTATGTTGCTCCTTTGGTCCTCGCGGACCGTGGTTTTTTTATGTACTTTGTTTATTGTTTTTCCTTCCTGCTGGTTCTTTTTGTCTCTTCGTAACACCCTCTTTTGCAGTACAACCTTCTTAGAAAAATACGGCGCAGTAACGTCAACTCCAGAACTTTGCACTCCTCTTTACCGATTGTCCATCAAGCTGCATGGGACCCATCTAACCGGTGAACTGCTCGTCGTTTCTACTTCTTCAGATGGACTTTGTAAGTGGCTGTTTCTCATTATTCCATTGCCTGCCCGACGATGTATATACATCAGCTGCCATAACAACATATCCTGGTCCAACTCTCCTCACCTAGGTTTAATGCCACAGCTTACCATGTACATTCTGTATTACCCACCTCATCCAAATGCCCCCGAATTGCTTATCTCTTAATGTCAAGGGGTTGAATCACCCCGCCAAATGTTTTTCGTTATGGTTGGAAGCTATCTGCTCCAAAGCGGACATAGTCGCGGCACAGGAAACGCATTTCCAAAAGGACAGAACCCCTACATGCCAGCATGCAAAGTACCCACATGTCTTTATGGCATCTGCCCCCCCAAAAAAAGGGGAGTTTTACTAGCGGTTGCAGACTCTGTCTCCTTCACCATCCTCCCAAGTGGTGACAGACACAGATGGTAGATACGTGATTCTCCTATGTCTTATTGATAATTGTCCTCATACCATTGTAAATGTGTATGCACCTAACACACCCCAATTACGCTTCTTGCGGAAACTCTGGGTTAAAATCAACAAGTTAAAACGGGGCAAATTAATAGTTTGTGGTGACTTCAACGTGGTGGTAGACCCATCCCTAGATTCCTCTAGCAAGAGGCCATCCCGCCTACCCATCCTCGCTACTCTTCTTAAAACAGAAGAGGTGCACGATGTATGGCGCTACCACCACGTTGAAGAACATGATTATACGCACTTCTCCCCGCGACGCGGTTCTTACTCTAGAATAGACATGTTCCTGGTATATCTAAAAACCCTCCAGGCTGTTACCGACATATCAATTTCCCCCATAACGTGGTCGGAGCACGCTGCTATACACATGACAGTCACCACAGGGCCCTCTACTCCCTCGATCTATATATGGCGTTGCAACAATTCCCTCTTGACTGACCCTAGCTCCCTCACCTCCCTCACAACTCGAATGAAATAATTTTTTGCATTTAATGATACTCCAGATGTTTCCTCAACCCTGTTGTGGACGACCCACAAAGCGTATGCCAGAGGCCTCTTAATCCAACTCGGTTCAAAATTGAAAAAAAGATTCACGTCCAAATTAACGGGACTGCTGACAGAAATACAGACTTTAGACATACAACACAAACATTCGCCCTCCCCTACCCACTTATCCAAATTAACATCCCTTAGACTTGAACTCCGTAGACTCCTGTGGGAGAAACACGACAAATTGCTGGCACATCTCTGCCTCCAGTATTACACTTCACACAACAAAGCGGGGAAGTTTCTTGCCTCCAGGCTAAAAGCATGCAGGACTAAAACTAAAATCACCTCCATCACACACCCTCATACTGGCACCTCTTTACTCCATCCCCAAGCTATTGCAGACGCATTCGCAGATTATTACAGTTCCCTTTATAATCTGAAACACGACACATCCACACCACAACCCTCGGAATCGGACTTCCAAAATTTTCGGAGTCACCTCAAACTCCCTGTCCTCACTCCCACAGCTTCTTCCTTTCTCAATGATCCCATTACCCCACAAGAGCTTCTGCGTACTATTTAATCTCTCCCTCTCAACAAATCCCCAGGCCCTGACGGACTCACGAATGAATACTACCGTTCACTCCGCGAGATATTATCCCCTTACATTCTCAAAATGTTCTCTGACACTATAGATTCCCAATGCTTCCCACCGGAAATGCTACAGGCCCATATCACCACCCTCCCCACACCTGGTAAACCTCCTACCACCTCTGCAAACTTTTGCCCTATTTTCTTGTTGAACACAGATGTCAAATTGTATGCCAAACTCCTAGCTAATAGATTGGCCTTGGTGGTACCAGATTTGATAGGCCTGGATCAAATGGGGTTTGTTAAAGGCAGACAGGCCCCTGACGCCACTAGAAGAGTGGTCAATCTGATCCACCAGGCGGAGCGCGCTCAAGTGCCTTCTCTGCTTCTTTACATCGATGGGAGAAGGCATTCGACCGCGTCCACTGGGGATACATGAAAGCAGTGCTATCCAGGTTTGGTTTCTCAGGTCCAATCGCATCAGCTATTTTGGCACTATACTCTTCCCCATCGGCTAAAGTCCTTTCTTCGGGACTACTCTCTAAATCTTTCCTAATTACAAATGGTACACGTCAGGGATGCCCTCTCTACCCCCTCATTTTCAACTTGCTTATTGAACCCCTCGCCATTTCTATCCGTGGACACCTCCTGGTGCATGGCTTTATGTTCCTCCATTCTCATCACTCTATCACCCTCTTTGCAGATGATGTGATCCTTAGCCTCACAGACCCTATTGTATCCCTCCCAGCAGCTCACCAACTTCTCCAAACATTTAGCAACATATCCTATTATAAAGTAAACTTCAGTAAATCCCTAATATTAAACATGGGCGTACACTCCTCCACCCTTTCACACTTACAGAACACTCTACCATATACGTGGACGAACCAGGACATATCATACCTAGGCCTGAAACTCACGTACCCATTATTGGCACTAGTCCCGTCTAACCTAAAACCACTCATAGCCTCCATCTCTGGTGATGCACAAAAAAATCTCTTGGAACAAAATCTCTTGGGCAGGCAGAATCGCAGCCTTTAAAATGATCTGTTTACCTAAAATCCTGTATATATTTCGCACCCTCCCAGTTCACATTCCCATGAGATATATTAAAACACTTACTAAGCTTCTCCGCAAACTGGTCTGGCTGAAAAAACGTGCCAGATGTAACTACTCACATATGATCCACCACAAATCAGTAGGTGGCCTGGGCCTCCCGGATCTATATGATTACTACACAGCAGCCCACCTAGCCCTCTGCGAAGGTGGTTCTCACACTCTCCATCCTTCCCTTAGGTAACTATAGAGTCCTCCTTATCCAAATCCACGGACTTACACAACCTGCTCCTAGCAGACCTCTGGAAACTCCTCCCCCTGCCAACACTCCCCGTCACCACACAAACTACGCTCAAGGCATGGAGAATACTGGTCTCCCACCCACACACGGACACTCCGGGTACACTGATTACCTTCCCATTACAAACTCTTACTGTTTTCCCCTATACATCCCTTTCCAAATTCGTTTCGGCTGGCATACACTCCATATCTCAATTGTACAGCCAAACCCAAACCTCCTTAAAAAGTTTTGATGTGCTTCAGGTGGAGTTTGACCTACCCAAATCAGTTGTACACCCCCCTCTTCAATCCACCTTCCTAAATCTGTATGGCAATACCTCTCTTCCCCCCATACCAAAACCAAAGGTATTTCTCTGTTTTACAATCTTCTCCACAGTAAATTGTCCTTCCAAAAAACCACTCACATGCTGGCCTGGGAGGAGGATCTTCGGGACTCCTTTTCGGAAGCCCAATGGCAATCAGCCATACGTAGCACATATCGAGCTTCCAGTTGTGTGGCTCACTGGGAACAGTCCCAAAAACATATCACTAGATGGTACCTGACACCTTACCGCCTATCTAAGTTCTACAAACAACTAGACCCTATGTGCTGGCGCGGGTGTGGCCATATCCATAATATTTACCACATCTTCTGGACATGTATAGGCCTCACGGGCTTCTGGAGAAGAGTGTTCGAGATCCTCTCAATGGTCACAGGCATCCTAAAACCTACTAATCCAGCTATGGCTCTCCTATCCCTGGGCATTGCCGATATCCCCTATGACATGCAGACAGTTTATACCCACATCCTGATTGCGGCTAGGACCATTATAGCTAGGCATTGGAAACATTCGGACTCTCCATCTCATCTGGAAGTTATACGCCTAGTTAATGCTCATTTCTCCATGGAGAAAGCTCACGCTTACTCCCTGTCTCAGGGGGCTCAATTCACTCTGAAATGGCACTCCTGGACTAACAGCAAATATTATACTCCCCTCTTCTGACGAGTAGCATCGTACTTCAATTGACCCTTTTGTTCTCTACACGCACTAAAACGTGTGAGCTTTTGCTCTTCTATGCAAACGTATACCCTTATACTGATGTATTAAAAATGAGGTTACTGTGATGTTTTACTCATAATGTTGGTCACAAGATTCTTTTGACATGAAACTCTGTAATGTTATTAGGTAGCTGTTATTTGTTTTCCACGAATTGTCAAACTGTTTTAAACTTCAATAAAAACGATTGAAACAAAAAGTGGGGTATGAGCGTGTCTAGAAAAGTTTTGTAATAGCCTACTAGGAAATCATCAGGGCCAGGGCTTTTACCGGGTTTCATGTGTTTAATGGAAATTCTTATTTCTTCTTCTGAAGAAAGGTTTTGTGTTTCAGCGTCAGAAAGGGGGGTTGGGCCATATTTCTGGAGAAATTCTTTCAGCTGTGTAGTTCTTTCTGTTTTCTTGTCTTGTGAGTGTGGTGGGTGTAGGTTGTATAGTTTGGAATAAAACCGGACAAAATGAACGGCAATTTCATTACTGTGAGTTATCCTTTTGCCAGATGGGTCCATCAAGACGTGGACAGTAGATGCTGCTTTCTTAGTTTGTAGAGCTCTTGCTAATAGTTTCCCAGATTTATTCGCAAACTCGTAATATATTCTCTGGGATAGGGTGTATTTTCTTTTGACTGTTTTTCCCGTTTCCTCTACAAGGCTGGCTCTGGTATGGGTCAGTTCAGCAAGTGTGTAGGTGGCCTGAGATTGTTTGTGGGATTTTTCAAGTTTATGAATCTGTGCAAGTAAGGTGTCTATTTTGGCTTGTCTAGCGTGTTTGCATTTGGATGCAGCTGCTATGAGGATGCCCCTGATTACGCATTTGTGTGCTTCCCAGCACATCAATGGGTGCGTTTCCGTATTGACTATTTCGGAAAAATAGTGTGGAAGGTGTTGTGGAATCATAGATCCTATGGTAGGGTCAGTGAGTAGGGACATATCCAGTCTCCAGACGTGGGGGGTGTTGATTTTGGAGTCTGGTATTTTCAGTGTTAATGTGACGGGTTGGTGGTCAGATAGGAACATGGGGTCGATCAACATTTTGTGAATAAGTGGGAGGCCATTTTGTGATATCATGAGGTAGTCTAATCTGGAGTATCTTTGACATGGGATGGAAAAGTATGTATAGTCTTTGCTGCTGGGGTTCATTGTGCGCCAGGTGTCATGCAGCGTAAGTTCTTGTAGAGTGGTCTTTAATAGGGATGATCGAACGGTTCGGGTCCAGCATCGGTTCGGCCCGAACATTGGGTGTTCGAGGTTCGGCCGAATTTAGAACTTTTTGCCCAAAAAGTTCGGAATTCGGCAACCAGAACCGCCCAAAATGCAATGCTTCAGGAAATGGGCTTTAAAAGCCCGTGATTGGACCAGAACCATTAGCAAAAGCCAATTGAGGGGGCAGGAGAATGCTAGGAATGTGATTGGAGTGACTAGGGGGTCCCTAGACCAATCATTAGTGAATACGCCCCCCAGTATATAAGATCGCCCCCGCCATATTCCCAGCATTGTTATACT
This sequence comes from Pelophylax lessonae, assembly GCF_965119305.1. NCBI lineage: Eukaryota > Metazoa > Chordata > Amphibia > Anura > Ranidae > Pelophylax > Pelophylax lessonae. The sequence continues at coordinate 21,673,480 of NC_138773.1, forward strand.
GGACATGGAAGAGAGTGGAAGCAGTTCTGTTAATTTTACTTTAAAAGTTTCATTTAGCTATTTTTAGTGTGAGGAAAGGGATATCTAGTGTAGTTAGAGTGCTCCTTTACACTTAAGTTAGCTTCAAAAATTTAGTTTCTGTAGGGAAAGTGTTAAGTGTCAGGGGACCGTAGTGTAGTGTAGGGTTAACTGACAGTGACTGCTATGGCAGGGTGACAAAACCCTTCCATAGCAGGGTGACCGCTATAGAGAAATGATCATTTCTCTGTGTTGCTTCGGGACACCCATATGGCTTCTCACTAGCCAAGCATTTTTTAATGCTGCAGGGGCTGCCACTGCCAGTGCTTTTTTGAGGACATGTTTGATGTCAGACATGACATCTGAATATGTGTATAGGGGGAATATATACACATATATGTCTGTATATATACCCCTAGACATATATAGGTGTGATAGTAGCAGAAATAAATGCTTGCGCTAATGAAATCATTTACAGTAATATATTTCTGCTACTATCACACCTATATATGTCTAGGGGTATATATTCAGACATATATGCCTATATATACCCCCTATACACATGTTCAGATGTTTTGCCTGCCTCAAAAGAACCCCAAAAAATGCCAAAAAAACGCTAGCGTCAAAAAAAAAAGATGCCCAGGTGTGTTTTTGCTGGCATTTTTTGGGGGGTTTTGGAGGCAGGCAAAACATCAGAACTTGTGCACAGTACCACTATACACAAGTTCAGATGTTTTGCCTGCCTCAAAAGAACCCCAAAAAATGCCAAAAAAACGCTAGCGTCAAAAAAAAAATGCCCAGGTGTGTTTTTGCTGGCATTTTTTGGGGGGTTTTGGAGGCAGGCAAAACATCAGAACTTGTGCACAGTACCACTATACACAAGTTCAGATGTTTTTCCTGACTGCAAAGAACCCAAAAAAATGCCTGCTATTAAACCGGCAAGGTGTTACAGCAGAGAAGCCATATTCCTGTGCTTAAAGTTTTCTAATACAAACGATCTTTTTTTTTCTGGTTCTGGACATGCTACAGAGCTGAAACTTCACAGGTACACCTTTTAGACCCCCCAGACACAAAATCACACAAAAAAAGTTCTTAAAAATTGTCATTTTTGATAAAAAAGCCAATTATTGAAAAATGTAAAAAAAAAAAAAAAAAAAAAGAGAGATTTTTTGATTTTTACTTTGGATTTAGTATCTGGGGGGTCTAAAAGGTGTACATGTGAAGTTTCAGCTCTGTAGCATGTCCAGAACCCCCCAAAAATTAGCATTTTCTTATAATTTTTATTAGAACAGGAATACGGCTTCTCTACGGCGCTTTTTCTTGCATTTATCGGGCATTTTTGGAGGCAGGCATGACTTTTTTTGGATTTAGTGTCTGGGGGGGTCTAAAAAGTGTACCTGTGAAGTTTCGGCTCTGTAGCATGTCCAGAACCAGAAAAAAGATAATTTTTCAGTAGAGCAGGGATGGTGGGACCCCTCTTTTACACTTATATGATCTTTTTTTGGGGTTCTGGACATGCTACAGAGCTGAAACTTCACAGGTACACCTTTTAGACCCCCCAGACACAAAATCACACAAAAAAAGTTCTTAAAAATTGTCATTTTTGATAAAAAAGCCAATTATTGAAAAATTAAAAAAAAAAAAAAAAGAGAGATTTTTTGATTTTTACTTTGAATTTAGTATCTGGGGGGTCTAAAAAGTGTACATGTGAAGTTTCAGGTCTGTAGCATGTCCAGAACCATAAAAAAAAGATCGTTTGTATTAGAAAACTTTAAGCACAGGAATATGGCTTCTCTGCTGTAACACCTTGCCGGTTTAATAGCAGGCATTTTTTGGGGTTCTTTGCAGTCAGGAAAAACATCTGAACTTGTGTATAGTGGTACTGTGCACAAGTTCTGATGTTTTGCCTGCCTCCAAAATTCCCCAAAAAATGCCAGCAAAAACACACCTGGGCATTTTTTTTTTTTGACGCTAGCGTTTTTTTTGGCATTTTTTGGGGTTCTTTTGAGGCAGGCAAAACATCTGAACTTGTGTATAGTGGTACTGTGCACAAGTTATGATGTTTTGCCTGCCTCCAAAACCCCCCAAAAAATGCCAGCAAAAACACACCTGGGCATTTTTTTTTTTTTTTGACGCTAGCGTTTTTTTGGCATTTTTTGGGGTTCTTTTGAGGCAGGCAAAACATCTGAACATGTGTATAGGGTGTATATATAGGCATATATGTCTGAATATACACCCCTAGACATATATAGGTGTGATAGTAGCAGAAATATATTACTGTAAATGATTTCATTAGCGCAAGCATTTATTTCTGCTACTATCACACCTATATATGTCTAGGGGTATATATTCAGACATATATGTCTATATATCCCCCCTATACACATGTTCAGATGTTTTGCCTGCCTCAAAAGAACCCCAAAAAATGCCAAAAAAACGCTAGCGTCAAAAAAAAAAATGCCCAGGTGTGTTTTTGCTGGCATTTTTTGGAGGGTTTTGGAGGCAGGCAAAACATCAGAACTTGTGCACAGTACCACTATACACAAGTTCAGATGTTTTTCCTGACTGCAAAGAACCCAAAAAAATGCCTTCTATTAAACCGGCAAGGTGTTACAGCAGAGAAGCCATATTCCTGTGCTTAAAGTTTTCTAATACAAATGATCTTTTTTTTTCTGGTTCTGGACATGCTACAGAGCTGAAACTTCACATGTACACTTTTTAGACCCCCCAGATACTAAATCCAAAGTAAAAATCAAAAAATCTCTTTTTTTTTTTTTTTTTTAATTTTTCAATAATTGGCTTTTTTATCAAAAATGACAATTTTTAAGAACTTTTTTTGTGTGATTTTGTGTCTGGGGGGTCTAAAAGGTGTACCTGTGAAGTTTCAGCTCTGTAGCATGTCCAGAACCAGAAAAAAAGATCATATAGGTGTTAAAGTTAAAGGAGGGTCCCGACCCACATCCCTGTTCTACTGAAAAATTATCTTTTTTTTTTTTCATGGTTCTGGACATGCTACAGAGCTGAAACTTCACATGCACACCTTTTAGACCCCCCAGACACTAAATCCAAAGTAAAAATCAAAAAAATCTCTCTTTTTTTTTTTTTTTTAATTTTTCAATAATTGGCTTTTTTATCAAAAATGACAATTTTTAAGAACTTTTTTTTGTGTGATTAATAGTTAATGGGGCATGACCCAGAACCCTAGGCACTTTTTAGGGGCATTTATTGGGTTTTAGGGCTTAAAAATGGTGTTTTTTGATTACAGAAGTTCGGGTCCCATTGATTTCAATGGGGTTCTGAAATCCGGGCCGAACTTTCGTGAAGTTCGGGTGTTCTGGTCGAACCGAACTTTTCAAAAGTTCGATCATCCCTAGTCTTTAAAAGTCGGATGGCTTTATAAGGAATTGGAGAAGACCCATTTGAGGTGTCTTCTAGTAGGTTTAGGGCAACATTGAAGTCGCCTCCTAGAATTAGGGTCCCTTCCTTGAAGGTGGTTATTTGCAGAGTGAGAGTTCGAAAAAAGGATATTTGTTGGTGAATGGGAGCGTAGATGTTGGCTAGAGTATAGTGTTTTCCATTTATTAATCCCTTGAGGAGTAGAAATCTGCCGTCTTTGTCCGGAAGAGAGTCAATTAATTGAAAGGGGCAATTTTTGACTATTAGAGTGGATACTCCTCTGGTTTTAGAAGAGTGGTAAGTAGCATGATATGCCTGCGGGTAGCTGGTGTTGTGCAGTTTGGGGATGGAGTCAGAGTGGAAGTGGATTTCCTGGAGGAATATGATGTCAGCTTTCTGTTTTTGCATCGACATAAGGACTTGAGAGCGTTTCTCGGGTTTGTTAAGCCCCCGGGCGTTAAGGGAAACAATTTTCAGAAGAAGGGTTTGTGCTGTTGTGTGAGTGTGTGGCATGTTGGGTTGGGAGGAATAGGTAAGAAAGCACTGATCAATTGGCAGATGACTCAGTAGGGTCGAGAGAGAGGAGCACTAGGGGGGAAGGAAGAGAGTGATGAGGGGGTAAAAAAAAGGGGGGGTGAGGGAGGTTTAGGGAAGTTGGGAAAACCTGGCGACAGGGGAGAGTTTACTACCCTGTCTGAAAATTCCACTCAATAGCAAGCGGAATATCCGGCTGGGTACAGTAATGAGGAATATCTGTAGCTGTCAGTTCAATCGTGTGGTAGTCTGGACCCCACTGTGTTGGGTGTGGGTAACCTAGGAAGGGCGGTCGAGATGTGGCGTCCTTTCCCGAAAGAGACAATTAATAAGGTTATCAGGTGAAATTAGAAGGTGGATGTATGCAGAGGGGATGTGTGTGTGTGTGGTAAGTGTGTTTGTTGCAGGTAAGGGAGGATGCTTTTATAGAAAGATAGGTGTGATGGATAGTGGGGTGTGTGTGGAGATAATAGTCCAACGTTGAGGTAAGGATAGGGTGATGTCACCAAGGGGCGGGTGGTGTGCAAGAGGGGTCTTGTCAGAGGTGGTCAGCCAACCCTGTTGGGGCTGTGAGGGCCCTCTATGATCCCCTTCTTTGTACACACATATTGGTGACAGCCGCCAATTAAGAAATACACAATTGTCTTGCAGCAACAACGGTAACTTTAAAACTTGATAACATTAACCATAACAATAACTTTTAAAGGTATGATATGAGAGCATTCCCCTTATTACCAGTGTCAGAGAAGTGTTGATTCTGTTAGGATAGAAGCATAAGTCGTCTACGAGCATTGGGGGGTGATGGTGTCTGCTTGTTAAAACTCAAGGATTATTGTGCGGATTGGTCTGCTTGGGTGCATGGAAGGCATCTGTCTCTGTATTTCTGTGGGGTCTAATACATCTCCGTATGGCAGGAGTAGGTCTTCATCTTAGTCAGGACTGGAAGTGGGTCAGGGAATATTCACAGGGCATTATGTTGCTATTGACTATACGGTTGGGTAGCAATAATGTTCATTAGGGATACTCCCTTGAGGTGTCGGCTGGGTCCTGTCTCATAGGGGCTGGTGTGGGAGGTGGAACAGGGGGCCTGCTGTCTAGATGTGGGTTCATCTATTGTTATAAGAGGGTAGGGTAAAGGTTGTATGGTAGTCTAAACTGTGGTGGTGTGAGTCAGGTCTAAACGTCAACCAGGAGATAGGGGTAGGTGCAAGGAGGTTTTCTGGTGGAAGTTAACAGAGCTTCTAGTCTCAGCCATGGGTCACCGCAAGGTAATTCAGTACAGAATGGGGGTACAGTGTCTAGAAGAGGCTAGAAGAGGCTGAGGGACTCCAGGTTGGGACTGTTCAAGGGTCCTAGGGCTGATAATGAGTGGTCTAAAAGATTTTTGGGAGTATTCCACATGCAGTAATTAGTGAACCTGAATGATAATGGGGACCTTTTTCCCCCTCTTCCTTCTCCAAGCCATTGGGGGAGGGGAGGGGAGGGGAAGGGAGTCCTTCTTAACATGTGTCTAGAAGTGTTCATAGAGCCCCCCAACCTCTTCAACCCCTCCAGCGGTCAGTAACCTTCAACTGAAGTTGTTAGATATTTAGGCCTGGTCTGCAGGGAATACATATAAATGGCAGTGAGTAGGTGACCGGACCAGGTGTGAGTCAAACCTCCAGGAAGAGGAAGATGATAAAGGGCAGATCGGGTAGTGGGTGTACAGAGGCTCTGAAGCGACTAAATATACCCGTTCGAGATGCCCAGATACTGTTACCACTTCTTTGATGAATGCAGATAACTCGAGCAGCCTAGCCTGGATGCGTCCATGGGAGAGTCCGATTATCTCTGTTATGCCCCGTGCAATCCTGCACTTGACAGGGGGCGTTCTGGGTGACCCCACGAGCCGTAAAGTTATGTGAGTTATGTAATGTAAGTCACACGGATGTGGGGTGATCAGCTGTTCCTCAGCAGTGCGAATGTGTAGTCAATAGGCAGAGGAATTTGTGTGGAGTGCTTTGGGAGCTTGTCAGAAAGCAAGGTTAGACATCAGGACTAGGAGGTACAGTGGACAATGTGTAGTCATTTTCCATGGTCTGTAAAAACAGGGGGAAGCAGGGGAAGTATCCGCCATGATTGGGATTTGTAAAGTGGTGCAATTACTGTGGGGTCATCTTAGCTTGCAGAAACTGAGCTTGTAGATACATGTTTTGTCCATCCAGGAGTAAGGTCTGGGGTCGACTCAACAGGTTTCTCTGATTGGGGATCTTCTTGTCACTGGTTTAATGCTCTCGCCGGGCTCTCCCCAGTTGCGGTGCTTTGGTTGGGTTGGTGGCAAGAAGCGGCTGTTGCTGCATTGGGTTGTGGCGGGTCGCCGATGGGGAGCGCTGTCTGCGAAGGCGTAGTTCTTGAGCTTCCATGGGGTCTTCCCTGGTCTGCTTCTGTCTTCTGGAATGGGGGCGAAATTCTCTATACCAATTAGGGACATCTGTGAATGGAATGCCGAGGGTGCTGCAGAACATCGGGAGGTCTTCAGGGACTCTGAGATTGGCAGTTATGCCTCGAGAGGAGGCTGAAAGTCAGAATAGAAACTTCTAGCAGTAATAAATGTCATTAGTGCTGAGGACGGTCAGTAATGGGTGTAGATCCCTGCGGTGCTGCAGGGTAATGGCAGATAGTTCCTGGAAGATCTTCATGTCCGAGTTATTGAAGGTTATATTAATTCTATTTCAGGCTTTTCTTAGAATTTCTTCCTTCAGTTGGAAGTCCACAATGCAGCAAATAAAATCCCTGGGGGTCTGATTCCCTCCCTTTAGGTCTAAGGACTCTGTGTATTCGTTCCATTTGTATGGAGGTAGAAAGCGGCCTGTCCAGGAGGTTATTGAAGATGGTGGTGGCTGTGTCCTGCAGTTGGTCTCAATCAACAGATTTTGGGAGACAACGGATCCTGAGATTGTGTCTTCTCCCCCTATTGTCAAGGTCCTCCATTTGACAACTAAGATCCCTTAGTTGCAGGGTGTGAGTGTCAATGGAGAGGTGGAGGTGGCTACCTCATGTGGTGCCGTTGTTTTCTCCACTGTCTGCAGCCAGATGTCCTGTCTCAGCTCCGCGATCGCAGTTGAAAAAGTGTAACTTATGTCTGTGGCCACGGCTCGCAGATCATTAATGCTGAGGTGCTGAGTTTGTACCTGTGAGGAGGGAGAAGTTGGCTGGGAGGAATATGTGTCAGCCATGTTAGAGTGCCTCATGCTCCCTGTAGGGCAGTGTTTCTCAAATCCGGTCCTCAGGGCACACTAACAGGCCAGGTTTGCAAGAAAACTGAAATACATCACAGGTGATATCCTTTGCTGCTCAGTGATTGCAGTATTCTAGTCTGCATCTCCCCAAGTTAATACTTAAAATCTGGCCTGTTAGTGTGCCCGAGGACCAGAGTTGAGAAACACTGCTGTAGGGGATGGTGCAACGCTGTTCATCTGAGATCTGAAAATCTCCGGTATATTCTGGCTTGCTTGTCTCGGATGGTCTCTCAGGGAGCGCAAGCGGGTGTAGGAATTACTGCGGGAGGCTGTCCCCATTGTATCGTGGTCCTGTTAAGCGGAATTCCTTTTCTAAGCAGAGGACTGAAGTTAAGTGGCCATCTTCTCCCGAGGTCATACCATGCCCCCCCCCCCCCCCCCGGTTGTTATACAGTAGTTTTTATCAAAGCAAGGAGCATATGCCTGCATAGTTACTTGGATGTCTTTCTCCTACTGTCCACAGACAGAGGGCAGCTGCTGGAGCCCAGAGCTTTTCAATGCTCCTCAAATTAGGCTGGTGGCTGATTCTGGAAAAGACACCTGGAGCCCACTCAGTTTCTTGTGTGCCTCGGGGCTGAGTTCGATATAATCAAGAGGACCATTGCTTTGTCTCTGGATCCCAATGTTCTGGAACAGATTACGCCTGGTCCTGTCTTCTTCCCACCTGTGTGCCTTTCAGTGTTTGAAATTATTGACACTATGGTGTCCACTGGTCCAATGGTCAAGTGGATGCTCCAGAGAAGGCGGTCTTGCGGAAAGGGTTTCTCCAGCAGTGGGAGCCAGGAATCAGAATTCAGGTCATCTTCATAACCCTAGTCATGAGAGTGAGTCCCCTGGTGGCTGCAATTGAGAAACTGGCTCATTTGCCATTTCATTGCCCCATTTCCTGGTTCACAGTCAAGTCCGATGCCACCAATATGGGATGGGGGGCTTGCTGCCTGTCAGGTATAGCTCAAGACAGGCGAGGCTGTCAATTTTACAAGATTGTGTTGAACATTCTGAAACTACGGGCAGCCCTCTGCACTCTACAGGCCTTTCACCATATAACTAAGGGAGCGTCACGGCTCTTAGGCTAGTCAACACTACGGCGGTCTCCTACGTTAAGACAAGGAGGAACTCACAGCCTGTTCTCTATTACAGGAAGTGGAGCCAATTATGCCATGGACTCAGAAGAATAGAGCCTACATCTTAGAGATTTATGTCCCAGGAGTTCAGAATATTCTAACAGACTTTTTTTTCAGAGTCCAATTGGACAACAATGAATGGTCTCTACAAGTGGAGGTTTTTCAGGCACAGATGCCCTGATGGATCATTGGAAATGCAGCGGGTCCTGTGCATTTCTTCCAGTCCTGGTTATCCCGGTTTTCTATGAGGTTGTGGAGGTAGTGGCAGTAATGCCTTATTGCCCAATTAGGCCATGGTTCCCCTTGCTAGCACTGTTCAACTACCAGAACCCAGTGCCCCTTCTCCTCAGGCCAGAGCTTCTGTCACTTGGTGCAATTCTACATCCATGTCCCGCACGGTTACGTCTGACAGTCTGGTTCTTGAGATCGGAGGTCCTCGGTTGCTCCTCCAGAGTCATCTCCTCTCTCATGAATACTAGGAAAGTGAACACAAACAACGTTTACGTGAGAATCTGGTCAAAGTCTGTGTAATACATGTTTGTGGCTGACGGATCATGTAGTGATTTAGAAGTTCTTAATATTCTGAGCTTCCTCCAGTCGGATTTAGATCTGGCTCTATTGGTCAGCTCCCCCAGAGCACAAGTGTCAGATTTATCGGCCTTCACAGGTGTTTCCAGGTCTAGGCATCTTTTCTTGTCCAACAATTCTTTAAGGGAGCAACAAGGCTCAGATCTCGGAGTAAGCAGAGGTTTTCCAAATGCAGTCTTCCTCTTGTTCTAAACTCCCTCTTAGGAATTGGAGCGGAGTGTTCTAGGCTGGTCTCCGTTAAAGGCCTCTCTATCATGTTTGCCTTTCTCCTGGCTATTACGTCAGCAAAAAAAGCCTCAGAGATTGATTCACTGGCCGTAGAGAACTTTTCTTAACATTCTTCTAGTTCAAGCAGGGCTGTTAAATAAGCTTGACTCAATTCCCAAGGGTACATCAGTAGGGTTGAGCGGACACCTAGATGTCCGTGTTCGACGGGTTCGGCCGAACTTTAAAAAAAAGTCCGGGTCCGTGTCCCGGACTTTTACCGAACTTTTCCCGGACACCGAACCCCATTGAAGTCAATGGGGACCCGAACTTTAAGGCACTAAAATGGCTCTAAAACACCAAAGGAAAGGGCTAGAGTGCTGCAAATGGCAGCAAAACGTAATTAAGAGCATGGCAAGTGCTCTGCAAACAAATGTGGATAGGGAAATAACTTAAAACAACAAAAAAAAACAGAAAAATAAAACAATGTTCTTCTTCATCTCTGAAGGACGAGGCCCATATGGAGTAGGAGGGAGGTTGAGGTGGTGGTGGATGTGGCGGTGACATAGGCGTGCGCACAGGGTGTGCTGGGTGTGCCTGGGCACACCCTAATCACCTAGGGCACATAGCATTGCCAGTGAGGAGATGGGAAAGATCTCCCTGGGACCTGCTCTGCTCTATTTCTCCTTGCCTACAGGTACATGGCCCCGATACATTACTCTCCCTGCTGGCAAACACATGCATGTGTATTTCAACTTTGGGGTGCACACCTTAATGCAATAGGCTGCGCACACCTATGGGCGGTGTAGGTGGAAGCGGCGGTGGAGGAGGACCAGGGCCGGATTAACAGCATCATGGGCTTGGTGCTGAGGATTTTGAAGGGCCTTAAGGGCCGTGCCTTGCCATGCACCCAGAGGAGGAAGGGTGCAGCCATGCATGCCTAATTCAACATGGGATGCTGTCTCTGAAGCCCATAAACACATCCATGCATCGCCAACTGTCCCTCCTTGTCCGGCCTTCACGCTGTGTGGGGAGGTTCTGAGGGTGCTGCCTGGGGAAGCGAGCATAGAAGCCAGACTTCTGTGACAGAAGAGCGGTAACAGTGAATATGGCCAACCCGGGGCCTATATAAAAGGTAGGGGCCTGGAGCTGCAGCTCCAATAGCCCCTACATTAATCTGGCCCTGAGGAGGAGGACGAGGTAGCCAACACTGCTTCTTTTCAAAAATTTTAAATGAGGGTACACCCCAAAAGAGTGAGAAAGAGCAAAAATGGAACAATGGGTGGGTAAGGTCGGTATCCATTGCTATTCTGCATAAGGTACGGAAAAGTCCCGTGGGATCCATGCCTGGTTCATTTTAATGAACGTGAGCTTGTCCACATTGTCTCTGGACAGGCGGCTGCGCTTGTCTGTTATAACGCCCCCAGCCGTGCTAAATACCCGTTCAGATAATACACTGGCTGCAGGGCACGCCAGCACCTCCAAGGCGTAAAGGGCAAGCTCAGGCCATGTGCCCAATTTGGAGACCCAGAAGTTGAAGGGGGCAGACCCGTCATTCACTACATGTAGGCGTGTGCACACATACTGCTCCACCATGTTGGTAAAATGCTGCCTCCTGCTAAGACGTTCCATCTGAGCTGCTGGTGCTGCTGTTTGTTGTGGCGTGCTGACAAAGCTTTTCCACATTTCGGCCATGCTAACCCTGCCTTCTGAGGTGCTGGCGGTGCCCTGGTTGCGTTGGCGACCTCCTCCTCCTCCTCCTCTGCCTTGTGCTTCCACTGTGGCCCCGCTGTCAGATGGGAATGCCAGCAGCATGGCGTCTACCAGCGTGCGCTTGTACTCGCGCATCTTGCGATCGCGCTCCAGTGAGTGAATTAAGGACGGTACGTTGTCCTTGTAACGGGGATCCAGCAGCGTAGCCACCCAGTAATCAGCACAAGTTAGAATGTGGGCAACTCGGCGGTCGTTGTGGAGACACTGCAGCATGTAATCGCTCATGTGTGCCAGGCTGCCCAGAGGCAACGAAAGGCTGTCCTCTGTGGGAGGTGTATCGTCCGTGTCCTCTGTATCCCCCCAGCCACGCACCAGTGATGGCCATGAGCTGGCCTGGGTGCCACCCTGCTGTGAACATGGTTCCATCTCCTCCTCCAGCTCCTCCTCCTCCTCATCCTCCTCATCCTCCAGAACTGTGCCCCTGCTGGACAATTGCGTCCCTGGCGTTTGCGTGTGCAGGAACCCACCCTCGGAGCCCCTTGCGAATGACTGCCCTGAAAGCCTTGGAAATGTTACCTCTTCATCCTCCTCCTCCTCCTCATCCTGTGCCACATCCTCTTCCATCATCGCCCGAATTGTTTTTTCAAGGAGGCATAGAAGTGGGATAGTTAAGCTGAGAACGGCGTCATTGCCACTGGCCATGTTGGTGGAGTACTCAAAACAGCGCAACAAGGCACACAGGTCTCGCATGGAGGCCCAGTTAAATTAAATAGCGGAATAGAAAATATGATCCAAAAAAAGTGTATGTATATCACACGTACACAACCACACTGGGCCCCAATTACTATTGTTTGTACCCCTAAAAGGCTAGATGAGGAGTAGGGGGAGTATGGAACAGGCAGCACCCTCAAACCTTCAGAAGTATGAGATGAACCCCAACAACTTGGAAAGGTGGATCTCTCTCACACGTACCAACACAGACTATCCCCCAATTTAACTGATCCCCAAAGGTTTTTGATTAAATAGCGGAATAGAAAATATGATCCAAAAAAAGTGTATGTATATCACACGTACACAACCACACTAGGCCCCAATTACTATTGTTTGTACCCCTAAAAGGCTAGATGAGGAGTAGGGGGGGTATGGAACAGGCAGCACCCTCAAACCTTCAGAAGTATGAGATGAACCCCAACAACTTGGAAAGGTGGATCTCTCTCACACGTACCAACACAGACTATCCCCCAATTTAACTGATCCCCAAAGGTTTTTGATTAAATAGCGGAATAGAAAATATGATCCAAAAAAAGTGTATGTATATCACACGTACACAACCACACTAGGCCCCAATTACTATTGTTTGTACCCCTAAAAGGCTAGATGAGGAGTAGGGGGGGTATGGAACAGGCAGCACCCTCAAACCTTCAGAAGTATGAGATGAACCCCAACAACTTGGAAAGGTGGATCTCTCTCACACGTACCAACACAGACTATCCCCCAATTTAACTGATCCCCAAAGGTTTTTGATTAAATAGCGGAATAGAAAATATGATCCAAAAAAAGTGTATGTATATCACACGTACACAACCACACTGGGCCCCAATTACTATTGTTTGTACCCCTAAAAGGCTAGATGAGGAGTAGGGGGAGTATGGAACAGGCAGCACCCTCAAACCTTCAGAAGTATGAGATGAACCCCAAAAACTTGGAAAGGTGGATCTCTCTCACACGTACCAACACAGACTATCCCCCAATTTAACTGATCCCCAAAGGTTTTTGATTAAATAGCGGAATAGAAAATATGATCCAAAAAAAGTGTATGTATATCACACGTACACAACCACACTAGGCCCCAATTACTATTGTTTGTACCCCTAAAAGGCTAGATGAGGAGTAGGGGGGGTATGGAACAGGCAGCACCCTCAAACCTTCAGAAGTATGAGATGAACCCCAACAACTTGGAAAGGTGGATCTCTCTCACACGTACCAACACAGACTATCCCCCAATTTAACTGATCCCCAAAGGTTTTTGATTAAATAGCGGAATAGAAAATATGATCCAAAAAAAGTGTATGTATATCACACGTACACAACCACACTAGGCCCCAATTACTATTGTTTGTACCCCTAAAAGGCTAGATGAGGAGTAGGGGGGGTATGGAACAGGCAGCACCCTCAAACCTTCAGAAGTATGAGATGAACCCCAACAACTTGGAAAGGTGGATCTCTCTCACACGTACCAACACAGACTATCCCCCAATTTAACTGATCCCCAAAGGTTTTTGATTAAATAGCGGAATAGAAAATATGATCCAAAAAAAGTGTATGTATATCACACGTACACAACCACACTAGGCCCCAATTACTATTGTTTGTACCCCTAAAAGGCTAGATGAGGAGTAGGGGGGGTATGGAACAGGCAGCACCCTCAAACCTTCAGAAGTATGAGATGAACCCCAACAACTTGGAAAGGTGGATCTCTCTCACACGTACCAACACAGACTATCCCCCAATTTAACTGATCCCCAAAGGTTTTTGATTAAATAGCGGAATAGAAAATATGATCCAAAAAAAGTGTATGTATATCACACGTACACAACCACACTAGGCCCCAATTACTATTGTTTGTACCCCTAAAAGGCTAGATGAGGAGTAGGGGGGGTATGGAACAGGCAGCACCCTCAAACCTTCAGAAGTATGAGATGAACCCCAACAACTTGGAAAGGTGGATCTCTCTCACACGTACCAACACAGACTATCCCCCAATTTAACTGATCCCCAAAGGTTTTTGATTAAATAGCGGAATAGAAAATATGATCCAAAAAAAGTGTATGTATATCACACGTACACAACCACACTAGGCCCCAATTACTATTGTTTGTACCCCTAAAAGGCTAGGAGTAGGGGGAGTATGGAACAGGCAGCACCCTCAAACCTTCAGAAGTATGAGATGAACCCCAACAACTTGGAAAGGTGGATCTCTCTCACACGTACCAACACAGACTATCCCCCAATTTAACTGATCCCCAAAGGTTTTTGATTAAATAGCGGAATAGAAAATATGATCCAAAAAAAGTGTATGTATATCACACGTACACAACCACACTAGGCCCCAATTACTATTGTTTGTACCCCTAAAAGGCTAGATGAGGAGTAGGGGGAGTATGGAACAGGCAGCACCCTCAAATCTTCAGAAGTATGAGATTGTGTTCACTGTACCCCACAAAGATTGAGTTCACTGCACCCCACAATGATTGTGTTCACTGCACCCCACAAAGATTGTGTTCACTGCACCTCACAAAGATTGTGTTCACTGTACCCCCCAAAGATTGTGTTCACTGCACCCCACAAAGATTCTGTTCACTGTACCCCACAAAGATTGTGTTCACTGCACCCTAAAAGGATGTTGTTCACTGCACCCCACAAAGATTGTGTTCACTGCACCCTAAAAGGATGTTGTTCACTGCACCCCAAAAAGATTGTGTTCACTGTACCCCCCCAAAGATTGTGTTCACTGCACCCCACAAAGATTGTGTTCACTGCACCCCAAAAAGATTGTGTTCACTGTACCCCCCAAAGATTGTGTTCACTGCACCCCAAAAAGATTGTGTTCACTGTACCCCCCAAAGATTGTGTTCACTGCACCCCACAAAGATTCTGTTCACTGTACCCCACAAAGATTGTGTTCACTGCACCCCAAAAAGATTGTGTTCACTGTACCCCCCCAAAGATTGTGTTCACTGCACCCCACAAAGATTCTGTTCACTGCACCCCACAAAGGATTTTGTTCACTGCACCCCAAAAAGATTGTGTTCACTGCACCCCAAAAAGGATTTTGATCACTGCACCCCAAAAAGGATGTTGTTCACTGCACCCCAAAAATGATTTTGTTCACTCCATCCCAAAAAGATTGTGTTCACTGCACCCCACAAAGATTGTGTTCACTGCACCCCAAAAAGATTGTGTTCACTGTACCCCCCAAAGATTGTGTTCACTGCACCCCACAAAGATTCTGTTCACTGTACCCCACAAAGATTGTGTTCACTGCACCCCAAAAAGATTGTGTTCACTGCACCCCAAAAAGGATGTTGTTCACTGCACCCCAAAAAGGATGTTGTTCACTCCACCCCAAAAAGATTGTGTTCACTGCACCCCACAAAGATTGTGTTCACTGCACCCCAAAAAGATTGTGTTCACTGCACCCCAAAAATGATTTTGTTCACTGCACCCCAAAAAGGATTTTGTTCACTGCACCCCAAAAAGGATGTTGTTCACTCCACCCCAAAAAGATTGTGTTCACTGCACCCCAAAAAGATTGTGTTCACTGCACCCCACAAAGGATTTTGTTCACTGCACCCCAAAAAGATTGTGTTCACTGCACCCCAAAAAGGATGTTGTTCACTGCACCCCAAAAAGGATTTTGTTCACTGCACCCCAAAAAGATTGTGTTCACTGCACCCCACAAAGGATTTTGTTCACTGCACCCCACAAAGATTGTGTTCACTGCACACCAAAAAGGATTGTGTTCACTGCACCCCAAAAAGATTTTGTTCACTGCACCCCAAAAAGATTGTGTTCACTGCAGCCCAAAAAGATTGTGTTCACTGCAGCTCACACACAGAAAAATGGATGTGGATCACTGACACCTGCCTATCTCCAATCCCACACCACACAGCAATATCGATTGTAGTTTGTAGAACACAGTTTCCCTAAAATTCAGCAGACTCTGTCCCTAACAGGATTGAGAAGAGATCGTAGATCAGGATTGAGTGCAGATTCACCCCACCCCCCACACAGCAATATCGATTGTAGTTTGTAGAAGACACTGACCCTATAATTCAGCAGACTCTATCCCTAAAATGCCTACAACTCGCCCTGCCTAAACACTCCGACCTGTCCCTCAATTCTATCCGGACACAAATGGTTTTTTCCTGCCTATCTTTCCCTAATCAGCAGCCAGCACATTGATGTGTGCTCTGTCCCTTAGCTAAGCAGCAGAATGACGCTGCTGCGGCGGCTGCCTCGAACTTATAAAGACTTGGTCACATGCTTCAGACGGCCAATCACAGCTACTAAGACATTTGCAGGCATGGCTGGGATGGCTTAAGGCACACCAGTTAAACGATTGTTGATTGGCTGTTGAAAGCCCGCCATGAAAAGAGCGCCAAAGCATGCAAAACCCGGAAATAAAACGACCGAACACGGATTTTTACCCGAACATACAGTAAAGTGTCCGTGTCCGTGTTCGGGTAAAAAAAATCCAATTATTCGGTACGAACACGAATAATACAGTCCGTGTTCGCTCAACACTATACATCAGTCTTTCATGGGAACAAGGAAATTGTTCTGCAAACCTTTGGAGTACTAACTTGAGTCCTTTAGATGTGGGAGAGGTCACACTGTGACTTAGTTTGTTAAAGCGCCGGCCTAGTAAACAGGAAATCCTAAATTTGACTCTCAGCAGTGCCTTCCTTTGATTCTAGGAATCTCTCAGATATTGTGAAGTTATATCTACAAGCTACAGCTTCCTTCAGGCTTTAGAACACCTGTTCATTCTTTTTGCCGGAAAGCACAAAGGGAAACGTGCCTCATCTAGGACAATTGTGGCATGGATTGTCTGGGCCATCAGACAGGCTCACAGAGCTGAGGGCTTGGCTCCTTTGAGGATGGTGACTGCTCACTCGACCAGGAGTGTGGTGTGTCTACATCCTGGGCGGCTTTGCAGCATATGGTCCCCAATGTAATTGGTGGGATGGCCTTGTGGTCCCTGGTCAATACATATATGGCTCATTATTGTGTAGAGCCGGCCTCTTTATCTTCTGTTAATTTTGGTTTACAAATCCTGTCCATTGACGGTGTAAATGAAACCCTTTTGTTTTGTTCTGCATTTGCCCAGGTGTGTATGGCTAGTTATCTCCTATTTGTATGCTGCCATAGAATCTGTCAGGAAAATGTAAAACATTTCCAATCAAATACTTACCATACTTTTCCTTTCCTGATGGACTCCATGGCAGCAGGAGTTTCTTAGGTTTTCCTATGGTTTGATAAAGGGGCCCTCCTGTCTACCCTGAAACATGTAGCCACATCTCCTCCACTTCCTGTCATCGCTCAGCTGAAAGAGGTATAGTTTGGAGCTGCAGCCATCTTGTCACTTCTGGGAGACAAGAGGGAAGACAGCGCAGCGCCTTCTAAGTGCAGCAAGACATTTATTGAAGTATGTGCAGCAGTATTACACTCACATTTAGTCGGTGAATAAGATGCAGTTAGTCAAGTAATGTTGATCATCAGGAGCATCACTGGAGCGGGTCCTGGTGGTGGAGGCAGTGGATACCGGTGAGAGCGGCAGGGGGTTCCTCCGTGTGTACAGGGATGGCCTCGGTGGTGTCCGTGGGCTCCTCGTCAACTGGTGGAACGCTGGCACTCGTGGGTCCTGGGATCCTGAAGTCACTCCTGGCAGTGATGTGGGATGCTATGGCAACGCGTTATCGGAGCATGCGCTCCTTCCTCAGGCCGTGTCACTTCTGGAAGCTGCTAATGCTTATGTTCCAGCCTGAAGTGTGACAGCTGCACTTCTTTCAAGAACTCTGCTTCAACCAGTAACATGCCTGCTGAGCCCTGCAGCCTCACGGTGATCATATGGAGGTCTATATGGGTCTAAAATATATATATATAAACTGTGCTACTAAAGTGAACAGTGCTATAACCACACATATGTATAAGATAATAAAGCGATAAAGTCAATAAAAGTCTCTTATCAAAAAACTTTTCAATGTGATGATTCCATTATTGTTAATTCACTAAATACATTGAGATCTTCACCAATAGTACAGGTTGCTTACCATAACTGAATAGAAAATTGGCACATCCAAGGTCTCCAAAGGGATATCACACTCCGTGAACGGGTGCTCCTGCTGTATTGCCCAAACTTGGTCTAAAAGGTAGACTCATACCACGTACATATAAAAAAGGAAATTACATTCCATAGTGTAAAACTGATATAAATAATAAGGACGTGAATAGAGGGAATATATCGTCTTTTGCGTGAAAGTGGATCACACAGATCTATAAAGGTTCCACACAGTGGCAGATGTTCCAAAGGTTCCAACTCCTCAAATAGTGTATTACCACCACCAGATGTACAAACTGCTTACCGGATATAATAAAAAGCCAATGCAGAATAATGAAATATATTTAAACACCAGATTTCACCGAAGGAATAGCAGGACAGTGACCACCACCATTAATGCCAACTGCTTACCAGAAGTAAACATGTAAATTACCATAAAAGGATGAAAGAATGGGCAATCAATTCAGCCAGCAGGGACAGTAGCCACCACATAAGTCTGCAAACCGCTTACCAGATGTAGATTTATATTCAGCCAAATAGATCCACCACAAGGTCTCCTGAAATCCAGCACTTAAAATTCAGTGTCCAGATCCAGCAATTCAGAAAGGGAGAATCAATTGACCTCCAATCGATAATTGGGTTCAGAGTCAATGAGCGTCAGTCACCGGATCATAAAAAAGAGATGACATGCCCCATAGTGTAAAACCGCATAATTTTAATCAGGTAAAAAGAAGAGATACACTTACAAACATAGATGCAAAGCAGATTGAAAAGTATCGAGCCGCCGGCCGGTCGGCCTTTCCGCCCCCCCCCCCTTCTCGTCTCACTCGGATGACGTCAGCACGCCGTGACCGACGTATGTTTCGTCAGATATGACGTTTTCAAGGTACGGGCGGCGTGCTGACGACACCGCTTATATATGCACAAAATGAGATCCACCCATTGTGACTTCCGGGATCTTTCTTGTCGGCCATATTTAAATAGGTAACCCAGGGAATAATGCCCGCAGTTACTGCCGATAATCAATCACCAAATGAGTTACTATCTCAAAATCTCAACTAAAAAACTCAATAAAGAAAGGATTCATTTAACTGATCACTAATCATGTCTCCTGTACTAATCATGACTGCATATTTCAACATAAAACATACATTGCAAAACCAGATATTATCATGTAAAACCGTGTTTTGCCATATATTAACTACTTTAAATAAAAAAGGGGGAGATTTCTATGGCAAACATTAGTCAAATAATATATGACCACCCAAATATTGACAGGTAATAATTAAAATTAAAAAATATATAAAAATCAACTAATTATACCAACTCTGAGATGTAATACATATCTGTCCCAAGGAATCTCCCAGATTCCAGGACAGGATATATAAATTATGAGTTGCATAACTAGATGTTACCATGGGAACTGTATATCAACTGATGAACCCATTGGAACTATATATGAACTGACCAGCCCTAATCATGGATGAAATATAAATCAATCCCACAAGTCACATGGGGTGTTGGACCAAAAAACTTTACATTAAGATATACACCATCTGATAAATTATACAAAATCCATATAAATATTAAAATTACAATAAAAAATATACACAACACTCCAGTATCAAATACACATATGTGCCTGAGCCCAGATATATTGAATGCCAAAAATATTCAAAATATTCAAAATATTGATATTTTGAATATTTTTAGCATTCAACATATTTTTTATGGAGCTTGCTATTTATTTTTAAAAAGTGTTTTTACAGTCTGCATTTAGAGGCGCCTCTGTATTTTTTTTTCTTTCATGTCCTAGAAATATCGCTTCTACAATTTCCCCCCTTGCTGATGTCTGCCTAAACTTTTGGACTTATTCATTGATGCTGCCCCCATTATAATTTGGACACTAAAAGTTTACAAGGACTCTTTTATTTCACTGTGTTTTTGAACTAGCGCCGATTCATTTTACCTGTGGCATTATATTTGTCAGCCATGTATCTCGAGAAATATGTGAGGACTATTCCTGGCCTGTTTAAATCTGAACATGTTCATTGAAAGAGCTAATCACATTGGCCTCTGTTCCATGTTCTTCAGTGTCAGAGATGGACAGACTGTCACTGGCGGTCCCTTCCTATTGTATGTGTATTGAGGTGTGATGTGGATTCTGTTAAGCCTGTCTGTGCCATTGTTAATTGTTAATGAACTCACATATTGTTTCTTTCCAGATGGCTAGATAATTAGTTCAGGTTAATTCTATTTCTGTATACAATTTAGTCTGCATATGATAATGTAATCAGGCAACCCCTGACCTGATGGGGTAATTTGATCAGGAGGGAGATGTCCATGCTGTATATAAACTGTGTGACTGTTCAATAAAGGAAAAGATTCCAGAACAAGCTAAGTTGTCGGCTGGAAATTTTGATATCTATGTTCCAGACTGAAGGAAGCCGTATACTGACTGAAGCCCACAAACACAGTGTGGGTCATGGTTCCGTTACATTGGTGGCAAGCGGTGGGATGCTTCCTGCAGTCTGGGACATCCAAACCTCCACCAGGATTAAAGGTCCAGATAGCAGGAGAGGAGAGGTACAGATATCAGCCGCCATTGAAGAGGAATTCAGAAGGAGGTTGCAAGAGATGCGGTTACAGCACAGGTGACCAGTGTCAGAGCAGGTCCTGCTAAGATGGTATGATTTAATCCACTTGGGAGTCTGGAAAGAAGTGCTAGCAGCGACACCAGGGAAAAATCCTCCCCTCCTTCCAGGAAAGGTACTGGTCTCAGTACGAAGTGCAAATGGTGTTTTTGGGGAGACAACCGCACAAGGAATGGAAAGCAGGCTGGTCCAAGCAGAGATGCGGTTGGACAAGAGCTGCAGAGCCCTCCGCTGGTATGTAACCCAAGTGTGCCCATGGACAGCGGATGACAGCCCAGCGGAAGGCTTTTGCTACGGTAGCCTGGGGCTGTTATTAGAGAGGCTGTCCAAGGACCCCAACTTTGGGAGCGATTTGGAGTGGCGTTTGGAGGCAATCTTAGAATACAGAGAACAGATGCTGAATGTCTTGGACGTGCACTGGGCACTGGAAGATTTGGAGTTTCTAGCTAATCAGGAATGGGAGCTGGAGATAGCCTACAGACGGGTGCTAGACTCTGCTCAGCACCAGGACTGGGCTCCCCTCACCTGGGAATATCCAGAAGTACCAGCAGACTGTCCAGAAATTCTGGCTGAAGAGTCAGCAATGTGGCACAGTAATAGTATTCTTTGCTCACCTGCACCCACGGTTTTGTATGCGGAGGTCTTATGGTGGATGCAGCAAGTGCTGACTCACCTTGACGAACCTGTTTCTGCACAGGACGAGCTTGGATGGAGGAATGCATCTGTACAGCAGCTAGATAAAGGTATGGGATAAGAAGCAGCCAGCTCATCTTCCCAGCTGCAGTTTAAAGGTATGGGAGAAGAGGAAGCCATCTTCATTCCCCAACCACGGATCACAGATTTAATTGACTTTTCATTGGAGGATGTTATGGATTATAAGTCACCTGCCAAAGAATTGGCACAGAGCCCAAGGACCACCAGCCCATGCTCTGGACTTGTAGCAATTACAGAGACTGGGGATTTATTTGATTTTTCCGCTGAGGAAAAACAACCCAGTGAGCCTACAGCAGAAGAGCGGGCATCCAAGCCTAGTGCTGCTGACCTCTGCCTGCAACAATCAGTGACCCAGGAAAATGTGTGCAAGGCCACTGACTTTTCAGTTTACTCCCCTGCGGAAACAGCAGGCATCAGGGCCTAACATCACTGAGCTCTGCCCAACACCCACAGCAGCTGCAGCCTCCCTGAGAGAAGAGGCAGCTGACCTTTCTGCCACACAACTGACAGGGACATGGGATTTCCTGCCAGCAGCATCTATGGAGGTACAAGAAACTGCTCCATCTGAAGTGCTGAAAACTGGACAGAGGGTCCAAGATCTCTGCCCCACATCTGCGGTAGTTCCGGAGGCCCAGAGTGAGAAGGTAGAGGAGGATGTTGTCCTTCCTCCCCAACAGTCAGTCAGAGCGGAGGAAACTGTCTTCCCTCCCCAGCCAGGATCCTTGCATCTGGGAGACGGTACCAGAGAAAGGTTGTCCCAAAAACCAGATGAGGGTAAGGAAGATGGAGCAGCTGACTCCCCTTCTCAGGGGCAGACAGCGCCCCAGAATGATGACACCAACCCAGCCAAGCCTCTGCCCTCAACTAACAAAAGATGGAGTTCCTGTGGTAGTGTATGGGACTGTGGTCTTCCCCTCTATATCCCAGGGATGCTGGACAGTTGGCCCAGGTCCCCAACAGCATGAGGGAGTGAGTCGAGCCACCCTGTCTTTTCTCCAGCAGCTGAAAGGACTCCAGGGAGAATGGCCAGTCCACGCTTCTTCCCCGCAGTGGATATGTTCTACAAGAGAGGCAGAGGTTGGCTGGGTGAGTAATGGTCCATTCGGGACAGTTTGTGTGGGGTACTGTGTGGGTACAGACATTGGGGGACTGGAACTACAGACTAACTTCAACATCAACCTGTTTGGGGTCCCCTCCTGTGTTAGTCTCCTTCCGAAAGGGAAGAGATGTGACAGGAGTCACTTTGGTTGGGGGGCCTGTGGAACACAGCCTACCTTAGAGAGGTTGGAAAATCCCTCTCTCAGCCCCCTAGGCCCCTCTTATGTGGAAGTCACCCTGTGTCTATTAGGGACACAGGGTGACCAAGAAGCCCAGTCTGGCCTGCCCAAACCAGACTTCCACAGACTGATCAGCTATGAGAGCTCCATGTGCCCTGCCGGGACAAACTTACAAACTATGTGGAACTTTGTCAAGGAAGCTGCCAGGATGGATTGACTCTTTTGGACTTGTTACCCAACTAACTCAGGCACAGACCCATTGGAGGTTTGGTACCTCGTTAGTCTACCTTTGGGAGGGAAGATATGTGACAGGACTCACCATCACTGGGAGTGAAAGACAGGTACTTAATGGACACTGAGAATATGGTTTGGATTGCTTCAAGTGGGACAGTATTATTTGTCAGCCATGTATCCTGAGAAATATGTAAGGACTTTTCCTTGCCTGTTTGATTCTGAACATGTTCATTGAAAGAGCTAATCACATTGGCCTCTGTTCCATGTTCTTCAGTGTCAGAGATTGACAGGTGGTCTCTTCCTATTGTCTGTGTATTGAGGTGTGATGTGGATTCTGTTAAGCCTGTCTGTACCATTGTTAATTGTTAATGAACTCACATATTGTTTCTGTCCAGATGGCTAGATAATTAGTTCAGGTTAATTCTATTTCTGTATACAATTTCATCTGCATATTATTATATTATTATTATACAGGATTTATATAGCGCTGACAGTTTGTGCAGCACTTTACAATATGAAGGAAGACAATACAGTTACAATACAATTCAATACAGGAGGAATTAGGGGGGCCGTTCTCATTAGAGCTTACAATCTAGAGGGGGGGGGTGAAACAAAAGGCAATAGCTGTGGGGGATGAGCTGATGGAGAAAATGGAGGGTTTTCAGAGATCGTCTAAAAGCTAATAGAGTAGGAGATAATTGGACAGATAAGGGTAAGGGGTTCCATAGGATTGGAGAGGCTCTTGTAAAGTCCTGGAGGCGAGCATGGGAGGAGGTGATGAGGAAGCTAGAGAGCAGGAGGTTTTGAGAGGAACCAAGAGAGTGATTAGGTTGGTATTTTGAGACTAGGCTAGTGATATAGCTGGGGGCTAAGTTGTGGATGGCTTTGTAAGATGTTGTTAGCATTTTGAATTTAATTCATTGGGTGAGCAGAAGCCAGTGAAGGGCTTGACAGAGAGGAGCAGCGGACACTGAGCGATTGGTAAGGTGGATGAGTCTGGCAGCAGCATTCATGATGGATTGAAGGGGGGATAGCCTATGTAGAGGTAAGCCAATGAGAAGGGAATTGCAGTAGTCGAGGCAAGAGATGACCAGGGAGTGAACTAGGAGCTTTATTGTGTCATTGGTTAGAAAGGGGCGTATTTTGGAGATGTTGCAGAGGTTGAGGCGGCAAGATTTGGACAGCGATTGGATGTGGGGCTTGAAGGAGAGTTCAGAGTCCAGAACAACACCTAGGACCTTGGCATGCGGGAATGGGCTGATAGTAATGCCATCAATGTTGACAGAGAGATCAGGAAGGGGCACGTGGTGGAGGAAAAATTATAAGCTTGGTTTTGGATGGATTGAGTTTGGGGTAGTGGTGTGGCATCCAGACTGATATATCTGATAGTAAATTAGTGATATGTGAGGAGACTGGGGGAGAGAGCTGAGGGGTGGATAAATAGATTTGGGTATCGTCAGCGTAGAGATGGTATTAGAAGCCGTGGGAGGCTATCAGCTGACCCAGAGAGGAGGTGTAGATTGAAATTAGGAGGGGTCCGAGAACAGAGCTTTGGGGGACCCCAACAGAAAAAGGAAGTGGAGAGAAGGAAGTAGAATTGTAAGTAACGCTAAAGGTGCGGTTGGATAAGTAGGAAGATAACCAGTGAAGAGTACAGTCGGGGAGACCAAAGATGTGAAGATTTTTGAGGAGGAAGGGATGGTCAACTGTATCAAAGGCAGCAGAAAGGTCCAGGAGTAGGAGTACAGAATAGTGTCCATTGGTTTTCGCCATTAGTAGATCTTTGTCAGTTTTAGGAGAGAAGTTTCAGTGGAGTGTTGAGGCCGAAATCCAGACTGAAAGGATCAAGGAGGCTATTCTCGGCAAGGTGGTTGCACAGTCAGTGCATATGATAATGTAATCAGGTAACCCCTGACCTGATGGGGTAATTTCATCAGGAGGGAGATGTCCATGATGTATATAAACTGTGTGACTGTTCAATAAAGGAGTCAGTTCCAGAACAAGCTAAGTTGTCGGCTAGCTTTGGTTGGGGGCGGCCTGGAATATGTGATATCTATGTTCAAGACTGAAGGAAGCCGTATACTGATGGAAGCCCACAAACACAGTGTGGGTCGCGGTTCCGTTACAACAGGGAATGAAAGTAAAAGAAGAATCAGAGTAGAGACAAAGGAAAAAAAGGAGGGCATTTGAAAAGGGGATAGAGGGGGGACGTGGTCGCCACGTAGCCGCATGGATGCTTGAGCTCGCAGCTCCGCCAGCCCTGAGAGAACATCCATCGCCATTGGCGCCCTAACAGAGCCTCTCGCCGCTTTTTTTCACCTCTACGGCACCTACCTCGCTTCCTGCTACCGCAGCCATGGCTAAGAAGAAGAAAGAAGGTAGCCAGCCGAGACAATTACAGCACTTCTTCATGGCCCAGGAAAAACACTGCAGACAAGATGGCGCCGGGAGCAACTCCCCGGCCTCGTCTAGAGGTGCATCTAGCTCTCCGCACGGCTCCTTGCCTCCTGTCTCCCAGAAGGCAGGCCAACCCCGCTCTACCTCTTCATCAACTCCGCTGTCCAGGAGCCCGGCGAAGAATAGGCCCAGACTGTCTGAGGACGCAGCAGCAGCAGAGGTAAGCCATGGGGACTCCTCTTCTCTGAACTCCACCAGAGAGCTCACTTCTAATATTGACTCATTCCCTACCAGTGACCGACCGGTCTCTAAGACCAAACTAAAAGACATGATGATGTCTCTGCGGGCATCCATGCATGCAGACTTAATGGAGTGTGTCAGCTCTTTCAGAGTGGAGGTTAAGGCCCTGGGGGGACGCATGGACAAAGTGGAAACCAAAATGGGGGAGTTCGCTGCTTCCCACAACGAACTCATAGACGTTCACTATAACCATGAGGAGGAAATTGATAGACTCAAGAATAAGATAGCGGACATGGAAGACCGCTCGCGACGTAATAACGTCAAAATTCGGATGGTACCTGAATCGGTCCAGCCTAGTGACTTAGAGCAATACGCCCGCGACCTTATCCATGCGGTCCTCCCATCTACTCCCTCCTCTGAATTGGTGATAGACAGCATTCACCGCCTTCATAAGCCATCTCACCTTTCTGAGGACATCCCCAGGGACTTTATTATGAGGGTGCATTTTTATCATGTGAAAGATCACCTAATGTCAGAGTTCCGGAAGATGACCCCCGTGCCAGATAAGTATGCCAGAATCCAGCTCTACGCTGATCTATCGCAACATACCTTGCAGAAGAGGAGTAACCTCCAACCGCTCACTAAAGCGCTTAGAAACCATGCCATCACATATAAATGGGGGTTCCCGGTCAAATTCACTGTGACTTACAACAATAGAGCATATGTTGTTACCTCACTGCAAGAAGGCCTGGATCTTCTACAGACCTGGGGCATCCTCCCAACACAGGACTCAGTCCTGCCTGAACCCTCCACTCGTGTCTCCCCAATCCCGGAAGACTGGCAGACAGTCTCCTATGGGAAGAAAGGGAAAAAATCTTCAAAGGGCTCGCCGCCTATCAGCAATCTTCGTTGATTCTCTCAGCGCGTCTGGCTACTCAGACTACTGTTGTTCTCTACCCCTCCACCAAGATGTGCAGCAAGACTGCTTTCGAGTTTATGCTCTCTTTTTTATTAACTGTTTTTGTGTTTCTCACCCGTGCTCTTTTCCCTTCTGTCTTCCCCATCCCTGTGACCACCCCTGGTCAGCTCACCATCTGGACGCCTGCGAACCAGAACCATCGCCTTGATTCTCTACATCCTAGGAACCACCAGTCTCCTGAACTCCACGGATGCCCTACATTGCATTTCCTCATGATGCATCGGGATACAGGTACATTTCTCATTCCTTTGACACACACACATGCCTATTAGGATCACCTCTTTTAATGTCAGAGGCCTCAATCACCCGGCCAAATGGGCATCTATGTGGAAAGAGGCGTTGAAACTTCAAAGTGACGTACTGTGCACCCAGGAGACTCACCTACAGGCACTATCTGCGCCTACCATGGCGCACAGAAACTTTCCACACGTTTTCCAAGCATCAGCCTCTCAGAAGCGTAAAGGAGTTCTAATTGCAATTAGAGACTCTGTGGCCTTCTCCCTGGTGGATCTTATCACTGACCCCAACGACCGTTACCTGATTATGATCTGTGAGATTAACAACACGCCACTTACAGGGATCAATGCCTATTCAGCCAATACACATCAACTTCGCTTCTGGAGGAAGATATTTCGCCTGATGTCTAAGCATGGGAAAGGCTCCACTGTTGTCTGTGGGGATTTTAACCTTACCTCTGACTCCCAGTTGGACACCACTTCCACTCCCCGACGTTCTCCGCCTGCTTTGCAGCCTCTACTCCACTCGGTGGACATGTACGACTCCTGGAGGTGCCTGCACCCAGGAGAACGTGACTACTCCTATCACTCCCAACGCCATAATTCCTATTCCCGCATAGAAATGATATTGGTGGATAAACGCTTGCTGCAGCTTGTTCATACATCTGAAATACATTCTATTACTTGGTCAGATCACGCTCCAGTCTCTGTGGTGCTGCATGAGTCGGGTTCCCCCGGCCCTGCTTACTTGTGGAGAGCGAATAGTCAGGTCCTGGACTCTTCTCAACATGCTTCCTATATTGAACAATGCTTGAAGAACTATTTCTTGTCTAATGCAGGTTCTGTATCGGATCCCACAGTGGTCTGGTGCGCACACAAAGCTTTTATACGTGGAATCCTCATCCAACTGTGTGCTAGACTTAAGAGGCAGAGGAGTCAGCGGCTTGACCACCTTTTAAAGGAAATTAAACGCATAGAGCCCCTGAATAAATCCACCCCTTCACCGACGTTAGCTCTCCAGTTAGCCGCCTTAGGTTGGATCTTAGACAATTGTTGGTGGAACAACAAGACAAATTCTTCAGGGCCCTGAGGATTTCCCACTACTCAAATGGCAATAAGGCAGGCAAATTACTAGCTGGCAAATTGAAGGCGAGACAGGTCAAAACCAAAATTGCATACTTATTGGACCCTGCTACCAATTCAAAAATTATGAATCCACAAGCCATCGCTGATTCATTTGCTAGCTATTATAGCTCCCTGTATAATTTGAAAGATGACCCCTCTACTCCCCAACTCACCGACCAATCCATCTCTGATTTTTTGACTTCTATAAATCTACCGCAACTAACTCCTGCTCAACTTCAGGACTTAAATGCCCCTATTTCTCCTCCAGAGATTGCAAAGACCATCCACTCATTGCCCAGTGGGAAATCTCCAGGCCCTGACGGCCTACCAAATCTCTATTACAAGAAACTTGTTGATATCTTGAGTCCACATCTGGCTTCGGTGTTCGAGACGGCTGTATCCTCTGCCTCCCTGCCTACTGAAATGCTTCAGGCTTATGTTGTGACACTGCCTAAACCTGGGAAAGACCCTACATCTCCTCCCATCTTTAGGCCAATATCTTTGTTGAATACAGATGTTAAGTTGTATGCCAAAGTTATAGCACTAAGATTACATCCTATCTTACCTGCTTTAATTCGGGAGGACCAAACTGGGTTTGTTCAGGGCCCTCAGGCCTCGGATGCAACGAGGAGAGTGATTGGTATCATTGATAGAGCTGGATATGGTCGGGTGCCTTCTCTGCTGCTATCTTTGGATGCAGAGAAGGCATTCGACCGGGTCCACTGGACCTACATGACTCAGGTGTTGCGGAAATTTGGCTTTGGGGGTCCTATCATCTACGCAATATTGGCGCTGTACTCCAATCCATCTGCCAGGGTGTACACCACCAATATGCTTTCCCAACCGTTCCCTATCACCAACGGCACGAGGCAGAGCTGCCCACTTTCCCCATCAATCTTTAACTTATTAATTGAACCACTCGGTGAGGTCCTCGGGGGCCGTCAAGGGCTTTCAGATTGGCTCACAGCATCATGTGGTCAATTTATTTGCAGATGATGTTATCATCTTCTTGACGGACCCTGCTAGGTCCTTGGCTGCCACCCATGCGATCCTTCAACACTTTAGCCTAATATCTTATTATAAGGTCAACTTCTCTAAGTCCCTGATTCTACCGATGGCCGTCCCCCCACATTTATGTCATACATTGCGCGAGACATACCCCTACACATGGAAAACGCATAGTATCCCTTATTTAGGTATTCACCTGAGCTCCAAGGTTTCCCAATTGGCAGATGCTAATTTGCCCCCTTTGATCACTAGAATATCGAATGAAAGCCAGCGTATATCCAAAACTGAACTTACCTGGTCGGGCCGCCTTGCCTTGTTCGAAATGCTCCTCCTGCCCCAAATGCTTTATATATTTTGAACGCTACTAATCCCCATCCCACGTAGATACATTTTACAGCTTCAGGCTGCCCTCAAGGGTCTGGTGTGGAAAGGCAAACGCCCGAGGAGCACCCATGCTCTCTTGGTCAAGCACTGGTCCGCGGGAGGAATGGGCATGGTAGATATTAGAGATTACCTGCTAGCCTCACAACTGGCCCAGCTGCGCTCTTGGGTGTCCCCTGCACACAAGACCACCTGGAGTGCCATGGAGGCGGAATTTTGTGCTCCTTCGTCCCTGCGGTCGGTGCTCCTGGCTGAAAGGTGGAGGCCCCTTCCCTTAAGGGGCCTGCCACTGTCGGTCCAAGCTTCCCTCCTAGCGTGGAGGGAATTTGCCTCCCTTGCACTTCAACCCCCATTATTGGTGAGAATACCCATCCCACTTAGTGATGCCCCAGGCTTCTCTTGGGAGCTGGACTGCGAGGGGTCTGTCCACGATAGATGACCTCTTGCTTAAGGATTCCCTCAAACCATCCCCCCGGTTACAACAGGAGTTTGGGCTTCCTCAACATGAGTACTATTTGTATATGCGGATTGCCCACCTGCTCCACACATTACCATCCCCGCATATCTACCTACCCTCGTCTGGTTGGATGTATCTTTTTCATAATTGTTTACAGCAAAAATTGGAGTTTTGCAAATCCCCCCCTCTGGAGAAGTGGGAGGTGGACTTGGAGGAGACATTTACTGATGAGCGGTGGCACACTGCCCTCCGCTCCATCAGACTTGCTTCCTCCTGCACAAACCACTGGGAGCTTTCCCAAAAAATAAACCTACGCTGGTACCTTACCCCCTATCGCCTCTCTAAATTTATGCCGAACTACTCGCCTCTGTGCTGGAGGGGATGCGGTGAAGTGGCCCATCTCAAACATGTGTTCTGGTCATGCAAAAATTTTACTAGCTTCTGGAATAAACTATTCACTGTTATCTCGGACATCATGGGTGTGCTCACCCTCTCCAGCACTGGCAATTTTGAACGTGGGTATTGACCGCTTCCCTAGAGATTGTTGGCCTGTGGTCACACACATTCTTCCTGCAAGAAGCTTAATAACCTGACAGTGGAAGGCAGAGGAGACACCTGGGGTATCTACAGTCCTAGATCTGGTTAAGACCAATCAGGCATATGAAGGTGTGCTGGCACGCAAAGCGGGCAGAGGACAAGAGTTTGAAAAACAATGGTTGCTATGGTATTCCTGGCTATCTACTAATTGAAATGTGCATTTATGGCTTCTCCTGAGCTGACCCCACCCCTTCCCCCCCCCCCCCCCCCCGTTGTGTTTGTTTTGTTCTCTTCTTCATTTTCTGATGCATATATGATTCAACAGTAGTTATTTGACACTTAAGCCATATTGGGACTTGTGGATGTTGTATAACAATGCTCATCGCCCCCTAGCGAGTATCATTCATGGTCTGTAAGTAACTCCCTCTTCTCCTCCCTTCCCTACTATTCTTCCTTCCCCCCTTGCCTTGGCCCCCTCCTCCCCCCCCTTCCTCCCTCCCTCTTTCTCGGCTCTACTCCTCCTTTCTTCTCATCTCTCAGGTTCCTCCCTCCCCCTCTCTTCTCCCCCTTTGAGGTTCCAGTCTATTCTGCCATTTTATTTCTTTAAGAGGATATCAAAAAAATTCCCCAGAATATTTTACAAATTTAGCATGGTCCTTTTTAGATAGACAGATTCCTAGTTTGATGCAAATGCCATGTAGTACCAGATAATCTTGTTTCATACTAAGCTGGGCAAGTACAACATATTTACACCATTCCTTTCTCCTACAGATCCCTGCCAACGTTTCTAAATTCAAGATCCTTCAAGTGAGGCCATCTAAAATGAGGACCAGGGTCAGCAAGCAGGCTGCTTTTCTTCTAGATACATATAAGGTTATCCTGGGAGACAATAACACTGCGGAGAAGGGAATGCTCAGGGAGAAGATGAAATCACTGTTGAAAGAAAAAGAAGATAGTTTCTGCGCCAAATATTCAAAGTGCTTTAAAAAGTATGAATGTAGTGTTGGCGGTGGTGTAGGAGGTGGAGTTCTGGGCCTGGGTGGTAAGATTGCAGAGGCAGCAGTGGCTGGGACAGTGCTCCCTGCTGGGGCTGCAGGTTTATTAGGCAGCATAAAAGCGAAAGTGGTCAAAGGGGCGGTCGGAGGCTCCCATGCACGCAAAGCTTTTAGAACAGGTTTGGGGGCCATTGTTGGTGGCATTATTGGACACGTGGAGAAGAAAAAAAACACAAAAGATAAGCGCAATAAAGAGATGTCCACAGAAGACACAAAAGACACAGAAGACACAGAAGACACAAAAGACACAAAAGACACAAAAGACACAAAAGACACAGAAGACACAGAAGACACAGAAGACACAAAAGACTCAGAAGACACAGAAGACACAGAAGACATGGAAAACTCAGAAGAAACAAAAGACACAGAAGACACAAAAGACTCAGAAGACACAAAAGACACAGAAGACTCAGAAGACTCAGAAGACTCAGAAGACTCAGAAGACTCAGAAGACTCAGAAGACACAAAAGACACAGAAGACACAGAAGACACAGAAGACACAAAAGACACAGAAGACTCAGAAGCCTCAGAAGACACAGAAGACACAGAAGACGCAAAAGACACAGAAGACTCAGAAGACACAAAAGACACAGAAGACTCAGAAGCCTCAGAAGACACAGAAGACACAGAAGACGCAAAAGACACAGAAGACTCAGAAGACTCAGAAGACACAAAAGACACAGAAGACACAAAAGACACAGAAGACTCAGAAGCCTCAGAAGACTCAGAAGACGCAAAAGACACAGAAGCCTCAGAAGACTCAGAAGACTCAGAAGACTAAGAAAACACATAGGACACCCAACATCTGGTAAACAAAAAAGACCGACACCAAAATATAGCACTTTCTTTTCTTCTGAATTGTTCACTTTAATCATGGTTAAATCTTTCAAGAGATATTTTAGATATATAATTAACAATATTTACCTTTCTAATTTTAAATATTTTTCTCTGCTGTCTATTGAGGGACACAGCTTGGTGATAATAAGCAAACAGGTTTCACTTTAAGCCCATTTCTCCTGTAGGCAAAAATGTAACCCTAGGTTGTTTCATCAAGCTATATTCCTCAATGGACTCAATGTAAAAAAAATGTACAATGAGTACAACAATCTTTTTTCTTTATCATCCATTGAGTTTGATAATAATAAGCAGTTTAGGGTTATACCGCCATCTACAGGAGAAATAGTTAATAAGCAAAACTAGATAGCTTATTATCATCAAGTCATGTCTCTCAATGGACAATAGAGAAAAAGATGTTACATTAAATACAAAAATCGAATTTTTTGTTTTGTGTGAAAAAGGCCTTAGTATTTACATGAATAATTGTTTACAGGGAAAAAGAATCCAAAAATACATTACATAAACTGGATATATTGTGGACATCTCCAAAAACTAGAAATGTGCAGAACGAAAGAAAAAATTAGTTTCCATTCGTTATTTACATACATTTGTTTAGTTAAATTTTTTCGATTTGCTTTCGGAATTCGTTTTGTTTATTCGTTTTGTTCTATTCTTTATATTCTTTTATTTTTTATTCTATCCCTTTATTTCCTATTCTATTCTGTTTAACTCTATTATATACCATTCCTTTATTTTCTATTCTGTTCTGTTTAACTCTATTCTTTTTTTTTCTATTCTATTCTTCTCTATTCTGTTTTATTCTCTTCGGAAATTCAAATTTGATTTCTAAAATGATTTGATTTCTAAAAATATTCAAATTCATAAACTATTCAAAAAGATTCGAAAACTATTTAAATTCGATTTATAAACTATTCAAATTTCATCCAAAATTTTGTTTCGTTATTTAAAATTTGTTTAAAGTCATTAGTATTATAATTCCAAAATTCAAATACATTAGAATTTCTGAATAACGAAAAATTTGGCCGAATTTCAATTCGGAACGGAATGAACCGCACATGTCTACCAAACATCGAGGCTGATTTACTAAAAAGGTTGCTAATCTTCAGAAATAAATTGTGTAAATACTAATTTTAGTTATCTGAACATGTGCAAAGCTAAATCCAGGCCACTTTGAATGGCCAATCATGTGCAGATAAAATAATTGAACAGGAAGTTGCTTTGCACACGATTGGATAATTAAAGTGAATGTTCACAAAATTAATTGAGTTACGATTCTCAACTCCTTTCGAGAATAAACCCAATTGTCTCTCGGTTCCAAGCAAAGCAAGAGTCCATTGAGATGTATTCCATCGCTGCATGGCTTGTGCTAAAGCTGAACCAGAGGAAACTTAAAAATTCTCCCATGTAGTGAGGCTGCCCCCACACTGCAAGGGTTATTTGCTTGTTTAAGTCTAGGGGAACTGGGTACAGTTGTTTGCTTTCCTAATCCTTTTCTCCTGCAGACTCCTCTTTACTGCTAGACCGGTCCCCGCATCCTCTTTTTCCCCACGCTCCAGCGGTCTATGGTCCTCTGATGTCATCAAGGCCAATGCAGAGACCATAGCTCTGCACTGGAATTGAGGACACTAAGAAACAGTCTATCGCCAGTCACAGAGGAGCCCCGTGTACCGATGGAGTGGAGGATCCAGTAAGTAAAAACGCTTTTCCATTCTCTAGACCTAAACAAGCAGATAACCCTTAAAGTGCAAGATACAGCCCCACTGCCAGGGAGGACTTTCAGGTTTCCTGGAGGCGGGCTTTTAGATATTGTTTAACCACTTGCTGACCACGCTGTAACCGAATAATGGTTACAGCGCAGCCGTCCAGTTCTGGGAAGGAGTCACATGATGTTCCCCTGTGATCGTGCCCACCGCATGCCAGCTGCGGCACGCTCTGTGATTGCCATGTCCGGAGGACACTGCTGATCACAGATTGAGGTAAAGAGTCAATCAGTGGCTCTTTTTCATGTGATCATCTGTGTCCAATCACAGCTGATCACGGATGTAAACAGAAGCCAGTTATCAGCATTCCTTTCCTGATGTCAATAGCTTGAGGAGAGGAGAAGAGAGCCGATAACCTGCTTGTGTAAAAAGGACATGTACACTAGTGATAATGGGTCCATTAGTGCTGCCAATCATTGCCTATCAGTTCTGACATTTGGTGCCCATCAGTGCCACCTATCATTACCCATCAGCGCTGCCTATAAATGCCCACCAGTGCCACCTAGCAGTGCTACCTCATCAGTGCCCATCAGTGAAGGCGAAAAATTACTTGTTTGTTCCTAACCAGATCAATTTTCAGCTTTCATTGCTCTCACATTTTGAATGACAGTTACCCATACAACACTGTACCCATATGACATTTTCGTCTTTTTTTTTCACACAAATAGAGCTTTCTTTTGGTGGTATTTATTCATCACTGGGTTTTTTATTTTTTGCTCTATAAATGAAAAAAGACCAAATTTATTTTTTTTTTTTAATTTTGCAAATTTAGTAATTTTTCTTCATAAATTGTGGCCAAAAATGATACTGCTACATATCTTTGATAAAAGAAAAAAAAACAAATAAGTATATATTATTTGGTTTTTGTGAAGGGTATCGAAGCTATGGTGCCAATGATTGAGAATTGATCACACCTGTTGTACTGACCGCCTATTTCATTCCTTGAGACACTAACAAGTCAGGAAAATACAAATACCCCCCCCCCCCCCAAATTACCCCTTTTTGGAAAGCAGACATTCAAAGGTATTTATTCAGAGGCATGGTGAGTTTTTTGAAGTTGTCATTTTTCCCCACAATTCTTTTCAAAATGAAGATTTTTTTCTTCTTAACACATTGCCAAGTTATTTCTCACACACTGTATAGGAAAACTTGCAACTATACCCTAAAATACATTCTGCTACTACTCCTGAGTATGGCGATACTACATGTGTGAGACTTTTACACAGCTTGGCCACATACAGAGGACCAACATCCAAGTAGCACCTTCAGGCTTTCTAGGAGCAAAAATTACACATATAATTTCCTGACAACCTATCACACTTTTGAAGCCCATGAAACACAAGGACAATGACCCCATTTTGGAAAGCAAACACCCCAACACATAATCTAAGAGGCATTATAAATCTTTTGAACATGTAATTTTTTTCCACAAGTTTTTGGAAAATGTGTAAAGAAAATAAAAACGCATTTTTTTACACAAAGTTGTCCATTTATAAGATATTTCTAACACACAGCATGTACATAGCAAAAATTACACCCCAAAATACATTCTGCTGTGGCACAGATGAGCACTGACGTGGCATGGATGTGGCATGGATGAGCAATGATGTGGCATGGATGAGCACTGACGCAGCATGGATGTGGCATAGATGAGCACTGACATGGCATGGATGTGGTAGGGATAAGCACTGATGTGGCACGGATGAACACTGACATGGCATGCATGTGGCATGGATGAGCACTGATGTGGTATGGATGAGCACTGATGTTGCATAGATGTGGCACAGATGAGCACTAATGTGGCATGGATGAGCACTGACGTGGCATATATGTGGCATGGATGTGGGATGAATAAGCACTGAGGTGGCATGGGTGGGCACAGATAAGGCATGGATATGGCACAGATGGTAATGGATGAGGCATAATTGAGGCACGGGTAGACATAATTGAGGCATGGGTGGGCATGATTGAGGCACAGATTGGCATGACTGAGGCACAATTGAGGCATGGGTGAGCAGTGCTGAGGTCTTTTTCCACTCCTCACACGCTGTACCGATCGCTGTGTACAGAGTGCGAGGAGGGGAGAGAACTGAATCAGACATGCACTAGTTTGTTTACAACTGATCGCTCCGTCATTGGACGGAGCAATTATGTGGTAAAGGGTCACTGTCATTGGCTCTTTACCATGATCCATGATGTGCTGGGTCCCAGGGCCCGGGTATATAAGTAAAGAGAATACCCAACTATTCGGAGTCCAGGGTGAAGGTGGCCATCATTCCGGTAGAGAACATAAAAGCAAAAAACCCTAATTGAGTGGGACTATGTAGGCAACCAATCATCCAATATGTTAAAAAGTTTCATTTATTTAAATCGTATAAAAAAAACACATTTCATAATTCCATAGAAAAAAGTGATAAACAATTGGACATATACAGATAAATACAATAAAAGTAAAAGGTCACGCTTGCAAGGGGGGCTCATCCAGGTACATGGAACATCAGTAGAAATTATTCTCCAAAACCCAACGCGTTTCAGGTGAGAAACACCTTTCCTCAGGGGTATAGAGTATGGAGCTGTATAATTTCCTATGCAATTTAGAAGTTCATGGTACTGTAATGAGAAAGCAGTGTAGAATAAAATCAATAGGTGATGGAAAGAAGAGTAAGGGACTGCGCAGATGGAATGATGTTGATCTGCTAAACCAACTGTGCTATGATAAGAATGCCAAAGCTGCCAGAGCAAATTAGAGTCTCATGGCGGTCCCCACAAACAAGGGCCAGAGATTGTCCCTGCGTCATGTGAACTGACCTATCTACACAAAAATATATAAATAATAATAAAAAAATATACAGTGTATAAAGGGTCTGAATGTCATCAGAATACATTAAACTTACATAGAAACATAGAAACATAGAATGTGTCGGCAGATAAGAACCATTTGGCCCATCTAGTCTGCCCAATATATCTGAATCCTTATGAATAGTCCCTGGCCCTATCTTATATGAAGGATAGCCTTATGCCTATCCCATGCATGCTTAAACTCCTTCACTGTATTTGCAGCTACCACTTCTGCAGGAAGGTTATTCCATGCATCCACTACTCTCTCAGTAAAGTAATACTTCCTCATATTACTTTTAAACCTTTGCCCCTCTAATTTAAAACTGTGTCCTCTTGTGGTAGTTTTTCTTCTTTTGAATATGCTCTCCTCCTTTACCGAGTTGATTCCCTTTATGTATTTAAAAGTTTCTATCATATCCCCTCTGTCTCTTCTTTCTTCCATGCTATACATGTTAAGGTCCTTTAACCTTTCCTGGTAAGTTTTTTCCTGCAATCCATGTACTAGTTTAGTAGCTCTTCTCTGAACTCTCTCTAGAGTATCTATATCCTTCTGGAGATATGGCCTCCAGTACTGCGCACAATACTCCAAGTGAGGTCTCACCAGTGTTCTGTACAGCGGCATAAGCACTTCTCTCTTTCTACTGCTTATACCTCTCCCTATACATCCAAGCATTCGGCTGGCATTTTGTGCTGCTCTATTACATTGTCTTCCCACCTTTAAGTCTTCTGAAATAATTACTCCTAAATCCCTTTCCTCAGATACTGAGGTCAGGACTGTGTCAAATATTCTATATTCTGCCCTTGGGTTTTTACGCCCCAGGTGCATTATCTTGCACTTATCCACATTAAATTTCAGTTGCCAGAGTTCTGACCATTCTTCTAGTTTTCCTAAATCCTTTTCCATTTGGCGTTTCCCTCCAGGAACATCAACCCTGTTACATATCTTTGTGTCATCAGCAAAAAGACAAACCTTACCATAGAGGCCTTTTGTAATATCACTTATGAAGATATTAAACAAAATTGGTCCCAGTACAGATCCCTGAGGTACCCCACTGGTAACCTGAGCTTGTTCTGAATGTTCTCCATTGACTACAACCCTCTGTTGTCTGTCACTCAGCCACTGCCTAATCCACTCCACAATATGGGAGTCCATGCTCAATGACTGCAGTTTATTGATAAGTCTTCTATGTGGGACAGTGTCAAAAGCCTTACTAAAATCTAGATATGCAATGTCTACTGCACCTCCACCGTCTATTATTTTAGTCACCCAGTCAAAAAAATCTATAAGATTTGTTTCACATGATCTCCCTGAAGTAAACCCATGTTGTTTTTCATCTTGCAATCCATGGGATTTAAGATGTTCCACAATCCTATCCTTTAATAGGGTTTCCATTAATTTGCATACTATTGATGTCAGACTCACTGGTCTATAGTTGCTCGATTCCTCCCTACTACCTTTCTTGTGAATGGGCACGACATTTGCCAATTTCCAATCTTCCGGGACGACTCCTGTTACTAATGATTGGTTAAATAAATCTGTTAATGGTTTTGCCAGCTCACCACTAAGCTCTTTTAATAATTTTGGGTGTATCTCATCAGGACCCTGTGACTTATTTGTCTTCACTTTAGACAGGAATCTTAGAACGTCTTCCTCTGTAAAGACACATGCATCAAACGATTCATTAGTCATCCTTTCAAGTGGAGGTCCTTCTCCTTCTTTTTCTTCTGTAAAAACTGAACAGAAGTATTCATTTAGGCAGTCGGCTAGCCCTTTATTCTCTTCTACATACCTTCCGTCCTTTGTTTTTAATTTAGTTATTCCTAACTTACTTGTGGATGCCATCTGGTAGGTATGATTTCCAAAGGGCTACTGCCTGGCTGTGTGGCCGAGATGCTTCTTTATATGTGGCACGGGCCGCCTGCACATGCGCCATGTGGAATGACAGGAATGCAGGAATGCACAAAGCCACCCCGACGTGATGCGGAGGTGCGCCGTGCACTCCAAGGGCGCCGGCGCACAAATGTGACCCAGCCATCAAGGGGAAGCAGCCATCGCCTAGCAATAGAGCTACCGCAATGGTGAAGCCAATAAATAAAGGGGACATAGAGCACTGGTGTACGATGGCCCCTTGGTGTGCCGGGTGAGACAGAGAGGAGGATGGCAGCAGGAAATCCCCCATGTCAAGTGGTAATATTGCGCAGAGGAACAGAGACCTGAATAACCACATAGGTGACCAGGGAAAAACAGACCAAAACAAAACAAAAGGGATGCACTAGGAAGGAAGACAGGGGAGGAGAATATAACCAATATATCAATCAAATATGGGTGCTATGATAGTTGTAGTATATTGGTAGAGGACAAAGTAAATTGAAAATACATATCAGAATAGTAATGGATGTCAGATAAAGGAGGGAGAGAATGGTAAAAAATAACTCCATAATGGTATATCAGTAAATAGTTTACAAAAGGTTATCATTTAGTTATACGTGATCATACATAAACACACAAAGAGTGGGCAAATGGATGTACCTCATAGCAATTGATTTTAAAGGGTATATAGACTATAGCTATATCCAAAATTCCCAGTTGTACGTTAACCGAAGTGAGTGGATAATGGGAGTAAATATACTCAAAATTAGAAAAGTTGTGAATGGTGGGCTCCAAAAGTAAAAATATGTAATAGATGAATTGTAGAATTTAGAGTCCCTCTAAATTCACCCACAAATTCACTTTGAACTAGCTGGTCCTTCAGAGATTTTGATTCAAGATATGTAATGGAGGTCTTAGTTGGTATGTGAGGGCCTAATGATGGATCAATCAGTAAGAGGTGCCAATATTTTCAGATGATATTTTTTACTTGTAAATGTTGTTGAGTGTATATAGTAATAATACGTAGCGTGTTCATGTCAGCATTGTCACTTCTTGTATTGTCTTTTTTCCATAAAAGCAAGTTCTGGCATGTCGTAGTAATGGCCCGCCGGTATGCCTTTTTCAGACAAGTGGTAGTGTAACCTCTTTTGATTTTGTTGGCCTCCATTTTGAAGGTTACATCATTGGAACAATTTCTCAGAATCCGGAGGTATTGACTGTAGGGAATGAATTTGGTGAGTGGTAGGGGGTGAGAACTGGTTGCGTGCAAAATAGTGTTCCTAGCTGTGGGATTGTGGTAGAGTGTACTTGTAAGTTTGCCATCTGGATCCTTAAAAAATGTGACATCTAGGAAATTTATGGAATTATGATCAAATGACATTGTGAAGTTTAAATTGAAACAATTTTTGTTCATACTTAAAATGAATCTGTACAGTAGTTCGATGGATCCTGTCCATATGATGAAAATATCGTCAATATACCGATGTCAAGTGAGAACATGGTCAGAGATGGGAATGAGTTCTTCATCAGCTAGGAACAATCACTCCCACTCCCCCAGGTACAGATTGGCATAGGATGGGGCACAACAAGTCCCCATCGCTACATCCTGCACCTGGAGGTAGTGGGCACCATCGTAAATACGTTATGAGTGAAAATGTTTTTCTAAAGCCAGCACTATAAATTCATTCAAACTTTTTGGGTCAGGATTGTATTGAGATTAGATGTGTCTATTGGCCGAGACGCCCTGTTTGTGTGGAATAGAACTGTGGAGAGCCTCTACGTCTATTGCCACCAACAGGGCATCTGGAGGTACCGATAGTTCCTCAATAGTTTGTACTTCATGTATTGTGTCCCTGATTTAAGATGGGAGGTTGAAGACAAATGGTTTTAATTTGCCGTCAACAAGTTTGCTCAGGTTTTCCAAGATGCTCCCTCTTCCAGATACAATTGGTCTGCCTGGAGGGGGTTTTTTTTGTCTTTATGTATCTTTGGAAGACTATAAAAAGTGGGTGTTTTCGGGTGGCTTGTGCGTATAAGTTCCCTAGTTTGTCAATTACATTGTTCAAGTATGCATCGTCTACCAAAAGATAAAACTCTTGATTAAATCTATCGATAATCATTTTGGAGATGGGTCGGTACCATTCAGGGAATTTGTCAGTCTTTTTTTTAAGGTTCATGTTCCCCGTTTGTTTGTGAGTGAAAGTGTTGACATGTTCATTTAGAAGGGATTCTAGGTCAATTCTATATATTGGATCAGTATCTTCCAGTTCCTCCAATAATGTAATGAGTGCATCTAAGGCTTTGTTTTCTAGTGTTATAGATTGGGACTGTATTTTATCAAGATCCTGTTGTTTAGAGTAAAGACTTTTAAGTATCAGTTTTTTTGCGAATAGATGCAAGTCTTTAACTATCTCAAATTTGTCAGCGTCCGTGTCAGGGCAGAAACTTTGATTAATAG
The DNA here is from genome assembly GCF_965119305.1 of Pelophylax lessonae. NCBI lineage: Eukaryota > Metazoa > Chordata > Amphibia > Anura > Ranidae > Pelophylax > Pelophylax lessonae. Next base: position 21,714,257 of record NC_138773.1, read on the forward strand.
CGATAATTGGTCATGTGTCAGTGTGTAATCAGAAAGGTTGATAATGTCAAGTGTATCCTCTAGACTTTCTATTTGAGGTTGTGTATATGGTGTGTGGGTGCTGGAATGGAAAGTTCGAAAAAACCTTCTGTGCAATCTCTATTAAAAGTGTCTAGTTAAGGTGCCAAAGTTGTGTGGGACCCTATATTGGTAGAATGCCCAGATGGGCCACTTTATGCATTACCTGTAACCCATGAAGTAGAAGGTCCCACACATGGGGAAGAAGAAGGTAGTGAGACAAGATGTGAATCCGAAATGTGTTTCTTTTGATTCTTAACATCACTTCTGGGTGATGTGATTTTTGCTTTCTGTGATTTGTTTTACATCCGTAGGAATTCTGGGAGCATGAAGAGACAGTAGAGTTTAATGAAAATTTAGAACCATTGTTATTATGTGGGTTTCTAAATTCTTTATTAGTAATTCGTATCTGTGTGTTTCTCTGTTGCCATCTATAGGCTTTTTGTTCATGAAAGGCTATTTTGTCCCTCCAGAACTTGCGTTCCTTTTTAGTAATAGATTCTCTTACTATCTGATCAAGATGGGATTTAATATTTACCTCCTGGCCCTTATAATTAGGAAGTTCTTGGAATGATATATGTTTTTCATAAACATTCTCAATTTCTTGATCTAGGTAAGCAATCCGTTTGCGATATTCCTCCATCAGGAGTTTCATCATAGTTGTAGGTTAGTTTCCCATCTTTTTTAAAAAGATTGTCTATGTTATCTAGTATGGGAAAATGTGTATTCTGAGGCCAAATAGATTGATGTCCTCTTTAATATACTGTTCGATACTTTCAATGTGCCAAAATTGAGTCATCTTTTTCTCTACTGTCTTTTTCAATTGGAAAAACAGAGAGAACATCTCTGACTCCTGTGCCTCCCTTTTGCCCTGTTCCATGCATGTGGGCATAAGGGTCTCAAAGCCTCATCCCTGAAACATGTTGATTGAGTATTCTAAAAAAAATATATGTATGCTTTGGTGTAAAGGACTAAAAATTATGATTTACACAGTCCTATTAACTTAATAATTTTAGATAGATATGCAATTCGAATAGTGGGGATAAGTGGCGGGGGATGGGCATTTGCTACCCTATGTAGATATATAAGAAAAGAGAATACCCAACTATTCGGAGTCCAGGTTGAAGGTGGCCATCGTCCAGGTAGAGAACAGAAAAGCAAAAAAAAAAAACCCTTATTGGGTGGGACTATGCAGGTGACCAATCCTCCAATATGTTAAAAATTTTTATTTATTTCAATCTTATAAAAATATATAGGGGACACGCGGGAAGCATGATTCTGGGAGGACGTCATTGTACGCCCTCCCAGAATAAGCCAACTGCGCTGTAGCCATCATTTGGCTATGGCATGGTCAGCAAGTGGTTAAAAAAAAAAAATACAGCGCACATCCACATGTGGTATATGTGTTGTGGTGCCCTGAAGAGTGATGGGATCTACTATAAAAACCGTTGGTGTGCCATTCACAAGGAATATCACCGCAACGCACCCCACATCGAGCAGGTTGTTGTTACATACATTAGCGTGTGTGTTTTTGTGTGCATTGTCACAAAGAAGGAGTGTTAATAGGTCCTACATGGTGCTCTGCTCTTCCATCTACATCTTCCTTTCCATTAAATTCAAAGATTCCTAACATTCTTTTCTATTTTATTTGTCTCTTATATGAAATATTTTAAACCATTTTGTAACCAAATTCCTTTACCAAAAATATTTTCTGGAGAGACAAACAGATTTCAAATGACTGCACTAATCTAAAAAAAAAAAAAAAAAAAAAAAAAAATACAATTTACAAAACAGGATTACCTGTAGGGGGCTCCACTTGCAGGACATGCTATATTATATGATTTGGCCATTCAATATCTCAAAACCTAAGATTACAAGCATATGTATTGTGACTCTTCAGCTTATTTCAGCTCCCTTAGAATAAGATCACAAATGTGATCCCTATACGGGATGGTAAATATTGCTCAACTGTACAACTGAACTGTAAAGAAAAAAGATGGACAGCTGTATTCTCCTTTGGAATGTTATTGTTACATGATATTGAAAGTTGTAATGAGATAATATCTGTTTGCATGTACATTGTCTGTATTGTAAAGAACCTCTTAATCTTGACCTAACTTTATGCTTTGTTGTAACTTTATGTAGAGTGCTTCTTAGCAAAAAGCCTTGTAACCCCCAGCCTTATATTAAAGTGGATGTAAACCCCATTCATGAAGTTTGACCTAGGCACATATATCTTTAGTGTTTTCTTATATCTGTCCAAAGCCCTAAGTCCTGTGTCGTTCCTCTGTTATCAGCATGATACATTTTGACAAGTTCTCCGACACAGGAGATAAAAGCAGCTGGAAATTTGTGTCGGGGAGAGTGCTTAGCGATAGATTAGCAGAGAGCTGGTCTATTTACAGCACAGCTCTGCATGTTTCTTCCTTTCTCTGCCTATGTGGAGGAGAGGGGAGGGGGTGTGCCTTTCCTCCAGTCAGCTCTCACACAGTGTATGCCAAGACTCCACACCCACTGCTGAACAGGAAGAAAAAATTCTAACATGATGTTCACATTCTTAACCATGTAGAAAACTAAAGACAGCAGATATACAAATAAAAAGGATGTAGGGAAATGTATCTTATCTCTGTGTATCATCTGAGGCTGTTCACTTCACTGGGTATATGTGAGGGTTTACAACCACTTTAAAGTGGTTGTAAACCACTTTGATACATAGAGAGATTAAACACATCTCCCTACATACATTTTATTTGTATATCTGCTGTCTTCAGCTTTATATGTTCTTTAGAAAGTGCACATCATGTTAGAGATTTTTTTTTTCCCGTTCAGCACTGGGAGTGGATTCATGACATACACTGTGTGACAGCTGATTAGGGGAAAGTCACACCCCCCACCCCCCTCACCTCCACATAGGCAGAAACTTGCAGTGCTGGGCCGTGAAAAGACAAGTTCTCTGCTATTTATAGCAACCTCCCACAACACAAATTTCAGCCTGTTTTTATCTTGGTTAATGGAGAACTTGTCAGAAGTTATCATGCTGATAACAGAGCAAAGAAACCGCAGAAAGTCATGGAACTTAGGGCTTTGGAGAGAGGTAATAAAACACTACAGATATATGTGCCAAGGTCAAACTTCATGAATGGGGTTTACATCCACTTTAAGCAACAGTATTCATTAGAGAAAGCGGAACTTGCTTACTAAGCAGCAGCCTGGCCATACGCCCAGATAATGTGGCCAAGAAGCAAAACCACAGCGAATGCTTGCAATATGCTTAGAACATAATTGATTCTATAGAAAAGAGAGCTAATCATAGTTATGCAATACTTCTATATACTGTTAAAGACAATGTATTTACTAACAAGCATTAATAAATAAGTTGAATAAATATGCCCATAATTGGAGAATATGTTTGGGGTGCATAGATCACACCCCATGTATGTGGGCCTGTCCATCTATGGTGGTAAACCATGGTGGACAGTCTCTATTGGTTTAATGGAAACATTGCCTGGTCAAATCCTGTGTTGTATCCTGTATTTAACATAATGCAATCAGGAAATAAATGAGTGGCATATTAATCTTTGTCTAAGTGTGAGTTATTATACATTGCTCCTGCAGGCCTGTAGTTTGGGTGTGGAGAATGGAGAAGTGCTGACAAATAAGGTTGGTATTGTTTAAGTAATCTAAAAGTGTTAATTAGTAATAGAGGTATAGAAAGACGGTATTCTTTTTTATTGTTAATATATCTTTAATATCTTTATTAATAGTTTACTAAATTAAAAATAAATCTGCTTTATATGTTACATATTATTGAAGACTTTTTGAGAGTGTGAAGTACATTACTTTCTCCATGTCATAGCAGTGCTGAGCTCAGCCATGGCTGCCACAAGGTGGAGAGAGAGAGCACTATGAACATGTGTTGGGTTTTGCACGAGAAAATGAGGGATGAGCGCCCAACAGCTGGAACATCATAGCAATAAGCTAGGATGGGGGAATGTTAGCTTGGGGGGATTGTGGCCAGGCTTTGGGTGGTGGGGGTGCAAATAGCCTACAGGTATGGAAAATACATTAATCAACATTTTTTCAAAGCTGCCCAGTTTTATTTTTTGCCTACTGGGGCCCTTGAGTGCATAGACAATGTTCTTAAATTTGGGCTTGTAATTGGCTTCTATGTTATTTTTTAACTAAGTGGTAGGTAGGGATGACGTTCAGGTTCACTGCTACCATGAGTTTGAGGGTTCAAGATCTGTGGTTCTGACAAATGTTTGTGCATATTTGCCCTGGGATATTTTTTAAATTATAATGCATGAAGCTTAGAAGGGCCAGTAAGGGGGCTTTTGGTTAAGCCAGTCCTTTCACTATAAAGATGGGGCAGACATAGTGTCAGTGTATTGGAAGCTGCTGTAACGAAAGGATAAGGAAAGCTGACAAACTACATAGAGAGAGATTAGGGTTAGATCGTAAAATGTACTTTAATTCTGATTGCTAGGCTTCGGACAATTCATTCCTTTGTTAACCCATGTTTTCTTTGCTATTATTATTGGGGACTTGTATGTCTTTAATTTTGTGCTTGATTTTAGGTCAGTGGCCACTTAACAGATGTCCTGTCCATGGCAAACTTTTTATTTATTTTTTCGCAACAAGGTTTTCTTTGAGAAAAAGATGGGGTGGTATCTTGGAGTTTTCATTTATTTATTTATTTTTTAATAATATTTTATGTTATTAGGGCATTATTAGGTTTTGCATGAAGCAGGAATGGGTTTCAGCGACTGTCACCCAGCTTTCCCACAGTGGATGTGGGAGCTTGGAAGCAGTGACATTTCTCAATCTTCCACTTTACATTATATCACTCCTTTTAATTGCAACCCTCCTAGCTCCCATCAATAAAAGAAAAGTTAGTCATGCTCCAGTTTGGCCTATCAGCTCTAATAAAAGGAGAAGTAGGGCCAAAGCTCTTTTGGCCAAACTTCTTTTGTGGGCCACAGGAGTGCACTAGGTTCTGCACTCTTGTGACTCAGATTCAGCCTACAGTGGGATAAAGCTTGCTGTTGGCTGACATCACTCAGCTGGTTTAGGCAGTGAAGGGATTCCGACTTTAATGTCAGGATCCACCCAGATGTCAGACCGGCATGCTACTGAGATCCTAAGCCAGTTGCTTCTGCCCCCTCTACACCTCAGAGCTCCAGTGACGCTCACCAGCTCTCTGCTCACTGCAGACTGAGAACCAAGCAATAAGTAGTCTTCAATCACTCAGTTGTGACTTTTTTTAAAATCCCCCACTTCTCTTTTAAAACAGTCTTGTTGCTTGCCAGTTATATACTGTTGTATCATCTGCAGTCTCCTAATTCTTGCAGTAGAACTCCTTCTTTGTCTCTAGTTGGGTTGCAGGTTGTCGAATGTTGAGGGAAAAGGGCCTCTTCCCCACTTTCATGTGCTCTCAAAAGCTGGTAAGAGTTAGAGTAAATAGGGGAAGAGTGAAATTTTGAGTTGAATTTTAAAGCCCCCCATTTGGGAGTTGACCAGATATCCCTAATAGGAGGTAAAAATTACCCACTCCCATAAAGAATTAAAAGTAAATAAACATACACCATATTTTAAAAATCTTTTATAAACTAAAACGCATTTTTTAAAACTAAAGTTGTTTATTGTCCATCATCAGGACCCATTACCTACCTATCTGTTTATGTTGCACTTCTGTTGCTAAATGACAACACTCTTGGCTGCAGTAATTAAGTTTACTGCTGGGAATCCTATGTGACGTCATTAAACAAATTTGATCAATTACATCAATTGTAATTTCCAATAGTATTACTTCAGCTGGGAAACGGTAATTTACCCGAAAGAAGAATAAATCTAATGCAGCCACCACATTGAAGGGCTGGCAAGCTGCAATATATTACATTCTATAGGTTTAGCTATAGTTAATATGATAATCACATTTTTCCATGCGTTACTTCCTTAATTGTGCTATTGTATTAACTTCAGCAAGTTGGAGATTGGTCTTGTATCACGGTCACGTAATAGTTTACGTTTTTGGGGTTGTATTCGATATGTGCAAAGAGAAATCACACAAATACTTAGTATTAAAATGTGTAAAATGTATTAAAAGTGATGACAGATAATATTAGAAAATATAACAATAATACCTAACTAAAGCTGCTGTTTCACCACAGAGTCCCCCATGATGGCGTGGCACACAGGTGACCACAGTCCCATGCATGATAGCAAGCTCTGAAGGCAAGACTGAGATCTTATAAGTTTTGGCTGTGGTAATATAGAACTTGAAGATAAAGAAATGGCCAGTGGTAAAGAAGAAAGTGGGCTCGGCCACATCCTGGTCAGTTAACAAAGACATTCCTTTGGTATAAGGTTAAGCCATGCTTATGGCCTTATATGGTCTTCTTAACCAAGATTTGGAGGCGTAGCATTCATCAGTGAGCCACAAAGTTAATAAGAAAATATGTAATATGCTATTTCCCCATTCATTGGTCACTAGGAAAAGTAGATACACTGAAAATGGACTGCTTAGCACCTGCTGAGACATGTAGAATAGTTTGGAAGAAAGAGGTTCAGGCAAATTTAGTTTTTGGCTCCTCTGTAAACAGTGAAGCAGTGTTTGATTCGTTTTGGCTGCTCTGGATCTCACAGACTTCAGGATCTGCTACTTCTCCCTGTATTCTAGTAGGTTCTAGACTATAGAGAGCTGGAAGAGACTGTCCCTGGGCCTGAATATTTATGGTAATCTAAAAAGTAAAAAAAAAGAAAGCATGCAATATGTGTGAATGTACAAACACAAAAAGTATATAAAAAAGAAGTGCTGTATGAATAATAGTAATACTCATCAACAAGTATACAAATGTGCAGAAACAAAACTGAGTTTTAAATAAAAAAAAAAAATAGATTACAATAATGTGAATAAAAGTCCATAAGTGTAGATGAAATAGTTCCAGTGTTATTACTCCACAATTTCAGTGAATCCCCATCTGTGTGCTGCCTCCACCAAATATAAGAAGTGCACACTCACCAGTTGCTGTCAAAGTTATAGGACAGCAAAAGCGCATTCAGTACTCAATGGTCTTCCTTATGAAGATACATCTGTTACTCTATGGATGTGGTAGACCTTCCAATCTCATAGGAGAAGTCATCAGGGAAACTGCTCAATCTCATCAAGCCAGACAGAAGGCTCACCGACACCAGAAAAAAATTGCTCATAGTGTAGTATTTTATTAAACTATGTAAAAAAACAAATTTAAACCAACCACAAACAGCAGGGGATGGTGTTTTGACTAACAATGCAAGCAGTCCATATAAAGTGCATAAGAAAACATGAGGCACATAAACTTACATAGTATGCCGACATACTGAGCTTAGAATGGCGGCAGGACCTATGGCATATAAATTAAGCTCTATGACCGTTTGGTGCCATGCGCATCATCAGGAGAATGACAATAAAATTTACTGGTGGACCTCATGTTACAGATAGGATTGGCAGCAAGGATGGGAAATGTCATTATAATGGGGGACTTTAATTATCCTGATATAGACTGGGCAGAAGGAACCGCGCATTCAGCCAAGGCTCGGCAGTTCCTAAATGTTTTGCAGGACAATTTCATGGGTCAGATGGTGAATGCACCGACAAGAAACAATGCGGTACTTGACCTACTGATTACCAACAATACAGACCTGCTCACGGATATAGAAATACGGGACAACTTAGGGAACAGTGACCATAGGTCAATTGGTTTCAGTATTAATTACAGTAATAGGAAACACAAGGGTAATATAAGGACACTGAATTTCAAAAGAGCCAATTTCCCTAAACTGCGCTCGCTGCTAGAAAATATCAATTGGGATAGAACCCTGGGAACAAAGAACACGGAGGAAAAATGGGAGTGCTTCAAGAGCATACTTAACAAGGGGGTGGACCAGTGCATTCCACAGGGAAATAAATTTAAAAGAGCAAAACTAAACCCTGGGTGGCTAAACTCCAACATAAAAATGTATATTAGAGCTAAAGAAAAGGCCTTCAAAAAATACAAGACTGAGGGGTCATTGGCAGCATTTAAGCATTACAAAGAGTGTAATAAGAAATGTAAAGATGAAATCAGGGCGGCTAAAATAGAACACGAGAGACATATAGCGGAGGAGAGTAAAAAGAACCCCAAGAAATTCTTTAAGTATATAAACAGTAAGAAAGCGAGGCCAGAACACACTGGCCCCATAAAAGATGATAAAGGAAAAATGGCCACTGAGGACAGAGAAAAGGCGGAAGTGTTAAATAATTTCTTTTCTTCAGTCTTCACAAAGGAATCGGGGGGCTACACGAACCCCGCTTGTAAGGCCGAACTAAATAATACACCTCAGGAAGTGCCGCCATGGCTAACAGAGGATAGACTTAGAGCTAAACTAGAGAAACTTAACATAAATAAATCCCCGGGACCGGATGGCTTGCACCCAAGGGTTCTAAATGAGCTCAGCCAGGTGATTGCCAGACCATTATTCTTGATCTTTAAGGATAGTTTACAGACGGGTATGGTGCCAGCTGATTGGAAAAAAGCCAACGTGGTACCAATATTTAAAAAGGGGCCGAGATATATCCCGGGTAACTATAGGCCGGTCAGCCTAACATCTGTAGTCTGCAAAATTTTGGAGGGGATGATAAGGGACCACATACAAGACTTTAGTAATGAAAACGGTATTATAAGTAGTAATCAGCATGGATTCATGAAAAATCGTTCATGCCAAACCAATCTATTAACCTTCTACGATGAAGTGAGCTGCCACTTAGATAAAGGTAAGCCTGTGGATGTGGTGTATCTGGACTTTGCAAAGGCCTTTGACACCGTTCCCCACAAACGCTTACTGTACAAACTAAGGAAGGTAGGTATGGACCATAAGGTGAGTACCTGGATAGAGAACTGGCTCCAGGGGAGAGTACAGAGGGTGGTGATTAATGGGGAGTACTCGGATTGGGCGGGTGTGGAAAGTGGGGTCCCCCAGGGTTCTGTCCTGGGACCAATCCTGTTTAATTTATTCATAAATGATCTAGAGGAGGGGATATCTAGTACAATCTCAGTATTTGCAGATGATACTAAATTAGGCATGCCAATATCTTCTATGCAGGATGTGGAAATCTTGCAAGCAGACCTGAACAAAATAACGGGGTGGGCAACTACATGGCAGATGAGATTTAATGTAGAAAAATGTAAAGTAATGCACTTGGGGGCCAGAAACCAGAAAGCAAGCTACTCACTAGGGGGGGAACCTCTGGGTGAGTCTAGGATGGAAAGGGACCTGGGGGTACTGGTAGACAACAGGCTTGGAAGTGGCATGCAATGCCAAGCCGCTGCAAGCAAAGCCAACAGAATACTGGGTTGTATAAAAAAGGGGATTCACTCCAGAAATAAAGAGATTATTCTTCCACTCTACAAGACTCTGGTCCGGCCACATCTGGAGTATGCTGTCCAGTTTTGGGCACCGGTCCTCAGGAAGGATGTGCTGGAACTGGAGAAAGTCCAGAGAAGGGCAACAAAAATAATTAGGGGAATGGAGGACATCGGCTATGAGGAAAGACTACAAGCACTGAACTTGTTCTCTCTGGAGAAGAGACGCTTGAGGGGGGATATGATATCAATGTACAAATACTGTACTGGCGACCCTAGCATAAGGAACAAACTATTTAGAGTAAGGGAATACAATAAGACACGTGGCCACTCACTAAAACTAGAGGAAAGGCGGTTTAACCTTAAAGTGCGTAAGGGGTTCTTCACTGTAAGAGCGGTAAGGATGTGGAATTCTCTTCCGCAAGCAGTCGTATCAGCAGGGAGCATTGATAGTTTCAAAAAACTATTGGATGGACACCTTAAAGACCACAACATACAGGGGTATACAATGTACGGTTAAAAGCAAACACACACACATAGGTTGAACTGGATGGACTTGTGTCTTTTTTCAGCCTCACTAACTATGTAACTATGTAACTATGTAACTATGTAACTATACCTCTTTATATAAGTATCCCTCACAGGATGTTTAGATTCCTTTGTATGGGGGCAGCATGGATGGCAAAACATCACTTCCATTTCCGGTGCCAATTTTTTGAAGTCTGTAATGTAATTTCTGGTGCTGGCACCATTTTCTTGTAGTCTAATATATCACTTCCTTTCCGGTGACATGATTAAATAGCTCAAGGAACAGGAAGTGATCCAGATGCCATTTTAACCTCCCTGGCAGTATTCCCGAGTGTGGCTCGGGGTTAATATACAGTGCCAAAAGCTTTAACCCCGAGCCACACTCGGGATTACCCCACAATCAAACTTACCTTCCACTGTGATCCCCCGCCATCCTCCAGCCATCCTCCTGCTGTCCTCCCGCTGTGTGCTCAGCCAATGCCGTGACCTGTCTTCCAGTTCCCTTCCCTGCAAACGCTGCAACGCAGGGGGGGTGGAACCAGCGGGAGATTGAAAAAATAAAACAAATGACATGATACAGTGTAATGTGTTAGGATTACAACTTTGTATCATGCCATTTCACCCCAGGTTTTCACCTAGTGTCTGGAAAATTGAGAACGTCCATGGTATCCAAAAAGCGTTCTTTTAGCTCAAAAGCGCTTTTGGACGAACTGGAAAACAGCAACGGCGAATCAAAATTTTTTAAAGAACTGAGCGATAGCGTTTTGTGGGAAAATTTGTCATCAGGTACTAAAAGTAACGACAGTGATGATTCTGCGAATGAGCTCAGTGGTGTGCAAAATTGGTGCTCTATTGACTGCGGTACGGATCAGGAGGCACCCTCAAGATTCCCATTTACTGAAGCACCTGGTATGAAAGTTGACGTTGACCATGACAACCCCTTGGCATACCTACAATTATTTCTTACCAATGAGGTTATTGAAAAAATAGTTACCGAGATCAAAGAGCAATTATTGGCTACGCATCGGAAGTTTGCAAGATGCAGAAAGTGCGAACCAGTGACCAAAGGGGACATTTGGAAATTTCTGGGCTTAATAATTCTTCAGGGAGTGGTGGGGAAACCCCTGCAGAAGTGGTATTGGACAACCAATACATTACTTGCCACTCCATTCTTTGGCACGGTCATGTCAGAGTACAGATTCTTCCTCATAATGAAATATCTCCACTTCAAAAACAATGAAGAATTTGATGAAATGTATTATTATAATTTATGATTTTGTGTTTCAAACTTTATCATACCCGGGATGTCTACTAGACTCTTGTTTGGACAGATTTAAGTGAGTTATTCCTAAGAATTACAGGCCTAAAATATAAAACATATTTCCATGCAAAACAATGTCCTGCTTTTAGCACAAAAATTCTGACATACATCCATATCTGCATATCCGTGCAGGGAGTACATATCGGGTCCCTCTTTTGGCCCCACTTGCACTTTAGCTAGCGGTGACCCCGGGAGAGTGCCGGACTCGGCACCTCACCCTTTGGGACAGCCCTGGTTCCTAGTGTCCTTGGGTTATGAGCCCCTTTCGCCATAACCCTCCGAGGATGAGTATGGAGCCATGCGCATGATCAATGACTGGACCTCCTGGTTCTCCAGCATCACTGTTCAACATTATCTATAATGTGGGGAGCATAATTTAACACTTGGAAATCTCATATTTAAATATGAATGTAAGAACCACCTATAAGAGAATTTGAAATGCTGTATGAAATGGAAATTAAAATGTATGTATTTTTGTAAACTAATAACATATCTTCTCTTTTGTAATAGTCTACCTGGGACTCAACGTGGTCTTTGAGAAAGCCCGTCCAAGGGCGAAACGCGTCAGACCCGTCCCTTTGTTTGGTTGAGACTACCAGGGATATGTTGTATATGCCATCATGAGAAGTTTTTTCTCTTTTAATCTGTTTTCTTTTAATCTGTTTTAATAATTCAATAAAAGTTATTTGTATTTGTTAATATGTGGTCAGTATGTGGTTGATTAATTAACTTACGCTCACCTGTCAGGAGCCCTCCTCAACAAACCCATCTCTTTTACCAAGAGGAGCCAGTATCTTGCCACCTTTTAGGTGTCCAGATCTGTGCCCTCTAACCTTTATATTCATTATCTCCTTAGGATTGGAGGTCTCCTGATTGTATTGAATACATCCAACAAGGCACCTCTTTCTGTTTACTATACTATAATCAGACCGCCAGGGAGGTTAAAGGAGACCAGGAAGGAAAAAACACCCGTTTATTTAATAAAATAACATCTACTCACATCCAAGCCAGAATAACCGGATTGGGATTGAATAAAAATAGTCCATGAAGGACTAAATAATATGAAATAGAAAACCATAGATAAAATATAAACAAGCATATATTCTACAAAAATATATATAATATATTCTAAAAAATTAATTTACTAGCTGCATATGGGGAAATTTTTAAAAACCTGAGATACAAATGTGGGCTAATTATTTACATGTCATAAAAGAGAAACAAGTAGAATGTGATGTCAGTTATCTACACAGAACTCACCTAGTGTCAATAAAACAATTGACATCCCATTCAACATTTAACCCAACTGGGCAAAAGCATTTAAGTTCATATGCCCACCACATTTCAAATTTAGAAGTTTCCCTAGTCCAATGGCAGCCCCTCCAATGGGGTTTAAGTTTAGCGATGCCAGTAAATTTTAAAGAGCTAGGGTCTCTATTATGGCGTGTCCTGTAATGGGCAGATAAGCTTTGGTGTTTATATTATACACATGTTCTCTCGTAGTCTCCTGGTCCTGCCAACATATTGTTTCTTGCAGGCACACTCTAGGAGATACACTTGGTGTGAAAATTCACATGAGATAAATGAGTCAATTTGATACTCTGCCAGTAGTTGTGGAAAATAATTGAATAGTTTTCTTTTTCCTTTTGGAATTAGTAGTGCAAATTACACACCTGTTGCAAGGAAAAAATCCTTTCAATTCAGTGAAAAAAGAAGGTTCCTGGGGAGGATTTATAATATTTTGGATCAGGCAGTCTCCTAAATTGGGAGCACGCCTGAAAACCACCTCCGGTTTATCCGGCCTGTAAAATGTTGCAATTATTCTTTCTAATCTGATAATGTTGGACAGAGAAATTAGTTATCAGAGGACAAAATATTTGTTTCCTTTTTTTTTATTATCATTGGATGCTAATAAAGAATTTCTATCAGAAGTGGCAACTTCAGCAATCATCTGATCCAAAATGTTCTTGTCATAACCCTTTTCTAAGAACCTAGATTTTGGAATCGAGGATTGCTGAATGAAATCATCATAAATGTTACAATTATGTCTCATACATAGAAATTGGCCTTTTGGGATGTTTTTCAACCATAGCTATCGAAGGGAATGTAGCTGTTACGGTCTGTGGATTTAAAGAAGGATTTTGTATAAATCCTATCATCTATTATCCCTAAATTAGGGTCCAAAAAATTGATTTCAACTTTGCTATAGGAAAAGGACAGCTGGAAATTCAGAGTATTATCAATTAGATAGGACATGAAATTCTGTTAAGTAACTTCATCCCCTCTACATAGCAACAGAATGTTGTCTATGTATCGTTTGTACCAAAGTTAATGACTTCACTTATTGTTATAGAGCACCTCTGATTCCCAGTTGGCCATAAATAAATTGGCAAGACTGGGGGCAAATTTGGCCCCCACAGCCATCCCTTTGGTCTGGAGGTAGTAGGAACTAGGGATGATCGAACTTTTGAAAAGTTTGGTTCGACCAGAACACCCGAATTTCCCAAAAGTTAGGTTCGGATTTCAGAACCCCATTGAAATCAATGGGACCCGAAATTCTGTAATCAAAAAACAACATTTTTAAGCCCTAAAACCCAATAAATGCCCCTAAAAAGTGCCTAGGGTTCTGGGTCATGCCCCATTAACTATTAATCACACAAAAAAAGTTCTTAAAAATTGTAATTTTTGATAAAAAAGCCAATTATTGAAAAAAAAAAGAGAGATTTTTTGATTTTGACTTTGGATTTAGTATCTGGAGGGGGTCTAAAAAGTGTACATGTGAAGTTTCAGCTCTGTAGCATGTCCAGAACCATGAAAAAAAAAAGATAATTTTTCAGTAGAACAGGGATGTGGGACCCTCCTTTTACACCTATATGATCTTTTTTTCTGGTTCTGGACATGCTACAGAGCTGAAACTTCACAGGTACACCTTTTAGACCCCCCAGACACAAAATCACACAAAAAAAGTTCTTAAAAATTGTCATTTTTGATAAAAAAAGTTAATTATTGAAAAATTAAAAAAAAAAAAAAAAAAGAGAGATTTTTTTATTTTTACTTTTGATTTCGTATCTAGGGGGTCTAAAACGTGTACATGTGAAGTTTCAGCTCTGTAGCATGTCCAGAACCATAAAAAAATTTGTTTGTATTAGAAAACTTTCAGCACAGGAGTATGGCTTCGCTGCTGTAACACCTTGCCGGTTTAATAGAAGGCATTTTTTGGGTTCTTTGCAGTCAGGAAAAACCTCTGAACTTGTGTATAGTGGTACTGTGCACAAGTTCTGATGTTTTGCCTGCCTCCAAAAACCCCCAAAAAATGCCAGCAAAAACACACCTGGGCATTTTTTTTTTGACGTTAGCGTTTTTTTTGGCATTTTTTTGGGGTTCTTTTGAGGCAGGCAAAACATCTGAACTTGTGTATAGTGGTATATATACACACATACATATATTTATATACACACCTAGCCATATATAGGTGTGATAGTAGCAGAAATATATTACTGTAAATGATTTCATTAGCGCAAGCATATATTTTCTAAGTTTTAGAATAAATTCCTGTTGTGTCCGTCCGAGGAATAGTACTATAATGTAAATAAGTTTCTACTGCTTTACTGCCACCCCTATGTTTAATATTTGTATATAATGAAGCCACATCTGCGGTGATTAAAAAGATTTTACCATCAACAAAAACATCTTTTAAGACCTGTTTGGTGTCCTTCAGGTAAGAAGAAGTTTTGATGACTAAGGTCTGCAAAAACGAATCAACATACTCCTCTATCCTAGCACTAGGGGAGTTTATCCCACTAATGATGGACCTGCCTGGTGGATCTGTTGAATATTTATGAATCTTGAGGAAAAAATATACGATAGGGATTTGTGGGGCAGCTGGAATAAAATAATCTTTTTCCTTTTTGTTCAAATTCCCCTGTTTAAATCCATTTACAATGAGCTTTTTCAGCGTTTTCTTATAATCTGGTGTTGGATATTTGCAAAGAGGTGAATAGGTGGTATTATCATTCAGTATATTTTGCATCTTGTTTGCATAGTATGTTTTATACACAAGGACGATCCCCCCTGCCTTATCAACAGGTCTATTACTAGATCCCACCTTTCCAATAGTTTTTCATCCCTATATGTTCTTCCTTACTGTTTTTACTCTCTTCACTTGTAATTTTTCCAAATCCTGTATCACCAGGTCTTTAACCACTTACTGCCCGCCCACCATCAACTGACGGCGGAGCGGTGTGGCCCTTGTTCTAGGACGGCGTCATATTACAGCGCTCCAGAACGGCCTCTCTCGCACGCCCGTGGGGGCATGCAGTGCGGCGATCGTGGCCGCGCCATGTTGCTAAGACATGACCCCGATCTTGGTAAAGAGCCAATGTCTTGGCTCTTTACCTATGTGATCGGCTGTGTCCAATCACAGCCAGTCACATGTAAATGAGGAAGTGCCGTTTATCGGCTCTCCTCGCATCACACTGTCAGAGAGGAGAGCTGATCAGCGGCTCCTCTTCAAAGGGGAGTCTAGGACAGGTAATCAGGGCACTGATCATCAGTGCCCTGATTACAGAAAAGTTGAAAAACAGTGCCCACCATCAGTGCCCATAGTGCTGTCAGTCAGTGCCCATCAGTGCACGCTCATCTGTGCTGCCTATCAGTGCCTATCAGTGCCACCTCTCAGTGTCCATCAGCGCCACCTATCAGTGTCCATCAGTGCGGCATATTAGTACCTCCTCATTAGTGCCACCTCATCAGTGCCACCTTATCAGTGCCCATCAGTGAAGCCTATCAGTGCCCATTCGTACCGCCTCATCAACGCACATCAGTGAAGGAGAAAAATTACTTATTTTCAAAATTTAATGACAGAAAATAAGAAAAACTTTTTTTTTTTTTTTCCAAAATATTCTGTCTTTACTTTTTTTTTAGTAAGAAATAAAAAACCCAGCGGTGATTAAATACCACCAAAAGAAAGCTCTATTTGTGTGAAAAAAAAGATAAAAATTTCATATGGGTACAGTGTAGCATGACCGCGCAATTGTCATTCAAAGTGTGACAGTGCTGAAAGCTGAAAATTGGCCTGGGCAGGAAGGGGGTGAAAGGGCCCTGCATTGAAGTGGTTAAACACATGTGATGATTCCCACTGCTGGGTGGATTAAATAGGGAAGCATTCATCAGACTGGTATGCTGAAAAGTGGAACATCTACCATCTCTCATAATAGGATTCTGCATGAAATGTTTGTTATTACAAATCTGTCTAGTGTATTTCTGAATATCCATTAATGTTTGAAATGCATTTATTCCTACTTGGAACCTGTTTACCCTCTCACTATGTATCTGTGCTTTTTGGTATGAGGCCTTTTCCATCTGTTGCCCTGTGTGAATTACCATGATGTTTTTGTTGCCCTGTAGTGTCTTACCATGTTTTATGTTCTGATCTTATCTTTATAGCTTTTCCTGCCTCTTGCTAGTCTGACTTTAGCAGTGATAGGTCCACTTTGATTGTTAGTCATCCTTATATTCACTCATGATTAATTAACGAATTTCCACCCCCACCCTTATACCAGTATAAAAATTAGTGCACCCTTAAGGGGTCAGCACATTGCTGGGGGAGCACGTTGCATCTTTCCTTAAGGGTTCTTTCTCTAAGTGATTCTTTCTACAAGTGATATGCACTTCAAGTTCTGCACTTCAGTGATTGCACGAAGCGAGCATACATAGCAAACTACATCAACAAACACCAAACAGGCTACAGGTGACCCTGTGTCTCTATTTAGCTCTTTTCCCATTCTGTAACATACGCTCTCTACCACTCCTGATGGCAGTTGTGTCCTCTCTGCTCAAACTCTCTTACCTTCACCCCTCTTCTCCCTCCACAGCTTATATATATATCACCCTGCCTTCTGTCCTTTCCCTATTACTGCTTATTTTACATCCATATACTGGGAAAACCTCCAACACTCTGGGACATGTCCCTTCATATACATCACACTCACACATTACCTCCCTCCCCCTCCTACGTCTCCTTACCTCTGGCGACATATCCTGTGCCTCCATTTGGCTTTGACCGATGCTCCCATCACCTTACACCCTCTGGCAGCAGCCGCAATCTACAGAACTTAGTCTCCATTCCTCTTCTTCCCAAGACCAGACTCCTTTTCTCTTGTGCCCTTTAGAATGCCCGCTCTGTCTGTAATAAACTCACCTCTCTCCATGACCACTTTATTGCTAACTTATTTAATCTACTCGCCCTTACTGAAACCTGGCTTCATGAATCCGACACTGCGTCCTCTGCTGCCCTATTCCATGGTGGTCTTCTCTGGACTCACTCCCCCAGACCCAGTGGATACAAACAAGAGAGGGGGTGTCAGAATCCTTCTAGCCTCACCTAGCACCTTTCAGGTACTTCACCCACCTCCCGCTCTGTCACTCTCCTCATTTGAGGAATACTGCATTTGTCTATTCTCTCCAGTTTCTCAAAGGATAGCTGTAATCTACCAACCCCCTGGACCA
Source organism: Pelophylax lessonae (assembly GCF_965119305.1). NCBI lineage: Eukaryota > Metazoa > Chordata > Amphibia > Anura > Ranidae > Pelophylax > Pelophylax lessonae. The sequence continues at coordinate 21,732,050 of NC_138773.1, forward strand.
GTATCAACCTTTCTTGATGACTTCTCTGCCTGGCTACCCTACTTTCTCTCTTCTAAAATCCCCACAATCATTCTCGGTGACTTCAACATCTCTGAAAAGCATAGCCGTGCTCTTGAGCACCTGTGGCGTAAGACTAGTTCTCAGAAAGATTTCAACCAATATAAATCTGTCCTACAAAAATACAATTCCAGTCTCTGCACTGCCAAGCAGACCTATTTTCTCACTCTTATTAACAACATATCATCCTGTCCCCGTCCACTCTTCTCTACCTTCAACTCTCTACTTCATCCTCCACTGCCTCCACCCACTAACTCCCTTAATGTCCAAGAGATCGCCAATCACTTCAAACAGAAGATTGATACAATTTGTGAGATATCTCTGCTGTTCAGATACCCTCCACGCTTCACACTTCATGCCCACAGGTACAATCATTACTTCCCTCATTTAATACCACCACTATAGACAAGGTTGCTAAACTACTACTACTACCCTCTGGATTCTTTTCCCTCACTAATACTTTGTTCGATCTCTGCCTCTATTCTATACTCTCCAACCCATATCTTCAATCTCTCCCTCTCTTCTGGAATCTTCCTCAACTCTCTAAAACCTGCTACAATCAGCCCCATACTTAAATAGCCCTCACTGGACTCAACCAATCTTAACAACCTACGCCCCATTTCCTTGCTCCCATTTTTATCCAAACTCTTCGAACATCTGGTCTACAACCCATTTCGTCCTCAACACTCCACAAAAAACAGCTCTCCTAAAACTAACAATCTACCAACGGCCAAATCTAATGGGCACTATTCTGTACTCCTACTCCTGTACCTTTCTGCTGCCTTTGATACGGTTGACCACCCCTCCTCCTCAAAAAACACCACGCCTTTGGTCTCCGTGACTGTACTCTTCGCTGGTTTTCTTCCTATTTATCCAACCCCACCTTTAGCATTACTTACAATTCTACTTCCTCCTTTCCTCTTCCTTTCTCTGTTGGGGTCCCCCAAGGTTCTGTTCTTGGACCTTTCCCAGTTTCAATCTTCACCTCCTCTATGGGTTAGCTGATAGCCTCCCATGGCTTCCAATACCATCTCTACGCTGACGGCACCCAAATCTGTTTCTCTACCCCTCTGCTCTCTCCCTCATTCACCTCATGTATCACTAATTTACTAGCTAATATATCATTCTGGATATCAAACTCAATCTATCCAAAACCAAACTTATAATTTTTCCTCCCCCATGTGCCCCTTCCCCTGATCTCTCTGTCAAAATCGATGGCACAGCTATCACCCCATCACTGCATGCCAAGGTACTAGGTGTAGTCCTGGACTCTGAACTCTCCTTTAAGCCCCACGTCCAATCACTGTCCAAATCTTGTCCAAATCTTGCAGCCTCAACCTATGCATTATCTCCAAAGTACGCCCCTTTCTAACCAATGACACAACAAAGCTCTTAATTCACTCCCTGGTCATCTTTCGCCTCGACTACTGCAACTCCCTTCTCATTGGCTTACCTCTACACAGGCTATCCCCCCCTTCAATCCATCATGAATGTTGCTGCCGGACTCATCAAACTTACCAATCGCTCAGTGTCTGCTACTCCTCTCTGTCAATCCCTCTATTGGCTCCCACTCACCCAATTATTTAAATTCAAAATACTATCAACAACTTACAAAACCATCCACAACTTAGCCCCCAGCTACATCACTAGCCTAGTCTCAAAATACCAACCTAATCGTTCTCTTTGTTCCTCTCAAGACCTTCTGCTCTCTAGCTCCCTCGTCACCTTCTCCCATGCTAGCCTCCAGGACTTTTCCAGAGCCTCTCCAATCCTATGGAACTCCTTACCCCAATCTGTCCAATTATCTCCTACTTTATTAGCTTTTAGATGATCTCTGAAAACCCTCCTCTTCAGAGAAGCCTATCCTACCCACACCTAACAACTGTACTTCCATTTTCTCCATCAGCCCATCCCCCACAGTTATTGTCTTTTGTTCCACTTGACTCTCCCTTCTAGATTGTAAGCTCTTATGAGCAGGGCCCTCTAATTCCTCCTGTATTGAATTGTATTGTAACTGTATTGTCTGCCCTTATGTTGTAAAGCGCTGCGCAAACTGTTGGCACTATATAAATCCTGTATAATAATAATAATAATAAAAAACAACTTTAGGAGCATATTTTAGACCTTTGTTTACTATATTCTCTTCATCAGAGTTTAATTGTTATGAGCTCAGATTGAAGATTCCCTGAGGGATTTTACATTCGTCTGTTTTTGTTTCCGGTTTGTTCTACGTCCTCCTCTTCTAACTCTTCTATGTCCATACTTCTTTTTCTGCTTTGATCTGGTCCTAAAAAACATCCCTGTTCAGATTGACCATATAGACGAGATGTATATGATCTATAAGAGGAAGAATTACTGTCTTCATTATAAGGATGGCATTCCTTGTCTCCCCATCCTACTCTCTTGGGGAAACCCCTATCTGGTGTTCCATAGTAAGGTCCCTGTGGGGGGTAATTATTTGAGTAGCTTTAACCAGCTCTAGGGGTTCTGTTTTGTGTTGAATGACCTCTATATCCCCCCTCTAGGGTTTCCCTTTGAGTGGTTGGAATGGTTATATGGTTATCTGCCCTTATAGTGACCTCCTCTTTGATTTTGTGGATGCCAATCAATGTATCTATTTCCTATATCCTCATCCTCCAGTTCCCCTAGGGGTTCATATGTTATTGTAGGTGGGTATATTCATAGATTGATAATTAGTGTATTTATTGTGCCCCCCCCCCCCTCTGTTATTGGGGGTATTATGATTGGGTGACTTGTACCAATTAGGTTTGGAATTATTTTTAGATTATTTTTTTTACTTTCACCCAATCATTTTTTGTCACCCCTTAATTATTAGATTTAGGTTTATTGGATGACTTGGGGGGCTGATGGGCATTATGACTGGGGAGAGGGTTAGGAGTAGAAGAGGCATCTATAATAATATTTATAATATTAGCTTGCCATTAAAAACTGTTGCTTCTTTAACCACAAATAGGACCGCCCGCCGCAGATTCACTGCGGCAGACTGCCTCTCCTCCACGAACCGACGTAGCCCTTCGTCGGTCAGGTGAGCGGTGCGCTCCCATCCTCACTAGGCAGCAGGGATGCCAATGTATGGGGCCGGTTGCCGCAATTGCCGCCGGGCACTCGCGATCGCTCCCTGCTGAGAGAGAAGTACAGTCAGCTGTTGTAAACACAGCTGACCGTTCTTCTCTCTGATGATCACAGAGCGCCTGTGATCCTTCTATATAGGATCACAGGTCTCTATGATCATTTCACAAGCCCATCCCCCATACAGTTAGTAAACACTCCCCTAGGCTCACACTTAACCCTTTGATCACCCCTAGGTTAACCCCTTCCCTGCCAGTGTCATTATTACAGTAACAGTGCATATTTTTAGCACTGATTACTGTAGTATTGTCAATGGTCCCACCAAAAGTGTCAAAAATGTCAGTTAGGAGTCCAATCTGTCTTAACAATGTCACAATCCCAGTAAAAAAATCTCAGATCGCCGCCATTACTAGTAAAAATATATAAATAAATAAAAATGACATAAATCTATTCCCTAGTTTGTAGACGCGATAACTTTTACGCAAATTAATCAAAATATGCTTATTGCGATTTTTTTCTACCAATAATACGTAGCAGAATACACAGTGGCCTAAAAGGATAACAAATTTTGATTTTTACATTTTTTTTTTCGGGAATGTTATATAGCAGAATGTGAAAAATATTGTTTTTTTATTTTCAGAAATATTGCTCTTTTTTTGTTTATGGCGCAAAAAATAATAATCGCACAGGTGATCAAATACCACCAAAAAAAAGCTCTACTTGTGGGTAGTGTTGAGCGAACACGGACTGTATTATTCGTGTTCGTACCGAATAATTGGATTTTTGTTACCCGAACACGGACACGGACACATTACTGTATATTCGGGTAAAAATCCGTGTTCGGTCGTTTTATTTCCGGGTTTTGCATGCTTTGGCGCACTTTTCATGGTGGGCTTTCAACAGCCAATCAACAAGTGTTTAACTGGTGTGCCTAAGCCATCCCAGCCATGCCTGCAAATGTATCAGTAGCTGTGATTGGCCGTCTGAAGCATGTGACCAAGTCTTTATAAGTTCGAGGCAGCGCCGCTCCGGCGTCATTCTGCTGCTTAGATCAGGGAGAGAGCACACATCAACGTGCTGGCTGCTGATTTTAGGGACAGACAGGAAAAAAACCATTTGTGTCCGGATAGAATTGAGGGACAGGTCGGAGTGTTTTAGGCAGGGCGAGTTGTAGGCATTTTAGGGCGAGGCTGCTGCTGATTTTTAGGGAAAGTGTGTTCTACAAACTACAATCGATATTGCTGTGTGGGGTGGGGTCTGCACTTAGTCCTGATCTACGATCTCTTATCAATCCTGTTAGGGACAGAGTCTGCTGATTTTTAGGGAAAGTGTGTTCTACAAACTACAATCGATATTGCTGTGTGGTGAGGGATAGGAGATAGGCAGGTGTCAGTGATCCACATCCATTTGGCTGTGTGTGGGCTGCAGTGAACACAATCTTTTTGGGGTGCAGTGAACACAATCTTTTTGGGGTGCAGTGAATGAAATCCTTTTGGGGTGCAGTGAACACAATCTTTGTGGGGTGCAGTGAACACAATATTTTTGGGGTGCAGTGAACAAAATCTTTTTGGGGTGCAGTGAACACAAACCTTTTGGGGTGCAGTGAACAAAATCATTTTGGGGTGCAGTGAACACAATCTTTGTGGGGTGCAGTGAACACAATCTTTTTGGGGTGCAGTGAACACAAACCTTTTGGGGTGCAGTGAACAAAATCATTTTGGGGTGCAGTGAACACAATCTTTGTGGGGTGCAGTGAACACAATCCTTTTGGGGTGCAGTGAACACAATCTTTGTGGGGTGCAATGAACACAATCTTTGTGGGGTGCAGTGAACAAAATCCTTTTGGGGTGCAGTGAACACAATCTTTGTGGGGTGCAGTGAACACAATCTTTGTGAGGTGCAGTGAACAAAATCCTTTTGGGGTGCAGTGAACACAATCTTTGTGGGGTGCAGTGAACACAATCTTTGTGGGTTGCAGTGAACACAATCTTTTTGGGGTGCAGTGAACAAAATCCTTTTGGGGTGCAGTGAACACAATCTTTGTGGGGTGCAGTGAACACAAACTTTGTGGGGTGCAGTGAACACAATCATTTTGGGGTGCAGTGAACACAATCTTTGTGGGGTGCAGTGAACACAATCTTTGTGGGGTGCAGTGAACAAAATCCTTTTGGGGTGCAGTGAACACAAGCTTTGTGGGGTGCAGTGAACACAATCTTTGTGGGGTGCAGTGAACAAAATCCTTTTGGGGTGCAGTGAACACAATCTTTGTGGGGTGCAGTGAACACAATCTTTGTGGGGTGCAGTGAACAAAATCCTTTTGGGGTGCAGTGAACACAATCTTTGTGGGGTGCAGTGAACACAATCCTTTTGGGGTGCAGTGAACACAATCTTTGTGGGGTGCAGTGAACACAATCTTTTTGGGGTGCAGTGAACACAATCTTTTTGGAGTGCAGTGAACACAATCTTTGTGGGGTACAGTGAACACAATCTCATACTTCTGAAGATTTGAGGGTGCTGCCTGTTCCATACTCCTACTCCTCATCCATCCTTTTAGGGGTACAAACAATAGTAATTGGGGCCTAGTGTGGTTGTGTATGTGTGAGATACATACACTTTTTTGATCATATTTCCTATTCCGCTATTCAATAAAAACCTTTGGGGATCAATTAAATTGCGGGATAGTCTGTGTCGGTACGTGTGAGATCAACCTTTCCAAGTTTTTCGGGTTCATCTCATACTTCTGAAGATTTGAGGGTGCTGCCTGTTCCATACTCCTCCTACTCCTCATCCATCCTTTTAGGGGTACAAACAATAGTAATTGGGGCCTAGTGTGGTTGTGTACGTGTGAGATACATACACTTTTTTTTATCATATTTCCTATTCCGCTATTCAATAAAAACCTTTGGGGATCAATTAAATTGCGGGATAGTCTGTGTTGGTACGTGTGAGATCCACCTTTCCAAGTTTTTGAGGTTCATCTCATACTTCTGAAGATTTGAGGGTGCTGCCTGTTCCATACTCCTACTCCTCATCCATCCTTTTAGGGGTACAAACAATAGTAATTGGGGCCTAGTGTGGTTGTGTACGTGTGAGATACATACACTTTTTTTGATCATATTTCCTATTCCGCTATTCAATAAAAACCTTTGGGGATCAATTAAATTGCGGGATAGTCTGTGTCGGTACGTGTGAGATCCACCTTTCCAAGTTTTTGAGGTTCATCTCATACTTCTGAAGATTTGAGGGTGCTGCCTGTTCCATACTCCTCCTACTCCTCATCCATCCTTTTAGGGGTACAAACAATAGTAATTGGGGCCTAGTGTGGTTGTGTACGTGTGAGATACATACACTTTTTTTGATCATATTTCCTATTTCGCTATTCAATAAAAACCTTTGGGGATCAATTAAATTGCGGGATAGTCTGTGTCGGTACGTGTGAGATCAACCTTTCCAAGTTTTTGGGGTTCATCTCATACTTCTGAAGATTTGAGGGTGCTGATTGTTCCATACTCCTCCTACTCCTCATCCATCCTTTTAGGGGTACAAACAATAGTAATTGGGGCCTAGTGTGGTTGTGTACGTGTGAGATACATACACTTTTTTTGATCATATTTCCTATTCCGCTATTCAATAAAAACCTTTGGGGATCAATTAAATTGCGGGATAGTCTGTGTCGGTACGTGTGAGATCAACCTTTCTAAGTTTTTGGGGTTCATCTCATACTTCTGAAGATTTGAGGGTGCTGCCTGTTCCATACTCCTCCTACTCCTCATCCATCCTTTTAGGGGTACAAACAATAGTAATTGGGGCCTAGTGTGGTTGTGTACGTGTGAGATACATACACTTTTTTTGATCATATTTCCTATTCCGCTATTCAATAAAAACCTTTGGGGATCAATTAAATTGCGGGATAGTCTGTGTCGGTACGTGTGAGATCCACCTTTCCAATTTTTGGGGCGCATCTCATACTGCCGAGGTTTTGAGGGTGCTTCAGTCTGCCTCCTGCCTGCTCCTCCTACTCCTCTTCCTCATCCTGCCTTTAGGGTACAAAAAATTGTAATCGGCGGGGCCTAGTCTGTGTTAGTACGTGTGAGATACACCGTATTATAAAATTTTTCCTATTCTGCTATTCAATAGACACCCTTTTGGAGTGTAAAAAATTAAATTACGGCATAGTCTGTATCGGTACGTGTGAGATACACCTTTTAAATTTGTTTGGCGCATCTTCTTCCCCCGCCAAGGATTGCAGGGCGCTTCAGTTTGCCTCCTGTTCCCAACTCCTCCTACTCCTCTTCCTCATCCTCCCTTTAGGGTAGAAAAAAATGTAATCGGGCCTAGTCTGTGTTTGTACGTGTGAGATACACAGTTTTTTATCCTATTCCGCTATTCAATATACACCCTTTTGGTGTAAAAAACATTAAATTGCGGCATAGTTTGCATATTTGACTGTGAGATACACCCGTGCGATACTGTTGTTCTTTTGTTCCGCTATTTAATAACCACCTTTCTAGGGCAAGATCTTAAATTACAGAAATATGAGGAGACCGTCAAATAGGGGCCGTGGCCTGGGTCGTGGTGCTGCTGGTCGAGCTCCTGTTGCAAGGAGAGGACGTGGTCGATCTGTGCCAGCTACACGCACAAGTGAAACACCTTCCTCAAGTGTGAGTAGGCGACAGAACCTGCATCAGTATTTGGTAGGGCATCATACGCCTCTAGAAGTGATGAGGCCAGAACAAGTGGAGGCGATAGTAGATTGGTTTGCTGCTGACAGTGCCTCCAGTTCCTTCACATTGTCTCCAACCCAGTCTACTGCAGAAAGGTCAGAGTTGCCACCTGCAGCCGATGTCCAACCGTCTTTCACCTCACCCTCTTGCAAATCAGGCAAGCAGTCTGAGCCCCAAGCCATACAGCAGTCTCTTATTCTTTTTGAGGACTCTGTCAGCAGGGTTTCCCAGGGCCATCCACCTAGCCCTGCCCCAGAAGTGGAAGAGATTGAGTGTAGCGATGCCCAACTACTTATTTCTCAAGATGAGTACATGCAAGGACCATCGCAGCACGTCTCCGATGATGACGAAACGCAGGTGCCAACTGCTGCGGCGTTCAGCATTGTGGAGACCGACAAGGAGGGCAGGGGTGAAGACTGGGTGGAAGATGATGTGGAGGACGATGAGGTCCTCGACCCCACATGGAATGAACGTCATGCAGGTGACCTGAGTAGTTTGGAGGAAGAGGCGGTGGTCGCACAGAGCCATCAGCACAGCAGAAGAGGGAGCAGGGTGCAGAAGCGGAGCGGCCGTGCCCTAGACACTACGCCTGCTACTGCCCAACACAGCAAGGGAACGAGCGCACCAAAGTCAGCTCAAAGGAGTTCTCTAGCGTGGAAGTTCTTTAGAAAATGTGCTGATGACAGGACACGAGTGGTTTGCACCCTGTGCAATCAGAGCCTGAAGCGAGGCATAAACCTTCTCAACCTGAGCACAACCTGCATGATCAGGCATCTAAGTGCAAAGCACGAGCTGCAGTGGAGTAGACACCTTCAAAACCAAGAAACGTCTCTGGCTCATCCTGCTTCCTCTTCTGCTGCAGTCTCGGCCGCTCCAGCCACATCTGTAGTGATACCGACACCTGCCACCCCGCAAACAGACGATCTGTCAGCAACACCACCACCTGGGTCACCAACCATCTCCACAATGTCCCGTGGAAGCGTTCAGCTTTCCATCTCCCAAACACTTGAGAGGAAGAGGAAGTACCCCCCTACCCACCCGCGATCCCTGGCCCTGAATGTGTAACGCTCCTGCGTTTTATGTATGGTGTGGATTTTTAGCTGCAGAAATATTCCACTTCAGTAGTCATGTAAGAGAGATGCTGAGATACCATTCCCAACCTCAATGACTCATCATGTGTGGAAGGTCTTAATTCAGCTAGTAAATACACACACTCAACAAGCTGGTTCCTAGAGTGACTTTATGTATGTAGTAACACAGTGATGAAGATTTAAGAGACAGGTTGAGTGGAGGTGGTAGGTGACAGACACTTGAAGGTAAGACAGTAGCAGATGGATGCAGGTAGGTTTAGCAATCATGTATAGTAGCAGATGACAGAGTAGCAGGTGGACATACAAGAGAGATCAACCCAGTGCAGGAATAAGTAGCAGTAGTCTTAAGAGCTAGCAATCTAGATATGCAGATGTGATAAATAGTCTTTACTATGCAGAGCTAGATAGTGTAAGCTTAGTATAAGTTTATAGAGGGTTCCCCTGCGGGGTACTTAGCACTAATAGCAATACAGCCGAAGGTTGGTTCAGGAGGAGCGGATGATCCGGAAGCGGGATACAGGGATCAGCGCAGCGAGGTTCCGTCAGCGAGGTATGCTTGCAAGCACGAAAGCTTCAAGCCAAGTTAGCATCCAGGTAAGGGTGTTTGAACGAACACATGTGAGTGAGAACCGGCGATTTAAATAGCCATCTAGTCCGGCGCTGAGTGATGACAGCTTCAGTCTTAAAGGTGTATGCGCACCTTTCCAAAAGAGAATGGTGGGGCGCATACACTTGTGAAAAGAGTAATTTAGGGTACCAAAGGTACCGGAACATTACAGAATGCCAGCATTTCAAAATTCTTGGCCTTTGAAATGCTGTCATTCCATCTGGTGGAGACGCACAGTTTTAAAAACCTTATGTCGGTGGCTGTCCCACAGTACGTCGTGCCCAGCCGCCACTACTTTTCCAGGCAAGCCATCCCTTCCCTGCACAACCAAGTGGGGGAAAAAATTCAGGTGTGCACTGCGCAACGCCATCTGTGCCAAGGTCCACCTAACTACCGATACGTGGACCAGTAAGCACGGTCAGGGGCGTTATATCTGCACACTGGGTAAATGCAGTGGCGGATGGGCCTGAGGCGGATAGCAATTTGGCGCATGTCCTTCCACCACCGAGGATTGCAGGGCGCTTCAGTTTGCCTCCTGTTCCTAACTCCTCCTACTCCGCTTCCTCATCCTCTACCGCCTCCTCATCCGGACAGCGTAACACCTTCACCACCAACTTCAGCACGGCCAGGGGTAAACGACAGCAGGCAGTTTTACAACTTGCCTGTTTGGGGGACAAACCACACACTGCGCAGGAGTTGTGGAGGAGCATGGAACAGCAGACAAATGAGTGGTTGCTACCAGCGAGCCTCAAGCCCGGCCTGGTGGTGTGCGATAACGGGCGAAATCTCATAGCAGCTCTGGGCCTAGCCGGTTTGACGCACATCCCTTGCCTGGCGCATGTGCTGAATTTGGTGGTGCAGAGGTTCCTTAAAAACTACCCCGATATGTCAGAGCTGCTGCAGAAAGTGCGGGCCGTCTGTGCGCACTTTCGGCGTTCTCACCCTGCTGCTGTTCGTCGGTCAGCGGTGCAGCGTAACTTCGGCCTTCCCGCTCACCGCCTCATATGTGACGTGCCCACAAGGTGGAACTCCACCTTGCACATGCTGCAAAGACTGTGCGAGCAGCAGCAGGCCATAGTGGAGTTTCAGCTGCAGCACGCACGCGTGAGTCGCTCTGCGGAACAGCACCACTTCACCACCAATAACTGGGCCTCCATGAGAGACCTGTGTGCCTTGTTGCGCTGTTTTGAGTACTCCACCAACATGGCCAGTGGCGATGACGCCGTTCTCAGCTTAACTATCCCACTTCTATGCCTCCTTGAAAAAACAATTCGGGCGATGATGGAAGAGGATGTGGCACAGGATGAGGAGGAGGAGGAGGAGGATGAAGAGGTAACATTTCCAAGGCTTTCAGGGCAGTCATTCGCAAGGGGCTCCGAGGGTGGGTTCCTGCACACACAAACGCCAGGGACACAATTGTCCAGCAGGGGCACAGTTCTGGAGGATGAGGAGGAGGAGGAGCTGGAGGAGGAGATGGAAGCATGTTCACAGCAGGGTGGCACCCAGGCCAGCTCATGGCCATCACTGGTGCGTGGCTGGGGGGATACAGAGGACACGGACGATACACCTCCCACAGAGGACAGCCTTTCGTTGCCTCTGGGCAGCCTGGCACACATGAGCGATTACATGCTGCAGTGTCTCCACAACGACCGCCGAGTTTCCCACATTCTAACTTGTGCTGATTACTGGGTGGCCACGCTGCTGGATCCCCGTTACAAGGACAACATACCGTCCTTAATTCACTCACTGGAGCGCGATCGCAAGATGCGCGAGTACAAGCGCACGCTGGTAGACGCGATGCTGCTGGCATTCCCATCTGACAGCGGGGCCACAGTGGAAGCACAAGGCAGAGGAGGAGGAGGAGGTCGCCAACGCAACCAGGGCACCGCCAGCACCTCAGAAGGCAGGGTTAGCATGGCCGAAATGTGGAAAAGCTTTGTCAGCATGCCACAACAAACAGCAGCACCAGCAGCTCAGATGGAACGTCTTAGCAGGAGGCAGCATTTTACCAACATGGTGGAGCAGTATGTGTGCACACGCCTACATGTAGTGAATGACGGGTCTGCCCCCTTCAACTTCTGGGTCTCCAAATTGGGCACATGGCCTGAGCTTGCCCTTTACGCCTTGGAGGTGCTGGCGTGCCCTGCAGCCAGTGTATTATCTGAACGGGTATTTAGCACGGCTGGGGGCGTTATAACAGACAAGCGCAGCCGCCTGTCCAGAGACAATGTGGACAAGCTCACGTTCATTAAAATGAACCAGGCATGGATCCCACGGGACTTTTCCGTACCTTGTGCAGAATAGCAATGGATACCGACCTTACCCACCCATTGTTCCATTTTTGCTCTTTCTCACTCTTTTGGGGTGTACCCTCATTTAAAATTTGTGAAAAGAAGCAGTGTTGGCTACCTCGTCCTCCTCAGGGCCAGATTAACGTAGGGGCTATTGGAGCTGCAGCTCCAGGCCCCTACCTTTTATATAGGCCCCGGGTTGGCCATATTCACTGTTACCGCTCTTCTGTCACTTGTAAACACAGAAGTCTGGCTTCTATGCTCGCTTCCCCAGGCAGCACCCTCAGAACCTCCCCACACAGCGCGAGGCCGGACAAGGAGGGACAGTTGCCGATGCATGGATGTGTTTATGGGCTTCAGAGACAGCATCCCATGTTGAATTAGGCATGCATGGCTGCACCCTTCCTCCTCTGGGTACATGCCAAGGCACGGCCCTTAAGGCCCTTCAAAATCCTCAGCACCAAGCCCATGATGCTCTTAATCCGGCCCTGGCCCTTCTCCACCGCCGCTTCCACCTACACCACCCATAGGTGTGCGCAGCCTATTGCATTAGGGTGTGCACCCCAAAGTTTAAATACACATGCATGTGTTTGCCTACATGTACATGGCCCCGATACATTACTCTCCCTGCTGGCAAAGAGAAATAGAGCAGAGCAGGTCCGAGGGAGATCTTTCCCATCTCCTCACTGGCAAACAGAGTGATAATGCTATGTGCCCTAGGTGATTAGGGTGTGCCCAGGCACACCCGGCACACCCTGTGCGCACGCCTATGACACCGCCACATCCACCACCACCTCAACCTCCCTCCTACTCCATATGGGCCTCGTCCTTCAGAGATGAAGAACATTGTTTTATTTTTCTGTTTTTTTTTTGTTGTTTTAAGTTATTTCCCTATCCACATTTGTTTGCAGAGCACTTGCCATGCTCTTAATTACGTTTTGCTGCCATTTGCAGCACTCTAGCCCTTTCCTTTGGTGTTTTAGAGCCATTTTAGTGCCTGAAAGTTCGGGTCCCCATTGACTTCAATGGGGTTCGGTGTCCGGGAAAAGTTCGGCAAAAGTCCGGGACACGGACCCGGACTTTTTTTTAAAGTTCGGCCGAACCCGTCGAACACGGACATCCAGGTGTCCGCTCAACTCTACTTGTGGGGGAAAAAAAGGACATCAATTTTGTATCAGTACAGCATTGCACGACCATGCAAAGTTTTGTTAAAATAACACAGTGCCAAATCGCAAAAAATGGCCTGGTCATTAAGGGGGCAAATCCTTCCGGTCCAGAAGTGGTTAAAAACCTTTTAAATCCCTCATAAATGTATTTTTCTTTTTATATTTCTGTTCCTCTTTGGTCTTATCTAAAATGTATTTCAATTTCTCAGATTCTCTATTATATTCTTCCTTCCCCTTAAACATATTCAATTTCCCCCTGGTCCAATTAATCTCAGTATAAAGATAAAGCATTTTTTTATTTTTCCTCAAAATAAGAACTTTTAACAGATCTATACTAGCATGGTTTACAAAAATTGATACCAATCTTTATCTTTTTTGTATTCCTCTTGATCTGGAAGTACAGTCAGGTCCATAAATATTGGGACATTGACACAATTCTAATCTTTTTTTGACTCTATACACCACCACAATGGATTTGAAATGAAACAAACAAGATGTGCTTTAACTGCAGACGTTCAGCTTTAATTTGGGGGTGTTTACATCCAAATCCGGTGAATGGTGTATTTGTGTGGCCACCATTTTTTTTCAAGCACTGCCTTAACCCTCTTGGGCATGGAATTCACCAGAGCTTCACAGGTTGCTACTGGAGTCCTCTTCCACTCCATGACGACATCACAGGACTGGTGGATGTTAGAGACCTTGCGCTCCTCCACCTTCCATTTGAGGGTGCCTCACAGATGCTCAATAGGGTTTAGATCTGGAAACATGCTTGGCCAGTCTATCACCTTTACCCTCAGCTTCTTTAGCAAGGCAGTGGTCATCATGGTTCCTTCAATGAACATGATCCCTGATGACATCAGACGCATTACTGATGAAACGCGTTGGGTATTGAGGTCTTGAGGGTCCCTACGTCACATCCGGTCATTGGAGCGCAAACCGGAAGCCGGAACGGCGTCTCCATCATTCAGCCGGCATTTGTGTATTCAAATGTAAGTGACTACTATCCTTTAATTACATTTGTTTACTGAATACTACACTATGAGCCTCCCTACCTTTTTCACATCTATATGCTGAGACCCCTACCACCAACGACCTTATGAGTGGTCAAATAGAAGAATCTACACACAGCCCCCACCGCTCTCTCTACAGAGGGATACAGTGGAGCCTCCCTTAAGGAAAGTTCCTCATTCCAGGAGACCATCCCTGATGTATCGTACCAGACAGAGGGACCTCTGAGAGTTGCCCACAGGGACCACTTACCTACGCTAGACCCCAAGGGGTCATCTGGTAAGTGGGCAGTTTATACGGTGGAGGATATTCTCGTATCAGATTTACACTGAAGCCTATACCTGTCTATTAAGCACTATTAGCAATTTTTTTGGATTATCCATGAAAAGTGGCACTTTGGAAGCACAATCACCTTATCAGACTTTTTTATTGATAATTGCTGTTTGCACAAAGGATTATTTATTGCACAATTCAATGTTTATTCACGTTGTGCACAGTCACTTTATATACAAATACCATTTCCATTTATGAGCACAATTGGAATTGGTGTTGTATGTTTATTTATTAATCAAATGTTTTTTATGCTATTTTAGCACCTTTGGTTTACCTATACACCAATTATTTTACCTAAGGGGACACTTTACATTCATTTGTTGAGCGCTGTTGATCATTTTTTTGCATTTCTCCAACTACTTGAACTAGCAGCTCACTAACATTTGTATAATTTATTGTTATCTTTATCTTTAATCCAATTTGATTTCCATCACATTTATATTAGTGATCCAAGGAGATCCTGAGCGTAACCTCTTGAGTGATCATCACTCATCCTGTATCCCTCAATGAACTGTTGCTCACCAGTGCCGGCAGCACTCTTATCAATCAAAGATTCCCTTCCAGTCCACACTACCACAATTTGGAGAGTTAACTCTCAACACTTACAACAGGCTGACACCAAAGCTGAGCTGGAAAAACACTCTTGTTGAATTCTATCATTTAAACGATCTTTCTGTGAATGATCCCTTTACACTGTGGAATGCCCACAAGGCATTTATAAGGGGCTTCTTTATTAAACTAGGGGCAAGGGCTAAGAGGCAATGGCAGAAACACATTGACACTCTGATTAAGGAAATTAACACCATAGACAACCAAAATAAACATAAATCATCATACGCCCTATCCCAAAAATTGTTCACATTGCGAAACAAGTTATGATCCCTTCTGTTGGCAGATTTCGAAAAAGCAAATAGTAGATTAAAAATTACCTATTATGCTTATGGTAACAGAGCAGGGAAACTGCTAGCACATAAATTGAAGTGACAAAGACAAAAAACTAAAATTCAGTATTTACACCACCCTTCCACTAATGTTAAACTATCCCACCCCCAGGATATTGCTAACACATTTAACGAATATTACAGCTCGCTATACAATTTGAACAGAGATCCTAATACTGCCCAACCAAACCCAAATATAGTTGCAGAGTTTTTACATAAAGTAAAACTTCCTCAATTATCTCAAGACCAACTATCTTCACTGAAACATAGAAACATAGAATGTGTCGGCAGATAAGAACCATTTGGCCCATCTAGTCTGCCCAATATATCTGAATCCTATGAATAGTCCCTGGCCCTATCTTATATGAAGGATAGCCTTATGCCTATCCCATGCATGCTTAAACTCCTTCACTGTATTTGCAGCTACCACTTCTGCAGGAAGGTTATTCCATGCATCCACTACTCTCTCAGTAAAGTAATACTTCCTCATATTACTTTTAAACCTTTGCCCCTCTAATTTAAAACTGTGTCCTCTTGTGGTAGTTTTTCTTCTTTTAAATATGCTCTCCTCCTTTACCGAGTTGATTCCCTTTATGTATTTAAAAGTTTCTATCATATCCCCTCTGTCTCTTCTTTCTTCCAAGCTATACATGTTAAGGTCCTTTAACCTTTCCTGGTAAGTTTTTTCCTGCAATCCATGTACTAGTTTAGTAGCTCTTCTCTGAACTCTCTCTAGAGTATCTATATCCTTCTGGAGATATGGCCTCCAGTACTGCGCACAATACTCCAAGTGAGGTCTTACCAGTGTTCTGTACAGCGGCATAAGCACTTCTCTCTTTCTACTGCTTATACCTCTCCCTATACATCCAAGCATTCTGGTGGCATTTCGTGCTGCTCTATTACATTGTCTTCCCACCTTTAAGTCTTCTGAAATAATTACTCCTAAATCCCTTTCCTCAGATACTGAGGTCAGGACTGTGTCAAATATTCTATATTCTGCCCTTTGGTTTTTACGCCCCAGGTGCATTATCTTGCACTTATCCACATTAAATTTCAGTTGCCAGAGTTCTGACCATTCTTCTAGTTTTCCTAAATCCTTTTCCATTTGGCGTTTCCCTCCAGGAACATCAACCCTGTTACATATCTTTGTGTCATCAGCAAAAAGACAAACCTTACCATCGAGGCCTTTTGTGATATCACTTATGAAGATATTAAACAAAATTGGTCCCAGTACAGATCCCTGAGGTACCCCACTGGTAACATGACCTTGTTCTGAATGTTCTCCATTGACTACAACCCTCTGTTGTCTGTCACTCAGCCACTGCCTAATCCACTCAACAATATGGGAGTCCATGCTCAATGACTGCAGTTTATTGATAAGTCTTCTATGTGGGACAGTGTCAAAAGCCTTACTAAAATCTAGATATGCAATGTCTACTGCACCTCCACCGTCTATTATTTTAGTCACCCAATCAAAAAAATCTATAAGATTTGTTTGACATGATCTCCCTGAAGTAAACCCATGTTGTTTTTCATCTTGCAATCCATGGGATTTAAGATGTTCCACGATCCTATCCTTTAATAGGGTTTCCATTAATTTGCCTACTATTGATGTCAGACTCACTGGTCTATAGTTGCTCGATTCCTCCCTACAACTTTTCTTGTGAATGGGCACGACATTTGCCAATTTCCAATCTTCCGGGACGACTCCTGTTACTAATGTTTGGTTAAATAAATCTGTTAATGGTTTTGCCAGCTCACCACTAAGCTCTTTTAATAATTTTGGGTGTATCTCATCAGGACCCTGTGACTTATTTGTCTTCACTTTAGACAGCAATCTTAGAACGTCTTCCTCTGTAAAGACACATGCATCAAACGATTCATTAGTCATCCTTTCAAATGGAGGTCCTTCTCCTTCTTTTTCTTCTGTAAAAACTGAACAGAAGTATTCATTAAGGCAGTCGGCTAGCCCTTTATTCTCTTCTACATACCTTCCCTCCTTTGTTTTTAATTTAGTTATTCCTTGTTTTAATTTCCTTTTTTCGTTTATATATCTGAAGAATGTCTTATCCCCCTTTTTCATAGACTGAGCTAATTTTTCTTCTGCCTGCGCTTTAGAAGTTCTTATAACTTGCTTGGCCTCTTTCTGCCTAATCTTGTAGATTTCCTTATCTTCATTGCTCTGGGTTTTTTTATAATTACAAAATGCTAGCTTTTTATTTTTAATGATTTGGGCCACTTCTGCTGAGTACCACAGTGGTCTCTTCCTTTTTTTGCTTTTACTGACAAGTCTAATGCAATTTTCTGTTGCCTTCAATAATGCACCTTTTAAGTAGTCCCATTTCTCCTGGACTCCATGTAATCCGTTCCAGTCTGATAAGGACTCATTTATGACTAATTTCATTTTTGAAAAGTCTGTTTTTCTAAAATCTAAAACTTTTGTTTTTGTGTGGTGTGACTCTTTCACAGTTCTTATATTAAACCACACTGACTGGTGATCACTAGATCCCAAGGTTTCGCCTACAATGACATCATAAACCGAATCCCCATTTGTGAATACCAAATCCAAAATGGCCTCCCTCCGGGTTGGCTCCTCAACCACTTGTTGCAGAGACAACCCCAGTAGGGAATTTAGAATATCTGTACTCCTGGTAGAACTTGCTATTTTGGTTTTCCAGTTTATATCTGGAAGATTGAAATCTCCCATAATGATAACTTCTCCTTTCATTGTCATTTTAGCTATTTCTTCAACTAGTAGATCATCTAGTTCTTTAACTTGACCAGGTGGTCTATATATCACACCTACACGAGTTACTGCATGATTAGCAAACTGCAACGTAACCCAAACTGACTCTATGTTGGCCTCACCAACTTGTATTAGGTTAGATTTAATGCTATCTTTCACATACAGGGCCACTCCTCCTCCTTTCTTGCCTTCTCTGTCTCTTCTGTATAAAGAGTACCCTGGTATGGTTATGTCCCAGTCATTTCTTTCATTAAACCATGTCTCCGTAACAGCCACCCCGTTCACACCATTAGAAATTCAACATATTGTAGATTCTCTATCTAATAACAAATCTCATGGCCCTGATGGGTTCACAGGGGAATATTACAAAACTTTTAAACATATCTTGTCACCTTACATGGTCAAGATGTACAATGCAGCAGCTGCCTCTTTGAAATGCTTAAAGACTTAATCATTACCCTACCCAAGCCAGGGATGGACCCCATTTCACCCCAAAATTTCAGTCTCATTTCTCTTTTAAATAATAATCTAAAAATGTAAGCCAAACGAATCGCCCACAGATTAATTGATATACTACCCCTTCTCATACATCCAGATCAGTCTGGATTCACTAAAGGGCGTCAGACTACCGATGCTACCCACAGATTAATTAATATAATTAATCTTGCAAAATCCTAGCGAATGCCTTCTCTGCTCCTTGCGTTGGATGCGGAGAAGACGTTCGACAGAATTCACTGGGAAAACTTGGCACAGGTGTTGGACGCCTTTGGATTTAGAGGACCAATATTCACAGCCATAATGGCACTATATAAAAATCCTTCTGCCCAGGTTTACTCATCGGGGGTACTCTCTACACCATTTATAATATCCTATGGTACCTACCAGGGATGTCCTCTACCACCATTGATCTTTAATCTTTGGATGGAACTGTTCGGTACCTACATACGATCTCACCTGCAAATTACAGGGCTTCAATTCCTTGACTCCAACCATGTTATCAGCCTTTTTGCACAATGGCTGCCTCTTCTACATGGATCCATTTACCACATAGAGGTCACCTACAAACCATGCTGTTACCCCCTGTGTCCAGGAGTTTGAGTCATTCCATCCCTTGAGCCGACAGAGCTGTACCAATTCCTGCACCGAGCCACATCTAAGCTGCCATTATTGCAAATACTTTTTACTGTATAAGTTTATACATGACTGTTTAAGAAACTCACACAGATTTTAATACATTTCTCTGTCCGATTGCCTGGTATCAGTTCCTTGGCTCAAGTTTATTTTGGTAGTGGTCCACCCAGCATTGCATGCTATTTCATGTTGTTCATATGAGTTTTGGAGCAGCCTTTGTTGAAGTAACTTTCCAAATGCCAAGTCATATCTTTTCACCTTGGTGCCTGTCTTGCTTTAGAGCAGTGATGGCTAACCCTGGCACCCCATATGTTTTGGAACTACATTTCCCATGATGCTCATGCACTCTGCAGTGTAATTGGGCTTAATGGGAAATATAGTTCCAAAACATCTGGGGTGCCAAGGTTCACCATCACTGCTTTAGAGCAGTGGTCCTCAACCCTGGCCTACAGGGCCCACTAACAGTCCAGATTTGCAAGATAACTGAAATACATCCCAGGTGATATCATTTGCTGCTCAGTGATTGCAGTACTCTAGTCTACATCTCCCCAAGGTAATACTTAAAATCTGGCCTGTTAGTGGGCCCTGAGGACCGGAGTTGAGGACCACTGCTTTAGAGCATCTATGTTTGACTAGCTCATAGCTCCCAACTGTCCCTGATTTTGAGGGACTGTCCCTGATTTGGAACAAAGTCCCTCTGTCTCTCCTTTCTCCTCATTTGTCCCTCATTTTGGTCTGATCTATATAGTTGTATATAAAATGCTCTTTTTATCTTTCAAAAAGTGTTTCCCAGTGCTAAACCTTCCAATCAATTTCTAAATTGCTGCATTTGTAATTTTCAAAAGCAAATGTAAAGGAATAGCAGTGGTAAAAAAAAAAAAAGCACTTGTGGGTTTAACTAATCCTTTTTTTGTATAATTCTCCTTTAAGGGGGCGTGGCAGGGTGTGTGTCCTAAGTCTACATACTTTTGCTAATAGGTGTCCCTCGTTCTCATCTCAAAACGTTGGGAGATATGCCTGCTGATCCTCTGATGCAAATGGATTCTCTAACAATAATACCTGACTAACTTTAATATAAATATACAGTGTCCATTCCTTTTCCCTCACCCACGTAGGACCCATAGGCAAGATAAGCTCATCGAGGAAATTTCCCCAACCAGGCGATGGAATCAATAGGACAGAGTCACAAAGCATTCATGATTTATTTTCACACACATTCTAGCTAAATACATGATAAGTAAATCCAGTGCTTCCTCAGCCTGACCTATCCAGTGGAGTCCAACTCTGGGTGGGTTTCCCCTGGAGGCAAACCCCCCTTGAGATCCATCCTTCAAGAAGCATGAGTGTGGTTTGCTGCTGGAACAATCTGAGGACCCTAAAATAGAGGCTACACGTGCCAGGGCAAATAAAGATCTTTCCCCAAAAAATGAACAAATACATTGAAATGCAAGCTGTTAGACAGGGCCAGTTTGGTTGTTTTGCAGGCTGGTTGGTAAGTGTGCTGGGAAATCTTATGTTTGTTTGTGATGTGGATTTCCCTTCCACGTGCACCTTGCTGCAAAGGCCAGTTAAAGGTTGGGGTTGTTGCCACTTTTTTGTACAGTTGGATGAATTGAGTGCAAGGATGCACTGGATGTTTTTGCTGCCATTGTGCTCTTGCTAGGCGTCACATGCGTCCCTGTGCCTTTAGGGAAGGGTGGGGTGGCAGGGTGGGTTCCCTTCAGGCATACCCACCCTTAATCTATCCATTCTTATATGTGCTCCTACTATGGAGGCTCTGGAAATTTAGAGTCAGGGCTTCAGTATATACAGAGGTTCCTTGGAGTGGGCACTGCAGCTTATATTTGCAAATGTGTGCAAACAAAACTCTCTGTTTTAAACGTAAACTGTTGGACTTGGTGGTTTTGCAGACTGGCTGGTAAGTGTAAAAAAAATGGTCACTTCCCCCACCTATAACTGGTCTTGACAGCAAGCAGCACTGGAAGAGCAAACACATGTCAAAAAAAGCCAGGGGGTTTCCCCCAACTTACCAGCCTGCGACCAACCGAATAAACCTGCCTAACAGCATGCGTTAAAAACAGGGGTTTAGTTGCACACATTTGCAAATACATGTATAAGCTGCAGGCCACGGCAAGGGGCACCCTGATATCTGCAGACCCTAACTCTATCTTTAAAGAGTCTCCACAGTGAGAGCACATGTATTCTGATGGATAGATGGAGGACAGGTGACCCCTGTTTTTAACGCATACTGTTAGGCAGGTTAATTTGGTTGGTCGCAGGCTGGTTGGTAAGTTGTAACTGGAAACCCCCTGGCTTTTTCTGGCTGGTAAGTGTGCTGGGAAATCTTTTGTTTGTTTTTGTCCCTCACATGTGGGGTTGGGGGACAGTAAACCATGTGGTTCAGCAGCATTTTTACCACCATAAGTAGAGGGGATTTACAGTAATTTCAAAACTGTGGTATGCACCGGCCATAGAAACATCAGCTAAGCAAGGCTGCCAATACTAAAATAAATGTTCAGTTCAACACTCAAAATAAGCTAGCAGAACTTGAAATGTAACATAGTTTCAATCATCCATAATAGAGAATTTACAGTATATTCTTTCAACAAGCACACCAAAGCATTTCCTCTAAAAGCACACAGAATAACAATCTTGTCATGTTCTTACCAGGCCATTTTTTGCTATACAGCACAGTATTATTTTAACTGACAATTGTGTGGTCACGCAGCCCTATATATAAATCAAATTTATGTCCTTTTTTCCCACAAATAGAACTTTCTTTTGGTGGTATTTGATCACTCTACAAACAAAAACCCACAATTTAAAAAACAATATATATATATATATATATATATATAGTACTGACACACCTTCTCATTCAAAGAGTTTTCTTTATTTTCATGACTATGAAAATTGTAGAGTCACACTTCAAGAGGTAGTCACCTGAAATGGTTTTCCAACAGTCTTGAATGAGTTCCCAGAGAGGCTTAGCACTTGTTGGCCCTTTTGCCTTCACTCTGCGGTCCAGCTCACCCTAAACCATCTCGATTGGGGTTCAGGTCCGGTGACTTTGGAGGCCAGGTCATCTGGCGCAGCACCCCATCACTCTCCTTCTTGGTCAAATAGCCCTTACACAGCCTGGAGGGGTGTTTGGGGTCATTGTCCTGTTGAAAAATAAATGATGGTCCAACTAAACGCAAACCGGATGGAATAGCATGCCGCTGCAAGATGCTGTGGTAGCCATGCTGGTTCAGTATGCCTTCAATTTTGAATAAATCCCCAACAGTGTCACCAGCAAAGCACCCCCACACAATCACACCTCCTCCTCCATGCTTCACGGTGGGAACCAGGCATGAAGAGTCCATCTATTCACCTTTTCTGCGTCGCACAAAGACACGGTGGTTGGAACCAAAGATCTCAAATTTGGACTCATCAGACCAAAGCACAGATTTCCACTGGTCTAATGTCCATTCCTTGTGTTCTTTAGAACAAACAAGTCTCTTCTGCTTGTTGCCTTTCTTTAGCAGGTGGTTTCCTAGCATATATTGCACCATGAAGGCCTGATTCACACAGTCTCCTCTTAACAGTTATTCTAGAGATGTGTCTGCTGCTAGAACTCCGTGTGCCATTGACCTGGTCTCTAATCTGAGCTGCTGTTAACCTGCGATTTCTGAGGCTGGTGACTCGGATGGACTTATCCTCTGCAGCAGAGGTGACTCTTGGTCTTCCTTTCCTGGGGTGGTCCGAATGTGAGCCAGTTTCTTTGTAGCGCTTGATGGTTTTTGTGACTGCACTTGGGGACACTTTCAACGTTTTCCCAATTTTTCGGACTGACTGACCTTTATATATACAGTATATATATATACTTATATATATATATATATATATATATATATATATATATATATATATTGTGAGGGATTAGCTCGGTGGTAGGCGTGGATGACCCCTTGGGGGGTGCGTTTTCCCAGAGAGGTAGCCGACAAGTGCTTGCAAACAAACAGTGTGGTTTATTAAATGGTGTTTTCTTCACCAGGCTGTATGCAGCAAAACATCCAAAATAAAATAAACCAGAAAATAAATCCTTGCCTCTGTGGGCGGCTACCTTCTCACAACTGGAACCTGCCTAAGTGTCTGTCTCCAACCTACCGTCGGGCAGACTTCCTTGTCCCACAGCGGACACTCAATAGTCCTTTCACAATAGCTTCACAGGGCAACACAGTCCTTTTGTTTCTTTCACATCAACAGTTCGTCTTCTCACCTTTGAGACGTATTCACCCTTGGTTACCGTCCCGGGCACCCATCACTCCGGGGGGTCTTCTCCCAGGCCCACACATCCTGTCGGGAGGCACACGCTGACTGTCCTCCTGCTCCCAGCCCACATGGCTTCAGGATGCAGCTTCTGGAGGCAGCAAAAAATAGGAATTTCTCTGAACAAATTATAGAGCCTTAACTCCCTCATTCTGAACAGGTGAAGGCCTTTCAACTTCCTGCTGGCTAGCTCTGTAGCCAACACCCTAAATTAATTAATGGACTTTCTAAGTCAGGTGGAAATGTATCTCCTTCCTGTGACTACATTCCCAGATTTAGCTGACTTCCTGTTACATACCCCCCCCCTCTTTTTTCAACCCTAGGGTTGGGACACAGATTTCCAGGCACGCATGTGTCAAGCACTGCTGACTCACTGATAAGCCTCCTATTATCCTCAAGCTTCCGGATGAAACTGTTTTGTCATCTTCATTGACGGATTTCTCATAAATGCCACACAGTTTGTCTCTCATCTCATATACACATTCTTCAACTGCATTTTTGGCATCATTTCGCTCCTTCTCGTTTCTGTCATCTTCATTGACAGCTTTCTCATAAATGTCAGACAGCTTGTCCCTCATAACCGTCTGTCCAATCCACCATGGAGGACCGTGATCCATAGGCAACTCAATTGGGCTAGTCTTAATGTCTTCAACATTCTTAAGACGCCTCTCTCTGCAATCCATAAATGTTTTCCACAAAACTTTGAGAACCTTTGCTTCACTAAGCTTTGTTCCAAGTAGGGACTCTTGACATCCCTCTGTGACTTGAGTTGCCTCTCCATACAGCTGTACACAATCATTGACTTTTTGTTGTAAAAGGGAATGATCTTCCTTCTTGAGCTTTGCTTGCTCTAAGATGCTGTGCAGAGGATTTTCCAATTGAGACAACAGGCTGTCACACATTTCTTCAAAGTGACCCCTGTTCCTTTTCCCAGAGATATCAATATCATTCACCAAACATTTCATATTCATAGGCAGATCTGAAGCAGTTGCACTCATCAACTTCTTAAACTTTTCGCCCTCCTGAGCGAGTCGCAGTAAAGGCCTACTATTTGATTTGATATTCAGTTTATATTTCTTGCCAAACTCTTCACAGAAGTAGCCAACCAGAACATCATCAACTTTCCTTCCACCAACATAGGGGTTAAAGGCAACAACACAGTTGAACCCAGCGATCTGGGTGGTATCCATTATAGACCTCCTCTCTGCATCAGTGAAGAAGCATGGAACTGCAACACATTCTTTTACAGGTTTCTTCAATGCACTTTCTGCTGAACTATTTGACCGCTCAAGGTCACCTAGTTCTTTTTCTCTATCTGAATTCCACATGGAATGCATCTCAAGATCACGATCAAACTTCTGCCACCCGTCTTTCACCAGTTCCATTTTGGAAACACTCCCTGAAAGGCACTTATTCATTTGCTTCACGTTTTCACCAACAGCCTTAGTTTTCTCCACTAGGTGGCGTTTGCTTTTTTCTCCCAGATTTATATCACTTGCTTTAGTTTTCTCCGCTTTAGTTTTCTCCACTAGGTTTTCAGCCTGAACTGAGAAATCATCACATTTCTTACACAGCTCCTTTGTTTGCTGAAGTTCTAATGATACATTTTCCAATGCTTGAAGTTTTTGAAGGAACGGTTTATTCCAAAGGGGTGATTCAAGCCACATGTCATCACATTTCTGAGGCTCACTCAGGACAGACCCTCTGTTGCCTGTAATTCCTCTTCCAGTTCCTGCAACGGAATCTTCATCTCTTCTACTTGCTGTTCTAAGGCTCGTTTAGACTTTTCTAGCTCCTGAACGCTTTTCTCAACCTCATCCTTGTAGCTGACCACATGTTCCATCTCTGTACATAGCTGCTTGTTAACTCTTTCTAGTTCAGCCTTAGACTCTAGAGCTTCCTCCAAAGAGCGAGCCAAGAACAGGGCTTTGCTCTCGTTATCACGCGCCTCCGCTTCTGCGCGGTCGCGTTCTTCTGCATATTTTGCAGACACAGTCTTCTCTTCACCAAGCATCTGAACAAACTTCTTTTTCACATCTTCAACACACTGTAATGAACCAACGCTTTCTTCCATGCGTTTTTTCATATCCGCTATCTGAGCTTGCAATGTTGCGACTTGCTCTGATAGGTTTTTCTTTTCTTCCGCCTCCTCTTTTAATTGTTCCAGGAAGCCATTTTTCTCATCTTCCATTTGTTTGAGCTTTGTGCTAAAACTCAGCCTTTGACACCTCTCTTCCTGTAAGAGTTCCTGCGTGTCTTGCAGCTGCGATTCCAAGATAGAAAAATCTTCCGCAATTTCTCTAGATTTGCTGTCTGCTTGAGAAAGCCGATTTGTGACACTGTCCAACTCAACCTGCAATCGGTTTGCCTTCTCTAACAGCTTAGCACACAATCGGTCACCTTCTGACACCTTGACTTGCGATTCCAGAAGCTGTGCCTCTACTTTTTCCCTCTTATGTTCACAATCTCCTTTTCCCTGCATAAGAGCCTTCACCTCATTGGCTAGCATCTGGGAATAAGAATGTAATTCTGCCACACAGGCTTCTTTCTCCTTTAACTGCTGCTGGACACGTTGGGCTTCCCCTTTCCAACTTTCACAGTCCGCACGCCATTCATCTACCACATTGCTCAAAGTAGTGAGCTCATACACAGTACTCAGTAATTTAGCCTCTCTTTCACTTTTCTCTTTGTCGCTGAGAGACAATGTCGTTTTCAGAGCGACATTCTGTTCCTGCGACTCCTGCAGGTCTATTTTTGTAGCTCCCAAAGACTGAAGACTTTTTTCCAGCTGATTACGCAACTCCAACATATCAGCCATACTTTGCTTCTGCAAAGTCTGAATTTCACTTTCCTTTTCCATGAGGATGGTATCTTTCTCCATTATAGTCTCTCTGCGTTTTTGCAACTCGACCAAAAGAAGAGCAGTGGATTCTTCCCACTGTAACACATGAGACTTGAGTAGTTCATTCGTTTCCTGCAAGTTTCTATGCTCCATTTTAAGCAATTCCAAGGCTTGTTCCTTTTCTTCCATTTGCCGTTGTAAGGCATCCAACTCAGCCCTGCACACATACTCGGTTTCCTCCAAACCGATGGCCTCCATTGGCTGCTGGCGTCTCTGTTTCCAGCCTGCCATGCTCTCTTGATGAGCCTTTTGTTGAGCTGCAAAGCTCTGCTGTTTCAGCATCTCCCCCATTTTGGGTTTACTTTTCATCTGAGAACCCTGCGTCTCCAAAGCAGTTTCATCAGTGTTGCTAGGGACAACAACCTTCCTCTTTAGTAGACTCTCTTTAGGCATGGATGGGGCTGGTTCAGACGGCAACATCCCCTCCATCCATAGAATCCGGTCTCTCATTTCATCTATCTTTGCATTCTTCAGGCGTTTTGAACGCCCCATCTTCAATAACTCCACAAACAAATTTTTCACAGTCCAGCAAAAATTTTTCAGACCACTGTCTCTTCAACACATGTAGTTTTTCTCTCTCTTGCAGGATCTCTTTTCCTGCGCACACAGTTTGTGCAGTCACTTGCACCAGACACAACAAAGTTCATCAAAAAATTTTGAGACCCCTGTCTCTTTAAAACACTTTTTTTTTTTTTTTTTTTTTCTGTCAGGATCTTCTCTCCTGCACACATAGATTGTGCAATCTCATGCACCAGATAAAGTTCATCAAACATTTGCACTTCCTTGCAGGGATCTCTGCTTATGCCCACTGCATACCTCCACCATATGCAAGGAAGTCTGCCCGACGGTAGGTTGGAGACAGACACTTAGGCAGGTTCCAGTTGTGAGAAGGTAGCCGCCCACAGAGGCAAGGATTTATTTTCTGTTTTATTTTATTTTGGATGTTTTGCTGCATACAGCCTGGTGAAGAAAACACCATTTAATAAACCACACTGTTTGTTTGCAAGCACTTGTCGGCTACCTCTCTGGGAAAACGTACCCCCCAAGGGGTCATCCACGCCCGCCACCGAGCTAATCCCTTACAATATATATATATATATATATATATATATATATACAGTATATATATTGATTTTTTTTTACTTTCTGCTATAAAGCATATCCAATAAAAGAAATAAAAAAAAAAAATCAAATGTCTTCATAAATTTAGGCCAATATGTATTCTGCTACAGTTACATACAAAAGAGAACAGGGGGCACTGGTTCACAAAGAGCCACCAATCATTGCCACATCCCTAAATATATAGAAGAGCAAAATTGGGTGAGGGAGTAGCCCCTACCAAAAAAGTGTGACTTTAAGGCAATGATTCAATGGTGAAAACATAATTGAATATGGACCAATGATAGATAAAATATTAAATTTTATTACAACAGGATAAAAAACAGTAACAAAACATGGTATAAAATCAAGGATGCAACATATACATCAGGTAAGTAAATTTTCAACAAAATGAACCAATAATGTAGAAAAATGAGTCACAAGGGTCCTACATGTTTCGCCGAAAGAATTGGCTTCTTCAGGGACCAACAGTGTATGTGACCTTTTTTATAAATGGTTTAATTTGTTTAACCACTTACCGCCCGCCCGCCGTCATATGACGGCGGGACGGTGCGGCTATTATCCTGGGCGGACGTCATATGACGTGACCCAGGAAATGCACGGCAGGCGCGCGATCGCGGGCGCGCCGCCGTGCACTGCCGGTGTCGGGGTGTCCCCGGGACACCCCCCGTCACCGGCAGGGGGGAAACAGCCACTGGGCGTGGCTGTTTCCCACGTGATCGGCTGTGTTCGTATGACACAGCCGATCACAATGGAGGCGGCCGGGAGATGACCGCGCATGCGCGATCGGGAGCGCGCAGCGCGGTCATGTCGGTGGCACTGTGTTCCATAGGAACACAGCTGTCACCGGCAGTAGTAAACAGTCACTGATAGTGACTGTTTACTATGTGATCGGCTGTGAATCCATTCACAGCTGATCAGAAAATGTAAACAAAGAGCAGTAACTCAGTGTTACTAGCTCTTCTCCCCTCACACAGTTTCCAGTATGAGGGGAGAAGAACTAGAAACAGTGAGTTACTGCTCTGTGTACCTGCAAAAGTAAAATCACACTAATAAAGGTCCCCCCACACAGTCCTCAGCCCCCCCCCAATGTCACCTGTCACCCAACAGTCACCTCATCAGTGCCCAGAAATTGACACCCATAACGTTCACATGTGAGCGCAGCGATCGCGGGCAGAATCACCGCGATTCTGCCCGCAATCCGGAAATCATTGCAAATTGCGGGACGCCTGTGCGTTGCCCGTTTTTTGCAATAGCACCCCAAACGCTGTGCGATGTTGCCACCATTTCCGCCTGCCGAATCGCGGTAACATCGCGCAAACAACGCATGATGCCCAAAAAAGGTACAAGAGATTCTTTGGGGCGTCATGCGTTGTTTGTGTGATGTTACCGCGATTCGGCAGGCGGAAATCGCAGCAACATCGCACAGCGTTTGGGGTGCTATTGCAAATCACGGGCAACGCACAGGCGTCCCGCAATTTGCAATGATTTCTGGATCACGGGCAGAATCGCAGTGATTCTGCCCGCGATCGCTACGCTCACATGTGAACGTAGCCTAAAATTCACCGGTCACCAGAGACTGCCATCAGTACCGCCGTGCACCATCGCCCGTCACCTGTCACCCATCAGTGACCATCGCCCGTCACCTGTCACCCCATCAGTCATCGTCATCTGTCACCCCATCAGTCATCGTCATCTGTCACCCTATCAATCATCGTCACATGTCACCCCGTCAGTGATTGTCATCTGTCACCCCATCAATCATCGTCACTTGTCACCTCATCAATCATCGTCACCTGTCACCTCATCAGTCATCGTCACCTGTCACCCCATCAGTCATTGTCACCTGTCACCCCATCAGTCATCGTCACCTGTCACCCCATCAGTCATCGTCCCCTGTTTTCCATATGCATGCAATCACTTACTGACCGCCTAACGACTATATGCGTCGGCCATTAAAAGCTAAATACTGGGGTTATGGCAGCAGATAGCCCCCATAACCTCGGTATTTTTTGAAACGGCGGGCGGTCGGCTTTCAGATAAGGGTGGTCCCAGTGGCGGATTCGCCGCGGAATTACCCTTACGGTGCAGGGGAAGAGGTGCCCCCCCCCCCTCCTGCCGCGTCCCAGACGTTTTCCCAGCTTACCGGACCCGCCGGCAGCGGGGAAAACTATCCGGTCCCGGATCCTCAGAGACAGGAAGTGGAGTGAGGGCAAGATGGCCCTCACTCAACTCTATGGTCTTGGAGGACCGGAGCTACGTCAAAAGACGTTGCCTAGCAACCGGTTTAAAGGGCCGCTTTTTTCTTTTCTTTTTTTTTTTTTTTCCTCTTTCAACAATTTTTTTTTTCTTTTCTTTTTTAGTGTAGTTGTGAGGTGTGAGGTCTTTTTGACCCCAGATCTCACAATAAAGAGGACCTGTCATGCCTATTTCTATTACAAGGGATGTTTACATTCCTTGTAATAGGAATAAAAATGATCAAAACATTTTTTTTTTTTAAACTGTGTAAAAATAAAAAAATAATAAATAAAATAAATAGGAAAAAAAAAAAAAAAAAATTAAAGCGCCCTGTCCCTGTTAGCTCGCGCGCAGAAGCAAACGCATACGCAAGTCCCGCCCACATATGTAAACGGTGTTCAAACCATACATGTGAGGTATCGCCGCGATCGTTAGAGTGAGAGCAATAATTTGAGCCCTAGACCTCCTCTGTAACTCTAAGCTGGTAACCTGCAGAAATTTTTTAAATGTTGCCTATGGGGATTTTTAAGTACCAATGTTTGGCGCCATTCTGTGAGCATGCGCAATTTTGAAGCATGACATGTTGGGTATCTAATTACTCGGCGTAACATTATCTTTCACATTATGGAAAAAAATTGTGCTAAATTTACTGTTTTCTTATTTTTTAGTTCAAAAAAGTGCATTTTTTTCAAAAAAATCGCACTGGAAGACTGCTGCGCAAATATGGTGTGATAAAAAATATTGCAACGATCTCCATTTTATTCTCTAGGGTCTCTGCTAAAAAAATATATATAATGTTTGGGGGTTCCAAGTAATTTTCTAGCAAAAAAAATGATTTTAGCTTGTAAACACCAAGTGTCAAAAATAGGCCCAGTCTTAAAGTGGATAAATGGACAACTTTGTGTAAAGCGCTACTTGGATGTTAGGCCTATGTGTGTGGCCAGGCTGTGAAAAAGTGTTACACATGTGGTATCGCCATACTCAGGAGGAATAGCAGAATGTATTTTGGGGTGCAATTTTTGCTATGTACATGCTATGTGTTAGAAATATTGCATAAATGGACAGCTTTGTGTAAAAAAAAATGTGTTTTCATTTTCTTTCCACATTTACCAAAAAATTGTGGAAAAAAATGACATATTCAAAAGACTCATTATGCCTCAAAAATTATACGTTGGGCTGTTTGCTTTCCAAAATGGGGTCATTTTATGGGGGTTTCCATTGTCTTGGTGCTCCAGGGCCTTCAAAAGTGTGATAGGTTGTCAGGAAATTATATGTGTAATTTGTGCTCCTAGAATGCCGGACGGGGCTACTTGAATGTTTTGCCTCTGTATGTGGCCAGGCTGTGAAAAAGGCTCACACATGTGGTATCGCCATACTCAGGAGGAGTAGTAGAATGTGTTTTGGGGTGTAGTTGCAAGTATACATGTGCTGTGTGAGAGAAATAACCTGTTAATATGGCAATTTGTAAAAAAAAAAAAAAAAAAAATCTTCATTTTGCAAAGAGTTGTGGGAAAAAATTACAACTTCAAAAAACTCACCATGCCCCTTATTAAATACCTTGGAATGTCTACTTTCCAAAAAGGGGTCATTTGGGGGGTATTTGTACTTTCCTGACTTTTTAGTGTCTCAAGAAATGAGATAGGCCTTCAGTACATCAGGTGTGAGCAAGTGTGATCAATTTTCAATGATTCGCACCATAGCTTGTGGACTCTATAACTTTCACAAAGACCAAATAATATACACTTACTTAGGTTATTTTTACCAAAGATAAGTAGCAGTATAAATTTTGGCCAAAATTTGTGAAGAAAAATGACTAATTTTCAAAATTTTATGACAGAAACAAAGAAAAATGCGTTTTTTCACGATATTTTCAGTATTTTTTTTTTTATAGCACAAAAAATAAAAAACCCAGTATTGATCAAATACCATCAAAAGAAAGCTCTATTTGTGTGAAAAAAAGGACACAATTTTTGTATGGGTACAGTGTTGCATGACTGAGTAATTCTCAGTCAAAGTGTGAGAGCGCTGAAAGCTGAAAATCGGTCTGGGCAGGAAGGGGGTGAAAGTGCACTGTAGGCAAGTGGTTAAATAACAAAAAATATCCATTGATGCCAACTCAGCCCTGTGGTGGGGGGCAAACACAGGTGATGATGTGGCACGAGTAAGAGCCGGAGACCTCCAAATGGGTAAGCACTGGACCGGACCGGGACCGGCAGCAAATGTGCAGTGCACCACGGAGAGGACAGGGAGTTAACATCCAAGCCTCATCAGACAGCGTCCCCAGTAATAAGTCAATCAATGAAGCAAATAGTCCGGTGCAAGGACTATTTGCTTTGCAAGGAAAGAAAATCCATTACCTCCCTACTGACAGGACAGAGCTCTGCCTTGTTTACATACTGTAGATCGGAATCTGCTGTGTTTAATTACAGGACAGTTGGGGTGAGCTAAGTGGAAGTGCCGGATCACATACCTAGTACGTGATCTATCACAGCAGAGCCGTCTTGCAGCCTTATATCTAAGTGATATGGTCGGCAAGCGGTTACCTGGCAATTGCACAGTCATGTGACACTGTACCCAAATAAAAGAATGTATATTTTTTTTCACTCAAATAGAGCTTTCTTTGGTGGTATTTTATCATCACTGTTTTTTTTATTTTTATTTTATAAATTGCAAAAGACCGAACATTGTGGAGGAAAAAAAACAATAGTTTCTATTTTCTGTTATAAAACATATATAATAAAAAAAAAAAATTAAACAATCTAATTTTTAAATTTAGGCCAACATGTATTCTGCTACATGTCTTTGGTAAAGAAAAAATTCCAATAAGTGTATAGTGATTGTTTTGTGCAAAAGTTATGCACTATTCTTCCAATATATAGCAGACATTTTCAGATTCAGAATGAGGCTTGGTATAGGGATGGCCGTCTTGCAGTAGGATGGAGGTCAGCTCCTGCTTTGTCCTGTTTTTTGCTTTTGTTCATCCAAGACGCTGGGAAGTTATACAGTATGTATTACAATGACTTTGACTTGAGTAAGATCTATGAGAAGTGGAAAAGAAAGAATAGTCCCTCTCTCCTGCATAGTGGCATCTCCAAAACATTGAACAGATCATGTTTGAGGAAAAGTGTGTTCAGACAGGCTGATGGTGTGACGGTACTAACCGTCACTATGGGTGACGGATCACCCTGTCCCTAGATTGTAAACCCCTTTGTGTCATTTTCTTATGAGTTTGGAACATTGCATTTTATTTTCCCTTTATTCATCCTCTGAACAACTGACTCATGGCATTGAGTTAATGTAATGTAATGTTACAACCCATCCCCCCCATGTTTCTGTGTCTAATTGTGTGGACTCATGACACAGACACTGGTCTGGGCTGGAGACATCTCTCCGCAGGGGGTGTGCATTAGGTTATCTGTAGCCTGTTTCAATGTACAAATGTTCAGTTCTCATTGGTTGGTCCTTGTCCCCTTCCCCCGCTGTGGCAAGGCTAAAGGGAGTTTCCCTAACTGTGTGTAAAACTGTGTCTTGGAATGTAATAAACAGTTTAAGCTCTGCATGGTTAACCCTCAACACCTGTGTGGATTGTCTCGTGATTGAGGGGTTAAGGGCTGGATATGGCTTCTCCGCAGGCTGTGGGTGCGTTTGGAGGACAGGAGACACAGTTTCGGTGGATGTGCCCAGCTGGGGTACAAAGATCCATTACATTGGTTGGCAGCGGTGGGATGTCTCCTGCAGTCCAGGACATCCAAACCACCACCAGGATTCAAGATCTGGGCAGCTGCCGAGGAGTGATACGGGGACCAGCCAGCATGAGAGCAGAGTTCGGGAGGAGGCTGCAAGGCATGCGGAAGCACCATCGGGGACCAGCGACAGAGCACACCAGGCTCAGCCGGGAGGATGTGATCCACCGGCAACTCTGGCATGAGGCGCTAAGCCATGAGCGGCACCATCAGGGGAAGATCCTTCCCTCCTCCACAGAGATGTACTGGACGCAGTATCGTGCGCGAGAGGTGTTCCTGAGGGAACGACCGCAAGATGAGGGGAAGATGGAGCTCGGAAGATTGGTCCAGGAGGAAATGAGGCTGGATGCCAGCTACAGAGCCCTCCGGTGGTTCGCGGCTCAACTGTGGCCAGGTACAGCAGAGGGCAGCCCGACAGAAGGCGTTGGCTATGGCGGCGTGGGGCTGCTCCATCAAAAAATGTACGGAGACCCAGACTTTGGGAGCGATGAGGAGTGGCGGCTGGAACACATTCTGGATTTCCGAGATGAGGTGCTGGACCTCCCCGACGAAGCGTGTGACCTGGAGGAATTGGAGTTCCTGGTTGAGCAGGAATGGGAGCTCGAGATTGCCTACAAGCGGCTGTTTGACGGTGATCAGCAGCCTGGCATGGCTCCCGTTGCCTGGGACTGTCCGAGAGAAATAGCAGACAGTCACAAAGATGAGAAGCAAATGGGGCCAGGGGTGACCCTGCGTTTTCCCGTACTAACTGCAATGGAAGAAGCAGCGATGATACAGAGGGCACTGCGAGCGCTAGAATGCCGTAACGCACCGAAGGTCCCCCAGGCAGCGAGACAAGCTAATAGCATGAAGGTCTCAGAAGGGGGAGTTGAGACAGGCGCTGGAAGGCTGGGAAATGGTGATCAGCAGCAAGTCCAGAGTATCTCATCTGGTGCCCCAGCAGAAGCGCTGGCTACAGGGCAGAGTGCCCCTGGCATCTGCCCAGCAGCAGAAAAAGAGTTGGATCCGGAGAGTCTGAGAGAGGATCCGCGTGAGCTGTTGCCCCAACAGCAGATATCCCCTCCGGGAGATGAGGAAGCAATTCTCCCTCCCCAACAATTGGAAACTACCCCAATGTTCATCCCCCCAGCAGAAGCGCTGGCTACGGGGCAGAGTGCCGCTGGCCTCTGCCCACCCTCAGAGTTAGATCCAGGGAGTCCGAGGGGTGACCTCAGTGAACCGTTTCCCCAGCACTTGGACACTACCCCAGTGTTTATCCCCCCAGCAGAAGCGCTGGCTACAGGAGAGAGCGCAGATGGTTTCTGCTTAGCATCAGAACCAGAGATGAAGAATCCGGGAGACAGTCCCTGCAAGATACCTTCTCAGCGGCTGGTAACTACACCAGGGGAAAAGCAAGTACATTTTTCTCCCCAAATCCATAGCCCTACCAGCCTACATTCCCTACCAGCGAAGCGCTGACATCAGGGCAGAGGATTATTCAGCTTTCCCCAATATCTGCAACCCTGCCCTGGATCAGAGGAGTGCAGACAGCTGTTCTGCAGTGGCTGTTTTTATTCATGGGAGACCCTATGTGCAATTTTGCTCCCCAGCGCCAGAGTCGTACTGTTATTTTTCCTGGTTGCCTGGGGTGGAAGTTTGTGACTAACGCAGGTCCAGACCAGTTGAGGGCCAGGAACCTCGTTAGTCTGTTTTTAAAAGGGGAGAAATGTGACAGAACCCACTATCACTGTGTGTTTTGGAGGGGACTGTGCGCAAGCCTCCTACCGACAGACTATGGGCCAGAAGATACTGGAGTTGGGCGCTGCAGCCTTTTGACTTTACCATCCACTACTGCCCTGGGAAGCAAAACGGCAACGCCGACGAATTATCCAGGCAAACAGACATTGACTCTTTGAGACTTGTTACCCGACTAACTCAGGCACAGACCAGTTGGAGGTCTAGTACCTGGATTAGTCTACCTTTGGGGGGAAGAGATGTGACGGTACTAACCGTCACTATGGGTGACGGATCACCCTGTCCCTGGATTGTAAACCCCTTTGTGTCATTTTCTTATGAGTTTGGGACATTGCATTTTATTTTCCCTTTATTCATCCTCTGAACAACTGACTCATGGCATTGAGTTAATGTAATGTAATGTTACAACCCACCCCCCCCCCTCCTGTTTCTGTGTCTAATTGTGTGGACTCATGACACAGACACTGGTCTGGGCTGGAGACATCTCTCCGCAGGGGGTGTGCATTAGGTTATATGTAGCCTGTTTCAATGTACAAATGTTCAGTTCTCATTGGTTGGTCCTTGTCCCCTTCCCCCGCTGTGGCAAGGCTAAAGGGAGTTTCCCTAACTGTGTGTAAAACTGTGTCTTTGAATGTAATAAACAGTTTAAGCTCTGCATGGTTAACCCTCAACACCTGTGTGGATTGTCTCGTGATTGAAGGGTTAAGGGCTGGATATGGCTTCTCCACAGGCTGTGGGTGCGTTTGGAGGACAAGAGACACAGGTCCGGCGGATGTGCCCAGCTGGGGTGCAAAGATCCGTTACAGATGGCCTCCTAGATCTAGCTGTAGTATCGATGGAAGGATCTGCAACAGCATTAAAATCACCTCCTATTATTAAATATCCCTGACGACATTTAGCAATTCGCTTAAGGAGTTTATCTAGGAAACGAGTCTGTTTTAGATTTGAAGTATATGCATTAACTAGAGTATATGACACCTCATCAATATCGCAAACTAGAACAATAAATCTGCCATTTTCATCAATAAGGGAGGATTTAAGTTGGGATTTAAAGGAGTCCTTGATGGCTATCAATGCCCCCACTTTTTTCTTGACGGCAGAAGCTGTAAATGTTTGTGAAAAATATTTCAATGAAAGCTTTGGTGGGGCATGTTTGTGGAAATGAGTTTCCTGCAAAAATATAATGACTCCTTGGAGGGTTAGAGCCTCTTTTTGCAAGGCCCTTTGCTTATGTGGGCTGTTAAGGCCCTTTACATTGAGTGGAAGCATGGAAGGTGAGAGCTTGACTTGATGAGTGTAGAGCAGTAAAGAGCATCACAATCTACCCAGGAGGGATGTGGTCAGTTGTAGAAATGTGTAGGTTCCAAAGGTTTGATGAGTATCTTGGATGGTTGTAATTAGGGTTGAGCGAACACGGACTGTATTATTGGGGTCCGTACTGGATAATTGGATTTTTGTTACCCGGACACGGACACAAAAACGTTACTGTATATTCGGGTTTAAAATCCGTGTTCGGTAATTTTATTTCCTGTTTTGTATGTAATGGCGCAGTTTTAATGGCGCGGTTTCAACAGCCAATCAACAAGCGTTTAACTGGTGTGCCATAGAAGCCATCACAGCCATGCCTACTAATGGCATGGCTGTGATTGGCCAGCTGAAGCATGTGACCCAGGTCTTTATAAGCTAGAGACACAGCGCGGTGTGCATCAGTCTGTTCTAGTGTAGGGAGAGAGCACACACAACGTTGCTGGCTGCTGCTGATTAGGGACAGAGACAGGAAAAAAACACATTGTGGCTGAAAATAATGTAGGGACAGGTCGGAGTGTAGGCAGGGAAAGATAGAAAAGCATTTTAGGGACAGGCTGGAGAGAGTAGGCAGGGAGAGATTAGGAGACACAGGACAGAACAATCGTCCGTTAGAGATCTACATGGATTTTGCTGTGTGGGGGGTGGTGCAGTGAACAATCTTTTTGCCCTCACTTGAGCCCACTAAGGAGTAGGAGGAGGAGTAGGAGGAGGGAGAAAAAAATATATTTTTATCAGTCTGTTGTGTGCAGCGTTCAGCTATATTTTACTACACAGTGCTGTTTTAATCTGCTATTTAAAAATTACAAATTTAAAGGTGATTTTTTTTTATTTTCCCTTCATAGCCTGCTGCTGACCGTGACATAAAACATAAGACACTGCTGTGTTCACATCTGCTATTGAAAAATCACCAATTAAAGTGAAAAATAATTATTCATTTTTTCATTCAAACGTTACTATGACATACAGCCTTTACAAACAGTGCTGTTTTAATCTGCTATTTAAAAATTACAAATTTAAAGGGGAGTCTGTGTTTGTACATGTGAGATACACAGTTTTATATACTTTTTTCTATTCCGCTGTTCAATATACACCCTTTTGGGGTGAAAAAAATTAAATTGCGGCATAGTCTGTATCGGTACGTGTGAGATACACCGTTTAAATTTGTTTAGCGCATCTCGTTCCACCGCCGAGGATTGCAGGGCGCTTTAGTTTGCCTCCTGTTCCAAAGTCCTCCTACTCCTCTTCCTCATCCTCATCCTCCCTTTAGGGTACAAAAAATTGTAATCGGGGCCTAGTCTGTGTTTGTACGTGTGAGATACACCGTTTTATATACTTTTTTCTATTCCGCTATTCAATATACACCCTTATGGGGTGAAAAAAATTAAATTGCGGCATAGTCTGTATCGGTACGTGTGAGATACACCTTTTAAATTTGTTTGGTGCATCTACTTCCACCGCCAAGGATTGCAGGGCGCTTCAGTTTGCCTCCTGTTCCGAACTGCTAATACTCCTCTTCCTCATCCTCATCCTCCCTTTAGGGTACAAAGAATTGTAATCGGGGCCTAGTCTGTGTTTGCACGTGTGAGATACACCGTTTTATATACTTTTTTCAATTCCGATATTCAATATACACCCTTTTGGGGTGAAAAAAATTAAATTGCGGCATAGTCTGTATCGGTACGTGTGAGATACACCTTTTAAATTTGTTTGGCGCATCTCCTTCCACCGCCGAGGATTGCAGGGCGCTTCAGTTTGCCTCCTGTTCCGAAGTCCTCCTACTCCTCTTCCTCATCCTCCCTTTAGGGTACAAAAAATTGTAATCGGGGCCTAGTCTGTGTTTGTACGTGTGAGATACACCGTTTTATATACTTTTTTCTATTCCGCTATTCAATATACACCCATTTGGGGTGAAAAAAATAAAATTGTGGCATAGTCTGTATTGGTATGTGTGAGATACACCTTTCAAATTTGTACCGATACGTGGACCTGTAAGCACGGTCAGGGGCGTTATATCTCCCTAATGGCACACTGGGTAAATGCAGTGTCAGCTGGGCCTGAGGCGGATAGCAATTTGGCGCATGTCCTTCTACCACCGAGGATTGCAGGGCACTTCAGTTTGCCTCCTGTTCCTAACTCCTCCTACTCCACTTCCTCATCCTCTACCGGTCAGCGTAACACCTTCACCACCAACTTCAGCACAGCCAGGGGTAAACGACAGCAGGCAGTTTTAAAACTTGCCTGTTTGGGGGAAAAACCACACACCGCGCAGGAGTTGTGGAGGAGCATGAAACAGCAGACCGATGAGTGGTTGCTGCCAGCGAGCCTCAAGCCCGGCCTGGTAGTGTGCGATAACGGGCGAAATCTCATAGCAGCTCTGGGCTTAATTCACTCACTGGAGCGTGATCGCAAGATGCGTGAGTACAAGCGCACGCTAGTAGACGCGATGCTGCTGGCATTCCCATCAACAGCGGGCCACAGTGGAAGCACAAGGCCAAGGCAGAGGAGGAGGAAGAGGTCGCCAACGCAACCAGGGCACCGCCAGCACCTCAGAAGGCAGGGTTAGCATGGCCGAAATGTGGAAAAGCTACGCCACAACAAACAGCAGCACCAGCAGCTTATATGGAACGTCTTAGCAGGAGGCAGCATTTCACCAACATGGTGGAGCAGTATGTGTGCACAAGCCTACATGTAGTGAATGACGGGTCTGCCCCCTTCAACTTCTGGGTCTCCAAATTGGCACATGGCCTGAGCTTGCCCTTTACGCCTTGGAGGTGCTGGCGTGCCCTGCAGCCAGTGTATTATCTGAACGTGTATTTAGCACGGCTGGGGGCGTTATCACAGACAAGCGCAGCCGCCTGTCCAAAGACAATGTGGACAAGTTCACATTCATTAAAATGAACCAGGCATGGATCCCACAGGACTTTTCCGTACCTTGTGCAGAATAGAGATGTATACCGGCCTTACCCAGCCATTGTTATAATTTTGATCTTTCTCACTCTTTTGGGGTGTACCCTAATTTAAAATGACTAAAAAAAAGCAGTGTTGGCTACCTTGTCCCCCTCCATCGCCGCTTTCACCTACACCGCCACATCCACCGCCACCTCAACCTCCCTCCTACTCCATATGGGCCTCGTCCTTCACAGATGAAGAAAATTGTTTTATTTTTCTGTTTTTTTTTGTTGTTTTAAGTTATTTCCCTATCCACATTTGTTTGCAGAGCACTTGCCATTCTCTTAACTACATTTTGCTGCCATTTGCAGCACTCTAGCCCTTTCCATTGGTTTTTTAGAGCCATTTTAGTGCCTGAAAGTTCGGGTCCCCATTGACTTCAATGGGGTTCAGTGTCCGGGTCAAGTTCGGAAAAAGTCCGGGTCACGGACCCAGACTTTTTTTTCAAGTTCGGCCGGACCCGCCGAACACGGACATCCAGGTGTTCGCTCAACTCTAGTTGTAGTCAATTATGCAGTCACATGGAGGATATGCTTTGTTGAAAAGGAGGAAAAATAGGATTAGAACTTCTAAATAGGAAAAAAGAAATAAACTAAAAAACAACTCGGAGCAAAAATTGAGCTTCATGGGCAATAAGCAATTCTTATTGCTAGCTGGGAGGAAAATGAGAGAGGTAACAAAAAAGTAACCTATAAGCGTCCGCTGTATGGATCAACATAGAACACTGGTAAGTAGATCAGATCAAGGGCTTCTCCATATCAGGAAGTAAAAAGATTGGAGCGAGGTGATGAATAAAAAGAAAAAGAGAAAAACAACTGCCTTCTTTAAGACCTTTCCATGGGGATTTTAACAGGTGGAGCTTTGCCGGGAAGTGGATCATCTGGGGGGAGAAATTTCTGCCTGTCAGTAGGCGAGTGCTCAGCGTATACTCCATCTATCTACTCCATTAAATTTTCCTGACAGCGTCGGTTTGGTGCGAGCAGCCGCCATGACTTTGTCCTTGGTGGTATTAAAATGTATACGAGCTAGAACATCCTTCAGGGTAGTGTTGGGAGGTATGAGAGTTTAGGGATTATGTGTAGTGTTGAGCGAACACGGACTGTATTATTCGTGTTCGTACTGAATAATTGGATTTCTGTTATCCAAACACGGACCCGAAAACTTTACTGTATGTTCGGGTTTAAAATCCATGTTCGGTCATTTTATTTCCTGTTTTGTATGTAATGGCGCACTTTTAATGGCGGGCTTTCAACAGCCAATCAACAAGCATTTAACTGGTGTGCCTTAAGCCATCCCAGCCATGCCTACTAATGTATTAGTAGCTGTGATTGGCCATCTGAAGCATGTGACCATGTCTTTATAAGTTCGAGAGCCCCAGCACGACGCGTCATTCTGCTGTAGTTTAGGGACAGAGCACACTTCATACCTGCTGGCTGCTGATTAGGGACAGACAGTGATTCTGTGAAAAATTGTGTCCGAAAAGAATGCAGGGACAGGTCGGAGTGCAGGCAGGGAAAGTTATTAGAGCATTTTAGGGCCAGGCTGGAGATTAGGCAGGGTCAGTGTTCTACATCGATTTTGCTGTGTGGGGGGTGGTGCAGTGAACGATCTTATTGAGCATATTAGGGCCAGGCTGGAGATTAGGCAGGGACAGTCTACATCGATTTTGCTGTGTGGGGGGTGGGGCAGTGAACAATCTTTTTGCCCTCACTTGAGCCCACTGAGGAGGAGGAGGAGGAGGAGGGAGAAAAAAAAATCTATTTTTATCTGTCAGTTGTGTGCAGCGTTCATCAGCTATATTTTACTACAAGTTAAAAGGGATTTTTTTTTTCCCCCTTCATAGCCTGTTTGCTGCAGTGCTGACTCTGAGCTGACTGTGACATAAGACACTGCTGTGTTCACATGTGCTATTGAGTGATTTTCAATTTTATACACTTTTTTCTATTCCACTATTCAATATACACCCTTTTGGGTTAAAAAAAAATTAAATTGTGGCATAGTCTGTACTAATCTATTTAAAAATTACAAACTTAAAGGGGAATTTTCTTTTTTTTTCCCTTCATAGCCTGCTGCAGAGCTGACTGTGACATAAAACATAAGACACTGCTGTGTTCACATGTGCTATTGAAAAATCACCAATTTTATATCATATTTTCTATTCCGCTATTCAATCTACACCCTTGGGGTAAAAATAATTAAATTGCGGCATAGTCTGTATCGGTACGTGTGAGATACACCTTTCCAATTTTTGGGGCGCATCTTCCACCGCCGAGGATTGCAGGGTGCTTCAGTTTGCCTCCTGTTCCGAACTCCTCCTACTCCTCATCCTGCCTTTAGGGTACAAAAAATAGAAATCGGGGCCTAGTCTGGGTCTGTACGTGTGAGATAGATACACCTTTTGATATCATATTTTCTATTCCGCTATTCAATCTACACCCTTTGGGGTAAAAAGAATTAAATTGCGGCATAGTCTATATCGGTACGTGTGAGATACACCTTTCCAATTTTTGGGGCGCATCTTCCACCGCCGAGGATTGCAGGGTGCTTCAGTTTGCCTCCTGCCTGTTCTGAACTCCTCCTACTCATCATCCTGCCTTTAGGGTACAAAAAATAGTAATCAGGGCCTAGTCTGGGT
This sequence comes from Pelophylax lessonae, assembly GCF_965119305.1. NCBI lineage: Eukaryota > Metazoa > Chordata > Amphibia > Anura > Ranidae > Pelophylax > Pelophylax lessonae. The sequence continues at coordinate 21,774,174 of NC_138773.1, forward strand.
CTGTACGTGTGAGATAGATACACCTTTTGATATCATATTTTCTATTCCGCTATTCAATCTACACCCTTGGGGTAAAAAAATTAAATTGCAGCATAGTCTGTATCGGTACGTGTGAGATACACCTTTCCAATTTTTTGGGAGCATCTTACACCACCGAGGATTGCAGGGTGTTTCAGTTTGCCTCCTGCCTGTTCCAAACTCCTCCTACTCCTCATCCTGCCTTTAGGGTACAAAAAATTGTAATCGGGGCCTAGTCTGGGTCTGTACGCGTGAGATAGATACACCTTTTGATATCATATTTTCTATTCCGCTATTCAATCTACACCCTTTGGGGTAAAAAGAATTAAATTGCGGCATATTCTGTATCGGTACGTGTGAGATACACCTTTCCAATTTTTTGGGCGCATCTTACACCGCCGAGGATTGCAGGGTGCTTCAGTTTGCCTCCTGTTCCGAACTCCTCCTACTCCTCATCCTCATCCTGCCTTTAGGGTACAAAAAATTGTAATCAGGGCCTAGTCTGTGTTTGTACGTGTGAGATACACCATTTTATACATTTTTTTATATTCCGCTATTCAATATACACCCTTTTTGAGTGTAAAAAATTAAATTACGGCATAGTCTGTATCGGTACATGTGAGATACACCTTTTAAATTTGTTTGGCGCATCTCCTTCCACCGCCGAGGATTGCAGGGCGCTTCAGTTTGCCTCCTGTTCCGAACTCCTCCTACTCCTCTTCCTCATCCTCATCCTGCCTTTAGGGTACAAAAAATTGTAATCGGGGCCTAGTCTGTGTTTGTACGTGTGAGATACACTGTTTTATATACTTTTTTCTATTCCGCTATTCAATATACACCCTTATGGGGTGAAAAAAATTAAATTGCGGCATAGTCTGTATCGGTACGTGTGAGATACACCTTTTAAATTTGTTTGGTGCATCTACTTCCACCGCCAAGGATTGCAGGGCGCTTCAGTTTGCCTCCTGTTCCGAACTGCTAATACTCCTCTTCCTCATCCTCATCCTCCCTTTAGGGTACAAAGAATTGTAATCGGGGCCTAGTCTGTGTTTGCACGTGTGAGATACACCGTTTTATATACTTTTTTCAATTCCGATATTCAATATACACCCTTTTGGGGTGAAAAAAATTAAATTGCGGCATAGTCTGTATCGGTACGTGTGAGATACACCTTTTAAATTTGTTTGGCGCATCTCCTTCCACCGCCGAGGATTGCAGGGCGCTTCAGTTTGCCTCCTGTTCCGAAGTCCTCCTACTCCTCTTCCTCATCCTCCCTTTAGGGTACAAAAAATTGTAATCGGGGCCTAGTCTGTGTTTGTACGTGTGAGATACACCGTTTTATATACTTTTTTCTATTCCGCTATTCAATATACACCCATTTGGGGTGAAAAAAATAAAATTGTGGCATAGTCTGTATTGGTATGTGTGAGATACACCTTTCAAATTTGTACCGATACGTGGACCTGTAAGCACGGTCAGGGGCGTTATATCTCCCTAATGGCACACTGGGTAAATGCAGTGTCAGCTGGGCCTGAGGCGGATAGCAATTTGGCGCATGTCCTTCTACCACCGAGGATTGCAGGGCACTTCAGTTTGCCTCCTGTTCCTAACTCCTCCTACTCCACTTCCTCATCCTCTACCGGTCAGCGTAACACCTTCACCACCAACTTCAGCACAGCCAGGGGTAAACGACAGCAGGCAGTTTTAAAACTTGCCTGTTTGGGGGAAAAACCACACACCGCGCAGGAGTTGTGGAGGAGCATGAAACAGCAGACCGATGAGTGGTTGCTGCCAGCGAGCCTCAAGCCCGGCCTGGTAGTGTGCGATAACGGGCGAAATCTCATAGCAGCTCTGGGCTTAATTCACTCACTGGAGCGTGATCGCAAGATGCGTGAGTACAAGCGCACGCTAGTAGACGCGATGCTGCTGGCATTCCCATCAACAGCGGGCCACAGTGGAAGCACAAGGCCAAGGCAGAGGAGGAGGAAGAGGTCGCCAACGCAACCAGGGCACCGCCAGCACCTCAGAAGGCAGGGTTAGCATGGCCGAAATGTGGAAAAGCTACGCCACAACAAACAGCAGCACCAGCAGCTTATATGGAACGTCTTAGCAGGAGGCAGCATTTCACCAACATGGTGGAGCAGTATGTGTGCACAAGCCTACATGTAGTGAATGACGGGTCTGCCCCCTTCAACTTCTGGGTCTCCAAATTGGCACATGGCCTGAGCTTGCCCTTTACGCCTTGGAGGTGCTGGCGTGCCCTGCAGCCAGTGTATTATCTGAACGTGTATTTAGCACGGCTGGGGGCGTTATCACAGACAAGCGCAGCCGCCTGTCCAAAGACAATGTGGACAAGTTCACATTCATTAAAATGAACCAGGCATGGATCCCACAGGACTTTTCCGTACCTTGTGCAGAATAGAGATGTATACCGGCCTTACCCAGCCATTGTTATAATTTTGATCTTTCTCACTCTTTTGGGGTGTACCCTAATTTAAAATGACTAAAAAAAAGCAGTGTTGGCTACCTTGTCCCCCTCCATCGCCGCTTTCACCTACACCGCCACATCCACCGCCACCTCAACCTCCCTCCTACTCCATATGGGCCTCGTCCTTCACAGATGAAGAAAATTGTTTTATTTTTCTGTTTTTTTTTGTTGTTTTAAGTTATTTCCCTATCCACATTTGTTTGCAGAGCACTTGCCATTCTCTTAACTACATTTTGCTGCCATTTGCAGCACTCTAGCCCTTTCCATTGGTTTTTTAGAGCCATTTTAGTGCCTGAAAGTTCGGGTCCCCATTGACTTCAATGGGGTTCAGTGTCCGGGTCAAGTTCGGAAAAAGTCCGGGTCACGGACCCAGACTTTTTTTTCAAGTTCGGCCGGACCCGCCGAACACGGACATCCAGGTGTTCGCTCAACTCTAGTTGTAGTCAATTATGCAGTCACATGGAGGATATGCTTTGTTGAAAAGGAGGAAAAATAGGATTAGAACTTCTAAATAGGAAAAAAGAAATAAACTAAAAAACAACTCGGAGCAAAAATTGAGCTTCATGGGCAATAAGCAATTCTTATTGCTAGCTGGGAGGAAAATGAGAGAGGTAACAAAAAAGTAACCTATAAGCGTCCGCTGTATGGATCAACATAGAACACTGGTAAGTAGATCAGATCAAGGGCTTCTCCATATCAGGAAGTAAAAAGATTGGAGCGAGGTGATGAATAAAAAGAAAAAGAGAAAAACAACTGCCTTCTTTAAGACCTTTCCATGGGGATTTTAACAGGTGGAGCTTTGCCGGGAAGTGGATCATCTGGGGGGAGAAATTTCTGCCTGTCAGTAGGCGAGTGCTCAGCGTATACTCCATCTATCTACTCCATTAAATTTTCCTGACAGCGTCGGTTTGGTGCGAGCAGCCGCCATGACTTTGTCCTTGGTGGTATTAAAATGTATACGAGCTAGAACATCCTTCAGGGTAGTGTTGGGAGGTATGAGAGTTTAGGGATTATGTGTAGTGTTGAGCGAACACGGACTGTATTATTCGTGTTCGTACTGAATAATTGGATTTCTGTTATCCAAACACGGACCCGAAAACTTTACTGTATGTTCGGGTTTAAAATCCATGTTCGGTCATTTTATTTCCTGTTTTGTATGTAATGGCGCACTTTTAATGGCGGGCTTTCAACAGCCAATCAACAAGCATTTAACTGGTGTGCCTTAAGCCATCCCAGCCATGCCTACTAATGTATTAGTAGCTGTGATTGGCCATCTGAAGCATGTGACCATGTCTTTATAAGTTCGAGAGCCCCAGCACGACGCGTCATTCTGCTGTAGTTTAGGGACAGAGCACACTTCATACGTGCTGGCTGCTGATTAGGGACAGACAGTGATTCTGTGAAAAATTGTGTCCGAAAAGAATGCAGGGACAGGTCGGAGTGCAGGCAGGGAAAGTTATTAGAGCATTTTAGGGCCAGGCTGGAGATTAGGCAGGGTCAGTGTTCTACATCGATTTTGCTGTGTGGGGGGTGGTGCAGTGAACGATCTTATTGAGCATATTAGGGCCAGGCTGGAGATTAGGCAGGGACAGTCTACATCGATTTTGCTGTGTGGGGGGTGGGGCAGTGAACAATCTTTTTGCCCTCACTTGAGCCCACTGAGGAGGAGGAGGAGGAGGAGGGAGAAAAAAAAATCTATTTTTATCTGTCAGTTGTGTGCAGCGTTCATCAGCTATATTTTACTACAAGTTAAAAGGGATTTTTTTTTTCCCCCTTCATAGCCTGTTTGCTGCAGTGCTGACTCTGAGCTGACTGTGACATAAGACACTGCTGTGTTCACATGTGCTATTGAGTGATTTTCAATTTTATACACTTTTTTCTATTCCACTATTCAATATACACCCTTTTGGGTTAAAAAAAAATTAAATTGTGGCATAGTCTGTACTAATCTATTTAAAAATTACAAACTTAAAGGGGAATTTTCTTTTTTTTTCCCTTCATAGCCTGCTGCAGAGCTGACTGTGACATAAAACATAAGACACTGCTGTGTTCACATGTGCTATTGAAAAATCACCAATTTTATATCATATTTTCTATTCCGCTATTCAATCTACACCCTTGGGGTAAAAATAATTAAATTGCGGCATAGTCTGTATCGGTACGTGTGAGATACACCTTTCCAATTTTTGGGGCGCATCTTCCACCGCCGAGGATTGCAGGGTGCTTCAGTTTGCCTCCTGTTCCGAACTCCTCCTACTCCTCATCCTGCCTTTAGGGTACAAAAAATAGAAATCGGGGCCTAGTCTGGGTCTGTACGTGTGAGATAGATACACCTTTTGATATCATATTTTCTATTCCGCTATTCAATCTACACCCTTTGGGGTAAAAAGAATTAAATTGCGGCATAGTCTATATCGGTACGTGTGAGATACACCTTTCCAATTTTTGGGGCGCATCTTCCACCGCCGAGGATTGCAGGGTGCTTCAGTTTGCCTCCGGCCTGTTCTGAACTCCTCCTACTCATCATCCTGCCTTTAGGGTACAAAAAATAGTAATCAGGGCCTAGTCTGGGTCTGTACGTGTGAGATAGATACACCTTTTGATATCATATTTTCTATTCCGCTATTCAATCTACACCCTTGGGGTAAAAAAATTAAATTGCAGCATAGTCTGTATCGGTACGTGTGAGATACACCTTTCCAATTTTTTGGGAGCATCTTACACCACCGAGGATTGCAGGGTGTTTCAGTTTGCCTCCTGCCTGTTCCAAACTCCTCCTACTCCTCATCCTGCCTTTAGGGTACAAAAAATTGTAATCGGGGCCTAGTCTGGGTCTGTACGCGTGAGATAGATACACCTTTTGATATCATATTTTCTATTCCGCTATTCAATCTACACCCTTTGGGGTAAAAAGAATTAAATTGCGGCATATTCTGTATCGGTACGTGTGAGATACACCTTTCCAATTTTTTGGGCGCATCTTACACCGCCGAGGATTGCAGGGTGCTTCAGTTTGCCTCCTGTTCCTAACTCCTCCTACTCCTCATCCTCATCCTGCCTTTAGGGTACAAAAAATTGTAATCAGGGCCTAGTCTGTGTTTGTACGTGTGAGATACACCATTTTATACATTTTTTTATATTCCGCTATTCAATATACACCCTTTTTGAGTGTAAAAAATTAAATTACGGCATAGTCTGTATCGGTACATGTGAGATACACCTTTTAAATTTGTTTGGCGCATCTCCTTCCACCGCCGAGGATTGCAGGGCGCTTCAGTTTGCCTCCTGTTCCGAACTCCTCCTACTCCTCTTCCTCATCCTCATCCTGCCTTTAGGGTACAAAAAATTGTAATCGGGGCCTAGTCTGTGTTTGTACGTGTGAGATACACCGTTTTATAAATTTTTTCCTATTCCGCTATTCAATATACACCCTTTTTGGAGTGTAAAAAATTAAATTACGGCATAGTCTGTATCGGTACGTGTGAGATACACCTTTTAAATTTGTTTGGCGCATCTCCTTCCACCGCCAAAGATTGCAGAGCGCTTCAGTTTGCCTCCTGTTCCGAACTCCTCCTACTCCTCTTCCTCATCCTCATCCTCCCTTTAGGATACAAAAAATTGTAATCGGGCCCTAGTCTGTGTTTGTACGTGTGAGATACACCGTTTTATACATTTTTTTCTATTCCGCTATTCAATATACACCCTTTTGGAGTGTAAAAAATTAAATTACGGCATAGTCTGTATCGGTACGTGTGAGATACACCTTTTAAATTTGTTTGACGCATCTCCTTCCACCGCCAAGGATTGCAGGGCGCTTCAGTTTGCCTCCTGTTCCCAACTCCTCCTACTCCTCTTCCTCATCCTCCCTTTAGGGTACAAAAAATTGTAATCGGAGCCTAGTCTTTGTTTGTACGTGTGAGATACACCGTTTTATATCCTTTTTTCTATTCAGCTATTCAATATACACCCTTTTGGGGTGAAAAAAATTAAATTGCAGCATACTTTGCATATTTGACTGTGAGAAACACCCGTTGTATCTGTATACTGTTTTTCTATTCCGCTATTTAATAAACACCCTTTTGGGGTAAAAAAAATTAAATTGCGGCATAGTTTGCATATTTGACTGTGGGATACACCCGTGCGATACTGTTGTTGTTTTGTTCCGCTATTCAATAAACACCTTTCTAGGGCAAGATCATAAATTACAGAAATATGAGGAGACCGTCAAATAGGGGCCGTGGCCTGGGTCATGGTGCTGCTGGTAGAGCTCCTGTTGCAAGGAGAGGACGTGGTTGATCTGTGCCAGCTACACGCACAAGTGAAACACCTTCCTCAAGTGTTAGTAGGCGACAGAACCTGCATCAGTATTTGGTAGGGCATCATACGCCTCTAGAAGTGATGATGCCAGAACACTTAGAGGCGATAGTAGATTGGTTTGCTGCTGACAGTGCCTCCAGTTCCTTCACATTGTCTCCCACCCAGTCTACTGCAGAAAGGTCAGAGTTGGCACCTGCAGCCGATGTCCAAACGTCTTTCACCTCACCCCCTTGCAAATCAGGCAAGCAGTCTGAGCCCCAAGTCATGTAGCAGTCTCTTCTTCTTTTTGATGACTCTGTCAGCAGGGTTTCCCAGGGCCATCCACCTAGCCCTGCCCCAGAAGTGGAAGAGATTGAGTGCAGCGATGCCCAACCACTTATTTCTCAAGATGAGTACATGGAAGGACCATCGCAGCACGTCTCCGATGATGACGAAACGCAGGTGCCAACTGCTGCGGCACTCAGAATTGTGGAGACCGACAAGGAGGGCAGGGGTGAAGACTGGGTGGAAGATGATGTGGAGGACGATGAGGTCCTCGACCCCACATGGAATGAAGGTCATGCAGGTGACCTGAGTAGTTTGGAGGAAGAGGCGGTGGTCGCACAGAGCCACCAGCACAGCAGAAGAGGGAGCAGAGTGCAGAAGCGGAGCGGCCGTGCCCTAGACACTACGCCTGCTACTGCCCAACGCAGCAAGGGACCGAGCGCACCAAAGCCAGCTCAAAGGAGTTCTCTAGCGTGGAAGTTCTTCAGAAAATGTGCTGATGACAGGACACGAGTGGTTTACACCCTGTGCAATCAGAGCCTGAAGCGAGGCATAAACCTTCTCAACCTGAGCACAACCTGCATGATCAGGCATCTAAGTGCAAAGCACGAGCTGCAGTGGAGTAGACACCTTCAAAACCAAGAAAGGTCTCTGGCTCCTCCTGCTTCCTCTTCTGCTGCAGTCTCGGACTCTTCATCCACCTCTGTAGTGATACCGGCACCTGCCACCCCGCAAACAGACGATCTGTCAGCAACACCACCACCTGGGTCACCAACCATCTCCACAATGTCCCGTGGAAGCGTTCAGCTTTCCATCTCCCAAACACTTCAGAGGAAGAGGAAGTAACCCCTTACCCACCCACGATCCCTGGCCCTGAATGCCAGCATTTCAAAATTCTTGGCCTTTGAAATGCTGTCATTCCATACCTTGTGCAGAATAGAGATGGATACCGACCTTACCCAGCCATTTTTATATTTTTGATCTTTCTCACTCTTTTGGGGTGTACCCTCATTTAAAATGACTGAAAAAAAGCAGTGTTGGCTACCTCGTCCTCCTCCACCGCCGCTTCCACCTACACCGCCACATCCACCACCACCTCAACCTCCCTCCATATGGGCCTCGTCCTTCACAGATGAAGAAAATTGTTTTATTTTTCTGGGTTTTTTTTGTTGTTTTAAGTTATTTCCCTATCCACATTTGTTTTCACCGCACTTGCCATGCTCTTAACTAAGTTTTTCTGCCATTTGCAGCACTCTAGCCCTTTCCATTGGTGTTTTAGAGCCATTTTAGTGCCTGAAAGTTTGGGTCCCCATTGACTTCAATGGGGTTTGGTGTCCGTGTAAAGTTCGGAAAAAGTCTGGGATACAGACCGCCGAACACGGACATCCAGGTGTCCGCTCAACTCTAATTATGTGTGCTTTATATATGAGGAGCTCAATGCCTGATGCTGATGGTAGTAGCTCAGATAGTAATTGGTGTAGGATATCGTGCAGTAATGGTTGCGTAACCATTTCTGGTATTCCGCAAAATCTGATGTTATTTTGGCATCAGTTTTCTTCGAGATCGGCTAATTTGGCCAATATCAGTTTAATTTCTTCCTCATGATCTTTGTATGCATCAATAACATCGGTATGAACATGACAAATAACTCCTATTTTGTATTCAGCATGGGACATCCTGAGGGAGAGGTCTTGAAATGCAGAGGCTACATTGTACAGCATAGCTTACATTTCCATGTGCAAAGATTCTTTAAGAGACAGGAGCATGTATTTAAGATCAGCGAGGGTGGTAGGTTGGGCAGAGGAAGGATAATCCTCAAGAGGTCTCATTAATTGTAATGAGGAGTGGGATCTAGCTGGAGGACCCTCGCCTTCATCTCTACCTTCTTGCTCGGATTTTTTAAGTTTGGTGGGGCTGCGTGCAGTGGGGGAGTCAGGAGGGGAAGACTCTCTATTAGGTTTGTGCAGAGGAATCAAGCTGTTGTGCTGTGGAGATGCCGCTGCATGTCCTCTATCTGCTGCCACTGTGCCTCCTTGTACCTCGTGTGATCTGAAGCTGTCACTGCCATTTTGCTATAGCCTATCTCCGGCCGGCAGGTAGAAGTAGGTATGTTTCTGCGGGCTAGAGCGGGCATTCTGGCATTTAGACATGTCAGACAGGTGCCTGGGCAAATTGAGGTTGTGATGGTATGGGTAGAGGGTCACCTCTGTTGCTGAGTATGTCGCTGGGAGAATCGCAACAATGGATCGCATTTACTCTGCATCCATGCAGATCCGTGGCCGGCCATGCCCCCTGGTGCTACTGATTTGAAAGGCCCCGCAATATTTGTGCAAATTTTTATCAAAACAATAGTTTCGCTAAAAATACACTAAAATCAATATTAGCAGATTAGGGCAGTATAGTGGCAGTATAGCGGCAGGTTAAGGCAGTATAGTTGCAGGTTAGTGTAGTATAGTAGCAGGTTAGGGCAGTGTAGTGTCAGTATAGTGGCAGGTTAGGGCAGTACAGTGTCAGTATAGTGGCAGGTTAGGGCAGTACAGTGTCAGTATAGTGGCAGGTTAGAGCGGTATAGTGTCAGTATAGTGGCAGGTTATGGCAGTATGTAGTGTCAGTATAATTGCAGGGTAGGGAAATATAGTGGCAGACTAGTAGCAGCTTAGGGAAGTATAGTGGCAGCTTAGGGCAGTACAGTACAGCTTAGGGCAGGCTACATAAGTACAGTGTTACTCTAGTGGCAGGTTAGAGTAGTATAGTAGTAGGTTAGGGTAGTATAGTGGCATGTTAAGGCCTTAGGTGTTCAGGCGCCCTGTGCGAGCTAATCCTGTGGCACATTTTCTTGCACCTTTTTTTGCACTTTATTTGACTTTTCTTTTTTATGATCACTAATAACTTAGCCCCCCTTACATCAGAGACTCTCACAGAGGCCCCCTTTTAAATCAGAGACCCTCACAGAGCCCCGCCTACATTAGAGACCCCCACAGAGCCCCCTTTAAATCAGAGATCCCCCACAGAGCCCCCTTAAATCAGATCCCCCCACAGAGCCCCCCCTTCCATCAGAGACCCCCCCCACACAGAGCTCCCCTTATATCAGAGACCCCCCACAGAGCTCCCCTTACATCAGAGACCCTGCTGCACAGAGCCCCCCTTACATCAGAGACCCCGCTACACAGAGCCCCCCCACAGAGACCCCTTACACCAGAGTCCCCCCCACACACAGAGCCCCCTTACATCAGAGCCCCCCACACAGAGATTCCCTTACATCAGAGCCCCCCACATCAGAGTCCCCCCACACAGAGCACCCCTCACATCAGAGACCCCCCCACACAGAGCTCCCTCACAGAGCTTCCCTTACATCAGAGCCCCCCACACAGAGCCCCCCTCACATCAGAGACCCCCACACAGAGCCCCTCTCACATCAGAGACCCCCCACGCAAAGCTCCCCTGACATCAGAGACCCCCACACAGAGCCCCCCTCACATCAGAGACCCCTCACACAAAGCCCCCCTCACGTCAGAGACCCCCCACACAAAGCCACCCTGACATCAGAGACCCCCCACAGAGCATGTTAGGGCAGTATAGTTGATATAGTTCAGTAAAGTAGCAGGTTAGGGCAGCATAGTGTCAGTATAGTAGCAGGTTAGGGCAGTATAGTTTCAGTATAGTAGCAGGTTAGGGCAGTATAGTAGCAGGTTAGGGCAGTGTAGTTTAGTATATTGTCAGGTTGGGGCAGTATAGTTATGTAAAGTAGCAGGTTAGTGCAGTATAGTTTCAGTATAGTAGCAGGTTAGGGCAGTATAGATCTGTATAGTAGCAGGTTAGGGAAGCATAGTGTCAGTATAGTAGCAGGCTAGGGCAGTATAATGTCAGTATAGTAGCAGGTTAGGGCAGTATGGTTCAGTATAGTAGCAGGTTAGGGCAGTATAGTTTCAGTATAGTAGCAGGTTAGGGCAGTATAGTTCATTATAGTAGCAGGTTAGGGAAGCATAGTGTCAGTATTGTAGCAGGCTAGGGCAGTATAATGTCAGTATAGTAGCAGGTTAGGGCAGTATAGTTCAGTATAGTAGCAGGTTATGGCAGCATAGTGTCAGTATAGTAGCAGGTTAGGGCAGCATAGTGTCAGTATAGTAGCAGGTTAGGGCAGTATAGTCCAGTATATTGTCAGGTTAGGGCAGTATAGTTCAGTTATGTAGCAGGTTAGGGCAGTATAGGTTCAGTATAGTAGAATGTTAGGGCAGTATAGTGTCAGTATAGTAGCAGGTTAGGGCAGTAGAGTGTCAGTATAGTAGCAGGTTAGGGCAGCATAGCCTATGGCATCTTTGCTAAAGGGATGGGGGTGTGTGTCTCCCAGCTGATCACATTTAGTTTGCACCCCATGGCTTTTCTGTGCAGCCATGCGTTTTTCGTTGCCAGTCGTGGATTGGAGCAGGTGGGGGAGGATTGGGCGGTCTCCAATCCCATCTGTTTCCAATCCATCTATTAGCAAGCATGTACTTCCCTTTGTGAAGACACTTATACACTCAGGTTGAGCAGTGTTATTTAGTGTTAGGTTCTGCAAGTAACGCAGGATGCCTTGTCGCTGGCCTTGCAGCTTCCACATGCATTTGCAAATATGTGTTAACTAAACTCCTGCTTTTAACTTATTTGTTAGACAGGTTTATTTTGGTTTGTTAGCAGACTGGTGGGTAAGTATTTCAAACTAGGGATCGGCTGTTTTTCACACACCCTCATTTATCCCATCTTGCTTTTCAATTGACTATTCACAGGGATGGAGACACTGTGCAGTGCTCGCCAGTTCTCATATAAAGTCCCAAATTGCCCATTTCTTGTATCTTACTAGTATAGTAGCAGGCTAGGGCAGTATAATGTCAGTATAGTAGCTGGTTAGGGCAGTATGGTTTAGTATAGTAGCAGGTTAGGGCAGTATAGTTCAGTATAGTAGCAGGTTATGGCAGCATAGTGTCAGTATAGTAGCAGGTTAGGGCAGCATAGTGTCAGTATAGTAGCAGGTTAGGGCAGTATAGTCCAGTATATTGTCAGGTTAGGGCAGTATAGTTCAGTTATGTAGCAGGTTAGGGCAGTATAGGTTCAGTATAGTAGAATGTTAGGGCAGTATAGTTTTAGTATTGTATCAGGTTAGGGCAGTAGAGTGTCAGTATAGTAGCAGGTTAGGGCAGCATAGTGTCAATATAGTGGCAGGTTAGGGCAGTATAGTGTCAGTATAGTAGCAGGTTAGGGCAGCATAGTTCAGTATAGTAGCAGGTTAGGGCAGTATAGTGTCAGTATGTTTGCAGGCTAGGTCAGTATAGTTCAGTATAGTAGCAGGTTAGGGCAGTATAGTTTCTGTATAGTAGCAGGTTAGGGCAGTATAGTTCAGTATAGTAGCAGGTTAGAGCAGTATAGTTTCAGTATAGTAGCAGGTTAGGACAGCATAGTGTCAGTATAGTAGCACGTTAGGGCAGTATAGTTTCAGTATATTAGTAGGTTAGGGCAGGATAGTGTCAGTAAAGAAGCAGGTTGGGGCAGTATAGTAGCAGGTTAGGGCAGTATAGTAGCAGGTTAGGGCAGTATAGTGTCAGTATAGTAGCAGGTTAGGGCAGTATAGTTTTAGTATAGTAGCAGGTTAGGGCAGTATAGTTCAGTATAGTAGCAGGTTATGGAAGCATAGTGTCAGTATAGTAGCAGGTTAGGGCAGTATAGTGTCAGTATAGTAGCAGGGTAGGGCAGTATAGTTTCAGTATAGTAGCAGGTTAAGGCAGTATAGTTGCAGTAGTAGCAGGTTAGGGCAGTATAGTTGCAGTATAGTAGCAGGTTAGGGCAGTATAGTTCAGTATAGTAGCAGGTTAGGGCAGTATAGTGTCAGTATAGTAGCAGGTTAGGGCAGTATAGTTCAGTATAGCAGCAGGTTAGGGCAGTATAGTAGCAGGTTAGGACAGTATATTTTCAGAATAGTAGCAGGTTAGGGCAGTATAGTTTCTGTATAGAAGCAGTTTAGGGCAGTATTATTTCATTATAGTAGCAGGTTAGGACAGTATAGTGTCAGTATAGTTGCAGGCTAGGGCAGTATAGTTCAGTATAGTAGCAGGTTAGGGCAGTATAGTTTTAGTATAGTAGCAGGTTAAAGCAGTAAAGTTTCCGTATAGTAGCAGGTTAGGGCAGTATAGTTTATGTATAGAAGTAGGTTAGGGAAGTTTTGTTTCAGTATAGTAGCAGGCTAGGGCAGTATAGTTCAGTATAGTAGCAGGTTCATCATCAGTCATCATATTGGGGGACTTAAATTATCCCGACATTGACTGGGGAGAGGGGCCTACACACTCACATATGGCCCGTCTATTCACGGAAACCTTACAGGATAATTACATGTCACAGCTGGTGGATTATCCTACTAGAGAAAACACAATCCTGGATCTATTGATCACTAATGACCCAGACCTAATCTCGGAGGTAGGAGTCCAGGACAACCTGGGCTCTAGCGATCACAGGATGATCACATTTAGCGTAAATAACAATATAGCAAGGCAAGTGGGGAACATAAGAACCCTTAACTTCAGAAGGGCAGACTTTACCAAAATTGTACTCATTGATGGAAAGGGTAAACTGGGACCAGACCCTGGGATCCCTGACCACAGAGGAAAAATGGGAATGCTTTAGGAACATATTAAGCAAATGCATCTTGCAGTGCATTCCTATGGGAAATAAATTTAGAAGAGACAAAGCCAAACCTGGCTGGCGAAACCATAGCGTTAAAAAACTTGTTAGGGGAAAAAAATTGGCCTTCAGGAAATATAAATCAGAAGGCACAGTATTGGCTTTCGACCAATACAAGGAGGCAAATAAGAAGTGTAAACACAAAATCAAGATGGCTAAAATAGACTTTGAGAGACAAATAGCGGAGGATAGTAAAAAAAAACAAAGAAATTCTTTAAGTATATCAACAGCAAAAAAACTAGGGCAGAGCATATAGCACACATAATTAACGATGATGGGAGGATGGTTACAGAGGACACTGAAAAAGCAACCGTGCTGAATGCTTTTTTCTCGTCAGTCTTTACACAGGAAAAGGAGGGGTACACTGACCATGACTGTATGGTTAGTAGTAATACACAGGACTTGCCAATATGGCTAACAGAGGGTGAAATCAGGGAAAGGCTGGACAAACTTAACACAAACAAATCACCAGGCCCGGATGGCGTACATCCGAGAGTACTCAAGGAACTCAGTAAGGTTATATCTAGACCACTGTTCCTGATCTTTGCGGACATTATTAGGACAGGAGATGTACCAGGGGAGTGGAGGAAAGCAAACGTGATTCCAATATTCAAAAAGGGTCAGAGGCATATACCGGGAAATTATAGGCCGGTCAGTCTGACATCAGTAGTATGTAAACTTCTGGAGGGGATGATAAGGGACTATATCGTAGAGTTTGCTAAGGACAACAGCATCATCAGTAGTAACCAGCACGGGTTTACAAATGGGCCTTCTTGTCAAACCAACCTCTTAACATTCTACGAGGAGGTGAGCTGTGAGCTGAATAGGGGCAAACCAGTGGATGTGGTGTACCTAGATTTCGCTAAGGCGTTTGATACAGTTCCCCACAAGCGCTTAATTTATAAAATAAGGTCTGCAGGTATCGACAGCAGGGTTTGCTCTTGGATACCGAACTGGCTAAAAGGGCGTGTCCAAAGGGTGGTAATAAACAGTGCATACTCAGACTGGTCTGAGGTAGTAAGCGGGGTCCCCCAAGGCTCAGTCCTAGGACCAACCTTGTTCAATTTATTCATAAACAGCATTGAGGATGGGATCAATAGTTCGATATCAGTTTTTGCTGATGACACAAAATTAGGCAGGGCAATAACTGCACAGCAAGAAGCAGATATCCTACAGAATGACCTGGACAAAATAACGGAGTGGGCAACGACTTGGCAAATGAGGTTTAACGTGGAGAAGTATAAGGTTTTGCACTTGGGGACTAGAAACATAAAAGCACAATGCACATTAGGAGGGGAACCCTTGGGGGAATCAAAAATGGAGAAGGATCTGGGAGTCTTGGTTGATGATAGACTAGGCAACAGCATGCAATGTCAAGCGGCGGCTACCAAGGCTAGCAGAATATTAGCATGCATAAAGAAAGGGATGTTTTCCATAGATAAGACTATAAATGGTCTGACCGCATCTGGAGTATTCTGTCCAGTTCTGGTCGCCAGTCCTCAGGAGGGATGTGTTGGAGCTGGAGAGAGTCCAGAGACGGGCAACTAAACTAATTAGGGGATTGGAGGACCTTGATTATGAAGAGCGTCTCCAATCGCTTGATTTATTCTCCCTGGAGAAGAGACGCCCGAGGGGGGACATGATAGCAATTTTTAAATATCTCAATGGGGATCTCAGCTTAGAAAAAAAGCTGTTCAGTCGAAGGGATTGCATGAGGACTTGGGGGCACACAATGCGTTTAGAGGAGAAGCGTTTTAACCTCAGGCAACGCAGGGGGTTCTTTGCTTTTAGGGCTACAAGACTGTGGAATTCTTTACCACAAGAAGTGGTTTCTGCGGGTAGTATGGTGGCTTTCAAAAGACTATTAGACGTAAATCTCAAGGATCAGAACATTCAGGGGTATGTGAGATGATTACAGCCACACACACCTACACAGGTTGAACTGGATGGACTATTGTCTTTATTCAACCTCACCTACTATGTAACTATGTAGGTTAGGGCAGTATAGGTTTAGAATAGTAGCAGGTTAGAGCAGTATAGTTTCAGTATAGTAGCAGGTTAGAGTAGGGCAGTATAGTTTCAGTATAGTAGCAGGTTAGGGCAGCATAGTGTTAATATAGTGGCAGGTTTGGGCAGTATGGTGTCAGTATAGTAGCAGGTTAGGGCAGTATAGTTCAGTATAGTAGCAGGTTAGGGCAGCAAAGTGTCAGTATAGTAGCAGGTTAGAGCAGTATAGTTTCAGTTTAGTAGCAGGTTAGGGCAGTATAGTTTCAGTATAGTACCAGGTTAGGGCAGCATAGTGTCAGTATAGTAGCATGTTAGAGCAGTATAGTTTCAGTATAGTAGCAGGTTAGGGCAGTATAGTGTCAGTATAGTAGCAGGTTAGGGCAGTATAGTTTCAGTATAGTAGCAGATTAGGGCAGTATATTGTCAGTACAGTAGAAGGTTAGGGCAGTATAGTAGCAGGTTAGGGCATTTTAATTGCAGGTTAGGGCAGTATAGTTGCAGGTTAGGGCAGTATAGTGTGAGTATAGTAGCAAGTTAGGGCAGTATAGTTGCAGTATAGTAGCAGGTTAGGGCAGTATATTTGCAGTATAGTAGCAGGTAAGGGCAGTATAGTTCAGTATAGTTGCAGGTTAGGGCAGTATAGTTTAGTATAGTAGGAGGTTAGGGCAGTATAGTTTAGTATAGTAGGAGGTTAGGGCAGTATAGTTCAGTATTGTAGCATGTTAGGGCAGTGTAGTTTCAGTATAGTAGCAGGTTAGGGCAGTATAGTGTCAGTATAATAGCAGGTTAGGGCAGTATAGTTTAGTATAGTAGCAGGTTAGGGCAGTATAGTTTCAGTATAGTAGCAGGTTAGGGCAGTATAGTTTCAGTATAGTAGCAGGTTAGGGCAGTATAGTAGCAGGTTAGGGCAGTATAGTTCAGTACAGTAGCAGGTTAGGGAAGCATAGTGTTTGTATAGTACCAGGTTAGGGCAGCATAGTGTCAGTATAGTAGAAGGTTAGGGCAGTATAGTTCAGCATAGTAGCAGGTTATGGCAGTATATTGTCAGTACAGTAGAAGGTTAGGGCAGTATAGTAGCAAGTTAGGGCAGTATAGTGTCAGTATAGTAGCAGGTTAGGGCAGTATAGTGTCAGTATAATAGCAGGTTAGGGCAGTATAGTTGAGTATAGTAACAGGTTAGGGCAGTATAGTTTCAGTATAGTAGCAGGTTAGGACAGTATAGTTTCAGTATAGTAGCAGGTTAGGGAAGTTTAGTTCAGTATTGTAGCAGGTTAGGGCAGTGTCGTTTCAGTATAGTAGCAAGCTAGGGCAGTATAGTGTCAGTATAATAGCAGGTTAGGGCAGTATAGTTTAGTATAGTAGCAGGTTAGGGCAGTATAGGTTCAGTAGAGTAGCAGGTTAGGGCAGTATAGTTTCAGTATAGTAGCAGGTTAGGGAAGTATAGTTCAGTATTGTAGCAGGTTAGGGCAGTATAGTTTCAGTATAGTAGCAGGTTAGGGCAGTATAGTTTCAGTATAGTAGCAGGTTAGGGAAGTTTAGTTCAGTATTGTAGCAGGTTAGGGCAGTGTCGTTTCAGTATAGTAGCAAGCTAGGGCAGTATAGTGTCAGTATAATAGCAGGTTAGGGCAGTATAGTTTAGTATAGTAGCAGGTTAGGGCAGTATCATTTCAGTATAGTAGCAGGTTAGGGCAGTATAGTTTCAGTATAGTAGTAGGTTAGGGAAGTATAGTTCAGTATTGTAGCAGGTTAGGGCAGTGTCGTTTCAGTATAGTAGCAGATTAGGGCAGTATAGTGTCAGTATAATAGCAGGTTAGGGCAGTATAGTTTTGTATAGTAGCAGGTTAGGGCAGTATAGTTCAGTATAGTAGCAGGTTAGGGCAGTACAGTTCAGTATAGTAGCAGGTTAGAGCAGTATAGTGTCAGTATATTGTCAGGTAAGGCCAGTATAGTTCAGTTTTTTAGCAGGTTAGGGCAGTATAGGCTCAGTATAGTAGAAGGTTAGGGCAGCATAGTTTCAGTATTGTAGCAGGTTAGGACAGCATAGTGTCAGTATATTAGCAGGTTAGGGCAGCATAGTGTCAATATAGTGGCAGGTTAGGGCAGTATAGTGTCAGTATAGTAGCAGGTTAGGGCAGTATAGTGTCCATATAGTAGCAGGTTAGGGCAGTATAGTTTCTGTATAGAAGCAGGTTAGGGCAGTATAGTTTCAGTATAGTAGCAGGCCAGGGCAGTATAGTTCAGTATAGTAGCAGGTTAGGGCAGCATAGTGTCAGTATAGTAGCAGGTTAGGGTAGTATAGTTTTAGTATAGTAGCAGGTTAGAGCAGTATAGTTTCAGTATAGTAGCAGATTAGGGTAGGTCAGTATAGTTTCAGTATAGTAGCAGGTTAGGGCAGCATAGTGTCAGTATAGTAGCAGGTTAAGGCAGTATAGTTTCAGTATAGTAGAAGGTGAGGCCAGTATAGTAGCAGGTTAGATTGTCAGTATAGTAGAAGGTTAGGGCAGTATAGTTTCAGTATAGTAGAAGGTTAGGCCAGTATAGTAGCAGGTTAGATTGTCAGTATAGTAGAAGGTTAGGGCAGTATAGTTTCAGTATAGTAGAAGGTTAGGGCAGTATAGTTTCAGTATAGTAGCATGTTAGGGCAGTATAGTTTCAGTATCGTAGCAGGTTAGGGCAGTATAGTGTCAGTCTAGTAGCAGGTTAGGGCAGTATAGTTTCAGTATAGTAGCAGGTTAGGGCAGTATAGTTTCCGTATAGTAGCAGGTTAGGGCAGTATAGTGTCAGTATAGTAGCAGGTTAGGGCAGTATAGTGTCAGTATAGTAGAAGTTAGAGCAGTATAGTTTCAGTATAGTAGCAGGTTAGGGCAGTATAGTGTCAGTATAGTAGAAGTTAGAGCAGTATAGTTTCAGTATAGTAGCAGGTTAGGGCAGTATAGTTCAGTATAGTAGCAGGTTAGGGCAGTATAGTAGCAGGTTAGGGCAGCATAGTAGGGTTCTGAAAAAGCGTGCGTCGGCACGTGAAACGCGTCAACAGCAGACGCTGACGCTCCACCCACCCTGCCACTGTTCCTCTGCTGCTTTGTGGACTAAGCGGGACACCATAGCCCAGCGTGCTACGCTTCTATCACTACGCGGAGAGAGTCACTTCCGGGCTCCAGAACATAATGCTTCACTGCGGGAGGAATGAGACATCATGAGGTGGAGACTCAGCCGGATACTCTAGTGAAGGATGTGAAGCATGCTAAATATGTCAGCATACCTCCTAAGCGGACATCAAGCCTGAGAATCTTCCGGAAGAGCGGTCGGTAGAGAGGTCGGTGACACCGGAGCAGACTACACAAGGGGCGAATACTGGTAAGACTCTTTCTTTGCCTACCTTTCAATGGGACAGTTGTCTGGCCACCACAGATTGGTGCACAGTCTGCCTCAAGTCCCCTGACCCTCCTTCGCAAGCCCTAGGTGTCACGACCTACCCCGCTCAGAAGGCTGTATGATCTCCCCTAAGCGGAACTACTCTGTGTAGACTTCACGGCTGTGCAGTTCCCCCAACTCATTCCTCCTCATTATCTCTCTCCTGTGTCCCTGATTACCCTGTGAGTGCGCTGTCCCTGCAAACCCAGTCAGTGCGCTCAAGGGTGTATATACCGATATGCTGCATGCTCACATGCAACATGAATATACCGGATTCAGCAAGACACCACTGACCCATGATGACACTTAAGCTCCTATGCTTAAGCCACTTATGTGCACCAACTTTACCTGATATCTATGAATTGGACACTACATTTCAGTGAACTGTGATGCGTTTATTTCATGTATTTATTTCCAGTTATCGGCATTACTCCCTGTCCCCAGAGCTATGTGCCAATTTTAGACTGATAGCCATAGCACAATGGTTTACTACTTCCAGCTGGCTATTATGACACTGTTTTAGTAATTTTGGCAATACATGACACCTTGAACTGTTGGGTTGACTGAAGTGATCCCAGGATAGCCTCCATATCGCTCCCCATCTTCCACTTCGGTGTCTACAGGGGCTGCAGGGTGGGTGGGACATTGGCCAGGGTAGCGCTGCCTTTCAACCATTCTACCCACACAGGTCCTCAGGGTCTTGTTTACATAATGGATGATATATGCTAGTGTACTTAGCAATTTTATCCCATTTTTTTGCATTTCCTTTTTTGTATTTGTACCCAATATTTAAATATTTTTTTATGCACCTATTACTTAGTGAGCCCGGTGTTTGCAACCATTCCGAGATGGTCTCTTCCCTCTCATATTCTTTTGTTTAGCAGTATAGTAGCCGGTTAGGGCAGTATAGTTTCAGTATAGTAGCCGGTTAGGGCAGTATAGTTTTAGTATAGTAGCAGGTTATGGCAGTATAGTTCAGTAAAGTAGCAGGTTAGGGCAGCATAGTGTCAGGATAGTAGCAGGTTAGGGCACCATAGTGTCAGTATAGTAGCAGGTTAGGGCAGTATTGTGTCCGTATAGTAGCAGGTTAGGGCAGTATAGTTCAGTATAGTAGCAGGTTAGGGCAGAATAGTTTCAGTATAGTAGCAGGTTAGGGCCGTATAGTTTCAGTATAGTAGCAGGTTAGGGCAGTATAGTTCAATATAGTAGCAGGTTAGGGCAGTATAGTTTCAGTATAGTAGCAGGATAGGGCAGTATAGTGTCAGTATAGTAGCAGGTTAGGGGAGTATAGATTCAGTATAGTAGAAGGTTAGGACAGTATAGTAGCAGGTTAGGGCAGTATAGTTTTAGTATAGTAGCAGGTTATGGCAGTATAGTTTCAGTATAGTAGCAGGTTAGGGCAGTATAGTGTCAGTATAGTAGCATGTTAGGGCAGTATAGTATCAGTATAGTAGCAGGTTAGGGCAGTAAAGTTTTAGTATAGTAGCAGGTTAGGGCAGTATAGTTTCAGTATAGTACCAGGTTAGGGCAGTATAGTTGCAGTATAGTTTCAGTATAGTAGCAGGTTAGGGTAGGGCAGTATAGTTTCAGTATAGTAGCAGGTTAGGGCAGCATAGTGTCAGTATAGTAGCAGGTTAAGGCAGTATAGTTTCAGTATAGTAGCAGGTTAGGGTAGGGCAGTATAGTTTCAGTATAGTAGCAGGTTAGGGCAGCATAGTGTCAGTATAGTAGCCTGTTAGGGCAGTATAGTTTCAGTATAGTAGCAGGTTAGGGTAGTATAGTGTCAGTATAGTAGCAGGTTAGGGCAGTATAGTTTCAGTATAGTAGAAGGTTAGGCCAGTATAATAGCAGGTTAGGGCAGTATAGTTTCAGTATAGTAGCAGGTTAGGGCAGTATAGTGTCAGTATAGTAGCAGTTTCGGGCAGTATAGTATCAGTATAGTAGCAGGTTGGGGCAGTATAGTTTCTGTATAGTAGCAGATTAGGGCAGTATAGTTGTAGGTTAGGGCAGTATCGTTTCAGTATAGTAGCAGGTTAGGGCAGTATAGTTCAGTATAGTAGCAGGTTAGGGCAGTATAGTAGCAGGTTAGGGCAGTATAGTGTCAGTATAATAGCAGGTTAGGGCAGTATTGTTTCAGGATAGTAGCAGGTTAGGGCAGTATAGTTTCAGGTTATGGCAGTATAGTTTCAGGTTAGTTCAGTATAGTTTCAGTATAGTAGCAGGTTAGGGCAGTATAGTTTCAGTATAGTAGCCAGTTAGGGCAGATTAGGGCAGTATATTAGCAGGTTTGGGCAGTATAGTAGCAGGGCAGGTTAGGGCAGTATAGTAGCCGGTTAGGGCAGTATAGTTTCAGTATAGTAGCCGGTTAGAGCAGTATAGTTTCAGTATAGTAGCTGGATAGTGCAGTATAGTTTCAGTATAGTAGCAGGTTAGGGCAGTATAGTTTCCAGTATAGTAGTAGGTTAGGGCAGCATAGTGTCAGTATAGTAGCAGGTTAGGGCAGTATAGTTTCAGTATAGTAGCAGGTTAGGGCAGCACAGTGTCAATATAGTAGCAGGTTAGGACAGTATTTTGTCCGTATAGTAGCAGGTTAGGACAGTATAGTTCAGTATAGTAGCAGGTTAGGCCAGAATAGTTTCAGTATAGTAGCAGGTTAGGGCAGTATAGTTCAGTAGAGCTACAGGTTAGGGCAGTATAGTTCAGTATAGCAGCAGGTTAGGGCAGCATAGTGTCAGTATAGTAGCAGGTTAGGTCAGTATCGTTTCTGTATAGTAGCAGGTTAGGGCAGTATAATTTCAGTATAGTAGCAGGTTAGGGCAGTATAGTTTCAGTATAGCAGCAGGTTAGGGCAGTATAGTGTCAGTATAGTAGCAGGCTTGGGTAGTATAGTTCAGTATAGTAGCAGGTTAGGGCAGTGTAGTTTCAGTATAGTAGCAGGTTATGGCAGTATAGTTTCAGTATAGTCACAGGTTAGGGCAGCATAGTGTCAGTATAGTAGCAGGTTAGCGCAGTATAGTGTCAGTATAGCAGCAGGTTAGGGCAGTATAGTTTCAGTATAGTAGCAGGTTAGGGCAATATAGTTTCTGTATAGTAGCAGGTTAGGGCAGTATAGTTTCAGTATAGTAGCAGGTTAGGGCAGTATAGTAGCAGGTTAGGGCAGTATTGTTTCTGTATAGTAGCAGGTTAGGGCAGTATAGTTTCAGTATAGTAGCAGGTTAGGGCAGTATAGTAGCAGGTTAGGGCAGTATAGTTTAAGTATAGTAGCAGGTTAGGGCAGTATAGTAGTAGGTTAGGGCAGTATTGTTTCAGTATAGTAGCAGGTTAGGACAGTATAGTTTCAGGTTAGGGCAGTATAGTTTCAGTATAGTTGTTAGGATTAGGAATGCTTCCTGAGCACACTGATGTGCTGTCATGAATCTGCAATCTAAAGGGTTAACCTAGAGCAGACTAATTGCAGTAATTAGCAAACAGGCTGCCTTATTTAAACAGTTTAGAAGCACTGTGTCTTTGCTGTCTTGTCTGCAGCTCCTCCGGTGTTCCTGAAGCCTGCTTCCTGTTACCTGTTTTATATCTGTTTTGACCTTTGGCTTGTTCCTGACCTTGTTGACCTGCTGCCCGTCCTGACCCCCGGCTTGTTTGACCATTCTCTTGGATCTCCCTTGTCTGCTTATCTGCCTTCGGATCTTGACCGGCTTCTCCCTTGGTGGGGCGACCCTGAGGACTGCGACCTGGTATCCACACGCAGCAAAATCCACCCTCACCACTAGAGGCTCTGGCAAAAACCGGTGGATACTTAGATTCCGCACCTCAGGTTAGCCTGTGTCACTTACCTTGGGGGTTCCCGTCTAAGTTCCGCCCTCTGGCACACGTGGGGCCTTCCTCTGCCATCAGGCTACCACTTGTATCCCTAACAGTACAAGACAGTCATGATGGAGCCTGCAAGAGAAGCCTCACCATTGGAAGAGATCTGCCAACACCTCGCTGCCCTGTCTCAAACCGTAAAGTTGCTTCAAGACGGCTACACACAGCTAGAGGAACGGCTGCGCTCTACGACACTTCAGGGGGATCCTCCTGTATTATCTGCTTCCTCTCCTGCTGCAGCACCCTCTAGACCTGCTTCTGGCCCTATCGTAGTGATGCTGCCACTAGAACCTCGAGTTCCTGCTCCCAAAAAATATTCTGGGGATCGCGGTAAATTCTGCGCCTTTCGCAACTCCTGCCAGCTATATTTCTCCCTGCAGCCTCAAACCTTTTCTTTGGAGACCACCAAGGTGGGGTTTGTTATCTTCCTGCTCCTAGGCGAACCCCAGTCCTGGGCTCATCGGCTCCTTGAAGAGGGCAGCCCCCATTTAAACTCCTTACGGTCCTTTTTTGAGGCCATGGCACAGCTCTATGATGACCCGCAGCGATCCTCCACCGCAGAAGCTGCGCTTCATGTTCTTCAGCAGGGTCGCAGGCCCGTAGAAGACTACGTCACTGACTTCCTCCGCCTCAGTTCAGATACGTCCTGGAATGAAGCAGCACTCCGGTATCAGTTCCGTCTCGGCTTGTCGGAAGGACTAAAGGACGAGCTGGCGCGGGTAGGTGTCCCCGACGCCTTGGAAGATTTGATTTCCCAGGCCATAAAAATCAACCGGCGGCTACGGGAGCGCAGAGCAGAATGATCTCCGCAGCAGTTCAGACCAGCCTGGACGCTACCACGAGTTGCTCCTCCTGCATACTTTTCTTCCGCTGGGTCAGCTCCTACCAACCCCGCTCCCGCTGGGAGTCGCCTCAGATACGCCTGAACCTATACAACTTGGGATCATACGGCCTGCTTTGTCCCCGGAGGAGAGACGCCGTCGCCAGTTGGGTAACCTGTGCCTGTATTGCGGTGAAGCTGGCCACTATGTGCGCTCCTGCCTGGCAAAATACCATAAGTTCATGCCGGCCTCACCATCCAGTTGTGTGGCATCTGTTGCCAGTTCCTCCCACCTAGCCTTTCCTCTGTCATTACAGCTTCCGGAAGGACCCATCCAAGTTACCGCAATCATTCACTCGGGAGCCTGCCGTTGTTTCATTGATCGCTCGTTCGCCCTGCAACATGGCGTACCTCTCCGGCTCAAGACCCAGGACCTCACCATCTTCCTGGCTGATGGCTCCCACATCAAATCCGGGACCCAAGAAACGTTTCCCCTTCCTATGGTCTCCTCTTCCGGCCATAAAGAACTGATTAGCCTGGATGTTATCACATCCCCCTTATTTCCCATTATCCTGGGTTGCAAGTCAATTGGATCACAGGCACCATCCAGTTCCCATCTCTTTATTGCAAGAATTCCTGTCTACCCGCTCCTTCTGAATTCCACAAGACTCTGTTCTGTCTTGAATCCGAACCTGATGTATGTTCTGTGGTGCCCAAAGCATACCATGATTTCCTGGACGTATTCAGCAAATGGGGAGCAGAGACCTTGCCCCCCCACCGTCCATATGACTGCCCCATAGACTTGCTCCCAGGAGCCGAAATCCCGTTCGACTGGATTTACCCACTTTCTGAACGTGAGCTGGACGTCTTAAAGGACTATGTAGACGAAAGTCTGAAGAAGGGGTTCATCCGTCCCTCTACCTCTCCAGCAGGGGCTGGTATCTTCTTCGTAGAGAAGAAGGATCACACCCTCCGACCCTGCATCGATTATAGGGATTTAAATAAATTTACTATTAAAAACCATTATCCCATTCCTGTAGTCCCCAAACTCTCTCAGAGACTCAGATCTGCCATCCTGTTTACTAAGCTGGATCTTCGTGGGGCGTACAACTTGGTGCACATCCGAGAGGGCGACGAATGGAAGACTCCTTTCCGCACTATATTCGGACATTTCGAATACCTGGTAATGCCATTTGGCCTTTGTAATGCTCCTGCCACGTTCCAACAATTTGTGAACGACATCTTCAGGGATTGGTTGGATATCTTCGTCATCGTATACTTGGATGACATCCTAATCTTCTCAACAACCCTAGAGCAGCATCGCGAGCACGTTCGAAATGTCCTCGGTCGCCTTCGCCAGCATGGTCTCTACGCCAAGGCCGAGAAGTACGTTTTTGAGCAGAACAGTATCCCGTTTCTGGGGTTAATAATTTCCACAGAAGGAATAGAGATGGATCCTCAGAAGGTCTCTGCTATTCTGGACTGGCCACCTCCATCAGACAAAAAGGGAGTACAGCGCTTCGTTGGCTTCGTCAATTTTTATAGGAGGTTCATTAAGGGGTTCTCTAACATCATAGCCCCTATTACTCACCTTACTAAGAAGGAATTCCTCTTCCAGTGGACCCCAGAAGCTCAGTCCACCTTCTCGGTTCTTAAAAAACATTTTACCTCTGGACCTATCCTGAGTCCCCCGGATCCTGCCTTACCCTATCTCCTGGAGGTAGACGCATCGGAAGTTGCGGTCGGGGCAGTCATCTCCCAAAGACAGGGAACTTGAGACTTAACTCACCCAATAGCCTTCTTTTTCCGGAAACTCTCTCCCGCGGAGAAAAACTATGATGTCGGGGACCGGAACTCCTGGCTATCAAAGCAGCTCTCGAAGAGTGGAGATATCTACTGGAAGGAGCATCACACCCGATTCTTATATTTACTGATCATAAGAACCTTGAGTACTTAAGATCTGCAAAGCAACTTAGACCCCGCCAGGCCCGATGGGCACTCTTCTTCTCCAGATTCTCGTTCCATATCACCTATCGGCCCGGGTCGAAAAATGTCAAGCCGAATGCCCTGTCCCGGATGTTTGATAATCCTAAAGAAGATTTGGTACCTGACACTATCCTGTCAGAGAAAAACTTCCTGCTCCTGCTCACTAGCCTGAAATCCCATCTTGAGCAAGCCTCTGCCAACATTTCCGGTCCACCTGGGATACCCCTGTCACGCAAGGATGGTTTGTTGTGGGCTAAGGACAAAATCTTTGTCCGGGAGGGAGTCCGAGTTTCGGTTCTAGCTGCCTGCCATGACCACCCTCTGGCTGGCCATTTTGGCATTCATAGGACCCTTGACCTCATGCAACGCACCTTCTGGTGGCCTGAGATGGAAAAAGATTACAGAAGTTATGTGTCTTCCTGTGTTTCTTGCTCCAGGAGTAAAACCACCAGAAGTAAGGCGTGGGGTCTCCTCAGACCACTCCCAATCCCTGACCGGCCCTGGCAAACTATTGCCATGGACTTTATCGTGGAACTTCCACCTTCGGCCGGGTGCTCCACCATTTTTGTGGTTGTAGACCGGCTTACTAAGATGGCCCACTTTCTACCCCTCAAAGGTACCCCCTCTGTGAAAGAAACTGCAGAAGTCTTCATTAGGGAGATCGTGCGACTCTACGGGGTACCCACGAACATTATCTCCGACAGAGGGGTACAGTTCACGTCCCACTTTTGGAGGGCCTTGTGTAAGCTACTAAAAATTGAATTATCTATGTCCTCAGCTTACCACCCGCAGACGAACGGGCAAACAGAGAGGACGAACCAGACCCTGGAACAATATCTCCGGTGCTTTACCACCTTCGTCCAGGACGACTGGGTAGCATTACTACCATTTGCGGAATTCGCCTTTAATAATTCATGACATTCCGTTACCTTCTTTGCCAATTATGGTTTTCATCCTTCCTTTCTGCCCGACTTCCCATCTGATTCCAGAGTGCCCGCAGTTCAGGTCACCATTGACTTCTTCACGAGTAACAACAAACTTCTGCAGGACACCTTGGCCAAGGCTCAGATAGCGTCCAAAAGAATCTTTGATGGGAAAAAGAGGGGAGAACTGATTCTCCAACCAGGTGACCAGGTATTTTTATTCACAGCTAACCTCTGCTTGGCCTGCCCATCCAAGAAGTTGGCTCCCAGGTTTATCGGCCCATTCCCCATTAAAAGAAGACTCAATGCCGTGTCCTATGAGTTATCCTTACCTGATACCCTACGGATCCATCCATTGTTCCATGTCACTCTTTTAAAACCCGTGGTTTCCGACGCCTTCCCCGGTAGAAGCCCTGGACCTCCGGAACCAGTGATGGTGGATGGCGACATGGAGTACGAAGTTGAGGCTGTACTTGATTGCCGGAAAAGAGGTAACCAGCTTCCGTTCCTTTTTAAATGGAAGGGTTATGGGCCGAAAGAGAATTCCTGGGAACCTGAGAGTAACATTCATGCCGCAGACCTGATCCAGGCGTTTTTTTCTTGCCCATTCTCAGAAAAGCAGTTTGTTGGGCACCCGGAGGTTGCCCTTAAAGGGGGGGGGGCAATGTTAGGAATGCTTCCTGAGCACACTGATGTGCTGTCATGAATCTGCAATCTAAAGGGTTAACCTAGAGCAGACTAATTGCAGTAATTGGCAAACAGGCTGCCTTATTTAAACAGCTCAGAAGCACTGTGTCTTTGCTGTCTTGTCTGCAGCTCCTCCTGTGTTCCTGAAGCCTGTTTCCTGTTACCGGTTTCATATCCGTTTTGACCTTTGGCTTGTTCCTGACCTTGTTGACCTGCTGCCCGTCCTGACTCCCAGCTTGTTTGACCATTCTCTCGGATCTCCCTTGTCTGCTTATCTGCCTTCGGATCTTGACCGGCTTCTCCCATGGTGGGGCAACCCTGAGGACTGCGACCTGGTATCCACATGCAGCAAAATCCACCCTCACCACTAGAGGCTCTGGCGAAAAACGGTGGATACTTAGATTCCGCACCTCAGGTTAGCCTGTGTCACTTACCTTGGGGGTTTCCGTCTAAGCTCCGCCCTCTGTCACACGTGGGGCCTTCCTCTGCAATCAGGCTACCACTTGTATCCCTAACAATAGTAGAAGGTTAGGGCAGTATAGTTTCAGTATAGTAGCCGGATAGGGCAGGTTAGGGCAGTATAGTAGCAGGTTAGGGCAGTATGGTGTCAATATAGTGACAGGCTACATAAGTATAGTGTCAGTACAGTGGAAGGTTAGGGCAATATGTAGTGACAGTGTGTGCAGTCATTTACACATACCTCCCAATTTTTTTAGACAGGAACGAGGGACACCTATTAGCAAAAGGCATAGGACATGCCCCCTGGAATGCCCCCTTAAAGGAGAATTATACAACAAAAAATATTACTTAAACCACAAGTGCTTTTCTTTTTTACCACTACTATTTCTCTATCCTGGCTTTTAAAACTTACAAATACAGCAATTTAAAAATTGGATGACAGGTTTAGCAATGTGAAATACTTTTTGAAAGATAATAGTGCATTTTATATACAACTATATAGATCAGACCAAAATAAGGGACAAATGAGGAGGAAAGAGGGACAGAGTTTCAAATCAGGTGCAGTCCCTCCAAATCAGGGGCAGTCCCTCCAAATCAGGAACAGTTGAGAGCTATGCTTACAGCATGTTCTGTGATTAAGACTTTTGTGGTTGCTGTGTCCTTCTTCTCTTTCTCCTACTTCAGATGTGAGGTCAGCCTGAGTGAAGGAGTCTGTGGGAGGAGTGAAGGAGGCAGCCACATCCCAGCCCCGCCCACCAATTTTGGAAACCTGAAGAGATATTGAAGATCCCAGAGGGACAACCTAACCTGAACCGATGACACAGGACTGTTACAGGCAGCTTCCCCCACACCGCTGGGCCCCCGCTGATCCGATCATAGACATATCCAAGCAGTACATTTACTATGTTTACAAAGCTGCAAGGACAGGGAAAGTGCAGGGGCACCCCATGGACATGTCTCTGTGGCGATGGGCTCTGTGCTGCCGGTCTCTGTGGTGCTAGGCTCTGTGGTATACTGGGCTCTGTGGTGTACTGGGCTCTGTGGTCGCGGTCTCTGTGGCGCTGGGCTCTGTGGTGCTGGGCTCTGTGGTATGCTGGGCTCTGTGGTCCCGGTCTCTGATGCCGGTCTCTGTGGAGCTGGGCTCTGTGGTGCCAGTCTCTGTGGTACCAGGCTCTGTGGTGCTGGTCTCTGTGGTGCCGGTCTCTGTGGTATGCTGGGCTTTGTGGTGCCGGGCTCTGTGGTATGCTGGGCTCTGTGGTGCCGGGCTCTGTGGTATGCTGGGGCTCTGTGGTGCCGGCCTCTGTGGTATGCTGTGGATATCCTGGCAGGGCTGAGGGCGGCAGTGTCAAAGCTCCGCTGTCAAGACTGTGAGAATGGAGATGTTATTTCCTCCGTAGTACCAGTTCACTGGCGGAGTGATATCAAGTGCACTTAACCTGTGGGAGGAGGAGCCATACAGAGGAAGCACAAGGCTGCAGTAGAGAGCAGAGCCGCGTGCTTCCTCTGTATGGCTCCTCCTCCCACAGGCTTTAGTTCACTTGATATCACTTGCCTGTGGGACTGAGCTAAATAGCGGCTCTGTTCTCAGTCATGACAGCTGAGCTCACCTCTGACACTGCCGTCCTTAGCCCTGCCGGGATATCGCCCTGCGCGAGTGTCCGTGAGTGCAGGGCGAAATGCAGGAGACTTGAGATGTCTGGACTTTACATATCCCCTGTACACTGAATGTGTGGAGAGATGGAGATATATATAGAGAGAGAGAATCGGTGCTCCGTTCATAGTGCAACGAATGATGGGGGCGTGGCCGGACGCTGAGCGAGCTGGACGTCTTGGAAGAGAGCTCCGTCTCGCCAGCTTCCTAATCTAGTGCCATCCGCCGCTTGTTCTCCTGCTCCTGCCTCCAAACCCTCGCAGGATACTCCCTGGGACCCGCTACATCGATCAGGGCGCATAGTTGGTGTTTTTCGGGCGGAGATCCGAAGATCCGGATTCGGGGGCCTACACATCCTCCGAAGCCGCGGCCTTTCCTAGCAGACGCCGCAGCCCGGTACTCGGTACGGCGGCAGCTTTCCGTGCTTCTGGGGACTTCTGACAGGCGATCCACGGGCACTAACCACCTGCCTGGGCCCCCTGCGACTGCCAGCCTCCTCTACGGCCTTGAAATCCAGCTGCAAAGAGGCGCCCGGGATCGCGGCCTAGTCGCCCTGGAAGCCACGATCTCTCCTACAGCAGTGTTCCACACGCCGCCGGGCTCTGGGTAAGCACCATACCTCACAAGGCAATACCCTTCTGCCCTAGCAGCAGTATCTGGACTTCCTGCTCTCTGCCCCCAATATATCTATATATACTGCTTTTTGTAGTGGCACGCATTCCGCTGCACATCCTGTACATTGCAACATCCTGCCTATATGCAGCAACAGGTTTCAACAAGCTGAGTATATGCCATATCCCTGTCACTGATGTAACTTCATTCCACTGCTTCAGTCCTATTCTCACACAGTAGTGTGGTCTGCAGCAGATCCAGATGATTGATTGTGGGGAGCGTATCCTGGCCATGGCGGAGTGAGGATATGCGCTGAGCAAGCTCCGGCCATCTCCCGTAATTATCTGCTTTAATACCGTTCTAGAGCAACAGGAATGAGCACCGGCCACCGGCGGAGGTCACGAAAGCCCTTACGTACTTCTCCGCACTCGGACATTCACTGCTTCTTCCCCGGGACCTGTTCGGCCTCAGCCCGTGCTCAGACCACCAGCCCGCGTACTGTTCCTGCAGCCGCTTCCTCGATGTCGAGCGCACCTTCCTCCCCTGCCGCTTCGGTTCGGTCGGAACCGAGGACTCTCCCGGGTACACCTCGTCCTCTTCCCTCATCACCCATGCCCCTTCAGACACCTTTGGGAGCCGGGATGGAGGCCGACCTTCGGGCTTTGATTCAGGCCTTGCCCACGAAACATGACATGGAGGCCATGGTGCTCAGAGTGGAATTGGCGCACAATAGAGACTTCCAGGCGGTAGGGTCGGATATTCAACAACTGTCAGACCGGGTCACGGTCGGAGAGACGTCTATCGCTTCTCTTGAGGTATGTGTGGCTCAGCTGGAGCAGGGACAGACATCGCAGGCGCGGCATGTCACCTCGCTGCAGCTTAAAATGGAGTAAATGGAGGATCGCAGCTGGAGGAATAACCTGCGGCTAAGGGGCCTGTCTGAAGTCACTGAGCAAGAATCTCTACAGCCTACTATACTAGCCCTGTGCCACCGTCTTGTGCCATATATACCGCAAGCTGATCTTGAATTTGACAGGGTGCACCGTGCCCTGGGCCCACGATCTACGGATGTAGACAGACCTTGTGATGTCATTTGCCGACTGCACAGGTATTCTCACAAGTAGATGATCATGAGGCAAGCTTGGGAGGTTGGTGACATTGATTTTGACGGTGCCAGGGTCAGAATCCTCCCGGACCTCTCTCGTGCTACACTGCAGTGGAGGGCTCTGCTGCGCCAACTCCTGGAAAAAATCAGACAGGCAGGCTGCACGTATAGATGGGGGTTTCCTATCTCCCTGAGGGTGCGCAAAGGCACATCTTCATTCTCGCTCCACCATCCCGATGACCTCCTGGCTCTCTTCAGATTCCTGGACATTGCTCAAATCCCTGTCCCGAATTGGCTGCAACATCTACATGCACCTCGCAGATCGTCTGGCGGTGCTAACCGCAGAGGAGGCTTCCCGCCAAGAACACCGCGCAGTCGGCGCAGGCTGGATCCTGCTACTCCGCAAGAGGTGAGAGAAGACTGATCCTGCCATTCTACAGCTTATTTGTCATCACCGTGATGCCTTTACTAGTCCCCACTTTTTAGTCCTAGCTTGCTCCAACACAGTTACCCGAGGGGAGCTGCCCCTGACTCCTGGGCCGCCTAGCCGTGGACTTCCCTGTTACCGGGTCCCTGCCACCTCTGTGCTGCTCCCTTCCCCACAATACAGTCTTGTACTCGCCCCTGGTCTCCTGGTTTTCCGGACTGGCCGACGGCCCCTACCCAGCTGGGATGGTGACATTGAAAGATCTGGCTATGCCCGGTTATATTGCTTTCTTCCCCCTGGGGAGTTCTGAGAGGCTGGTTATACATAGCTGATTCTGAGATCTGCCTTGACTCTCACACCCCTACCCTGGTAAGACCCGAAGAAGGTATCCTCCTCTGTGTACACTCAGGTCGGGGGATTTGTGCATTCTGGCGAAAGAGGCATGGTTCTGGTTTGGCTACAGAACATTTTTTTTTTTTTTTGGGGAGGCCTCGGGACTATTTCTGAAGGATCCGAGTGGACCAGTGGGGGAGGGGGGTGGGTGTTTCGGGATGGGTGCCGCTGTCCTCATTCAGTGAGGTCTGGAGTGCTGTTGTGCCCTATTAAAGTGACCACTCCCTACCTCCTGTCGGGGTCCAGGGCCCCCTCGGGTTCAAGTTGTTTTTTGTACTGTGTATCAAGCTTAGTTTAGATCGTTATTTTCTTTTGGCATTTCTGTTGATGACAAGTTGCCTCCGCAGTGTGGACATCGGGTGATTTCCCCGGTGGGGCTCTGTGGACCGCCTCAGCTGTTAGGCATATCCTGGCTCACGTTTATTACATGCATAACGGTATTAATCTGTCTAATGTTTTCTTGTAAAGGGAGCTCTGGCCGCTGAGCCCAGCTGCTTTGTCGTATCTGGTTTTACCCCCCACTTAGGCCTACACCCCAGAGGGTTCCCCCTCATAGATGGGTGTCTTTTCTGTCTCTTGTTTTCCACTTATTCTTCCCCTTGTTGTGTCATTTTTCTCCCCCTTCTCTCTTGACTGTAGCGCATTCCGCTCAGCAGTTTCTCACCCCCCGCCTGCCGTCTTTCTCCTCCCCCTTCCACCCTCCTCTTCCCTCCTCCCCTTCCCTCTCTCCGTTCTTTCCCTACTCCCCTTCCCTCCCCTCCGTTATGGATCCTGTGCGGGTGACCACCTGGAATGCCAGGGGACTCAATATTCCTGAAAAGAGGCGCATGCTCCTGGGTGATCTGCGCCGTTTACGTACGGACGTCGCCTTCATCCAGGAGACACATTTCTGAACCGATGGGTTGCCATTTCTCGAAAACAGGTTCTTCCCTAACGCTTATCATGCTCCTAATGTTGCGGCCAAGTCCAAAGGTGTATCCATCCTGCTCTCGAACACCATCCCGTGGTCCTTACTAGCTAAATACGTAGACCCACATGGTCGGTATCTGTTCCTTAAAGGGCGCATTGGGGGACAGCTGGTTACGTTGGCCAACCTCTATGTACCCAATGCGCACCAAGATACATTCCTGAAAAAAACTCTGGCGTCCCTGGTGGATTTTATGGAAGGTCGTTTGCTTCTGGGGGGGGACTGGAATCTCCCTTTGGATCTGTCTTCGGACACATCCACGGGAGTGTCTTCAGTGCCTCGGGGGGTCAGGGGCCAAATTCTTAAATTGTTCATAGAATTTCAGTTGATAGATGTCTGGCGCATACTGCATGGGGGCGAGAGGGACTACACGTGTTTCTCCCATTCGCATGATGTGTATTCTCGTATTGACCTTTTTATGGTCCCTCACCGTCTCCTTTCCTCCATAGTGGATGTAGAGATTGGCTCCATCACATGGTCTGATCATGCCCTGGTCACGCTGGCGGTTAGGCTGGGGGGAGCAGCCGTGAATCAGACTGGCAGTGGCGGTTAAATGAGAGCCTGCTCCAGAACCCAGAGGTTCTGGCAGATGTCTCCCAACAACTCCAAGTGTATTTCCAACTGAACGATACTCCAGACAGTGACCCGGGGGTGGTATTGGAGGCCCATAAGGCCGTCATTAGGGGTGTCCTGATTTCCCATGGTACACGACTCAAGAGGGAGCGGGAGCGTCAGCTGACCAAGCTCCTGGCGGACATAGATCGCTTGGAGGATCCTCACAAGAGGCGCGTGGATGCCTCTGTGGGGACTGAATTGGCTAAGCTGCGGAGTCAAGTTGGGGACCTGCTGAGGTACCGAGCAAAGGCAGCTACCCAGCGCTGCAGACGCACCCACTAAGAGTCGGGAGACAAATGTGGGTGAGTGCTGGCCAAAGCTTTGAGAGATCAACAGGCCTGTCCCGTTTGTTAAGAACCCTGATGGCAGTAAGGTACATCTCCCCAGGGAAATATCTCGGAGGTTTGGAGAGTTCTACTCCGACCTCTACCATCTCCCCACGGGCTTGTCCAATGATGCGGCTATTGCCTCCTATCTGGATTCGGTCCCCCTTCCACGGTTTCCCTCGCCGGCGAGAGATGCCCTAGAGGAGGAGTTCACTCAGGATGAGCTGTCTATGGCCATTAAATTGGCAAAAAGAGGCAAAGCCCCAGGCCCTTTACAGTTCTGTATTATCAACAGCTACAACCCCTGCTCCTTCCTCACATGCTGAAAATGTTTAATGAAATAGGACAATCTACAGCCTTTCCCGTGGATTATCTCCTAGCCCACATATCGGTCATACCTAAGGAGGGGAAAGATCCCTCTTCCTGTGGGAGTTATCGGCCAATTTTGTTATTGAACGCCGACCTGAAACTCTTCACTAAAATGATCGCATCCAGGCTTCAACCCCTCCTGCCGGAGCTGATCCACCTCGACCAAGTGGGCTTCGTCTCGTCCAGGGAGGCTAGAGACAACACCATTAAGGCCCTGAACCTCATACACTTGACTAAAGTCTCGCGCAGCCCGACTGTCTTTTTAAGCACAGACGCTGAAAAGGCCTTCGATCGGGTGAGCTGGAGATACATGTTTGAGGTTCTTGGACGTTTTGGGGTTGGTCCCCGCATGCTCCACTGGATCTCGAGTATCTACTCCTGCCCCCGCGCGAGGGTTAAGGTGAATGGAGTTTTCTCCGAACCTTTCTAGATTTTTAACGGGACCCGACAGGGCTGTCCCCTGTCCCCGCTTCTTGTTGTCCTCTCCTTGGAACCCTTCCTGACTAAGGTTCGCCTCAATTCGGATATTTCTGGGGTCTCGATAGGCGATACATCCTATAAGATCTCGGCTTATGCCGACGATCTTCTTTTCTCCCTGAACAACCCCTTGATCTCACTGCCTAATCTCCTCCATGAGTTCGACCTCTATGGGGCGGTTTCCCATCTTAAGATCAACTATCACAAGTCGGAGGCCATGGGAGTGACCCTGCCTGAACGGACCCGAGGCTCTCTTTGCCACAGCTTTCCCTTTAAATGGGCTGATCCTGCACTCAAATACCTGGGCACTTTGCTTCCACCGAACCCTGGAGACGTTTATTGCCTGAACTTTCCCCCTCTTTTGACCTCCACCCGCGCTCTGATGACAAAATGGTCGACTGGACTGCACTCCTGGTTTGGTCGCTGCAACATCCTCAAGATGTCCATCTTGCCAAAATATCTCTACCTGTTCCAGACATTACCGTTGTCTGTCCCAGCCGTCTTTTTTAAGCAGGTGGAATCCGCCTTCACCAAATTTATCTGGGCGGGTAGACGACCCAGACCGGCTAGGCGCATACTCATGCTACCCAAATCCCATGGTGGCGTGGCAGTTCCGGATGTCAAGAGGTACTACCAAGCGGCACACCTGAACAGACTCGTGGACTGGTGCAGACACACTAAATTGAAGATGTGGACAGCGTTGGAGATGTCCACGTCCCAGGTCCATCTCCCGGGTGCACCGTGGTGCTTCCAGTTCTGGGCAACATGGCCTTCCCGACGGGTTGTGATGGAGGGAGGTTTCGGGTGCTCTTGACAATGGGGCGTTTCCGAGTGAAACACTTTGGGACTGATGCGCTTTGGCCTTCCCTAATGCAGTTAACAGCTGAGAGTGGCCCGTTTGCTCTCTCCAGGTGGCAGGCGCTTCAGTTGCTGCACTTTCTCAGAGGGCTGGGGCTCACTCTTCGAGAGACCATTGACGCCCCTCGAGATTCTTATTTCGGGGGACACCCCCCTACCTCATGCCCTATCCCATCTCTATTCCATACTTTGTCTCTTGAAGTAGGAGGGGGAACTACAGAGGACCTTCATGGTGACCCAGCGCACAAATATTATTCAGTTTTCTTTGCGCTCCTCGATCTGCACGTGCCTCCAGGAGACCAACTACAAATTGATGACGCATTGGTATTACACTCCGGCTCGGATAGCCGGCTTCTTTCCCGAGGCATCGGACAGATGCTGGCGTTGCCTGGGAGACCATGCTCCATATATATTGGAGCTGTCCCCGGCTACGGAGTTTCTGGTCTGACGTACGGAAAATATCCCAAAATGTGACAGATGTTGTCCTCCAGGACGACCCTGCCTTCTTCTTGTTGCACTGTACGACCATCCCCCGCAACGCTATAAGAAATCGGTCCTGCGCCACCTCCTCAACGCAGCTAAGGGGTGCATTGGCTTGTGTTGGAAATCCACGACCCCCCTTCCGATACCGCTTTGGCTGTCCAGAGTTAAACAAATTAATGATTTTGAGGACCTGGTGATGACCTCGCAGGGCAGGAGAGGGAACAATACTCGGCGACTTGGGGATGTTGGAATATGTTCATTCTTTCGGATTAAGGCAGGGCCCTACAGGATGCCGTCTGAACCTTGAACACTGCGAACTCGGAAGACCGCACGGGATCCACCTGGAATCCCCTCATGCTCCCCTCCTCTTTTCTCTCCCTCTTACCT
Organism: Pelophylax lessonae; assembly: GCF_965119305.1. NCBI lineage: Eukaryota > Metazoa > Chordata > Amphibia > Anura > Ranidae > Pelophylax > Pelophylax lessonae. The sequence continues at coordinate 21,810,790 of NC_138773.1, forward strand.
GCTTAATTGCTGTCTTATTTCCCGCCACTTTACCCCCCCCCCCCGTCCTCACCCTTCCTTCCCCCCCCCCCCCATGTTCCTCCTCCTCTCCCCTTCACATACATTATATAACTTCATTCTACCCAAGTGTGACTTTTACCCATCATTTTGTTTTCCCGGTAAGAAAAGATTTTTCTGTGTATTTACCTCACACACTGAATACTGAGGCATATATACCTCGATGCTCATCTTTATGTGGATGTTCTGATCCACAACTCTGGGCCTGTGCTGATGTGCATGGTGACCGCACTTTGTTGGTCTACACGCTTAAGTGATTACGTAAGTCCTCCTTTTACGGTTTCTCCTTTTGAAATGCTGATCGTCTAGGTTTTTGGTTCAATAATGCTTTTCTCGCTGACCTGCAGTCAGTTATGTTTCTGTCATACTGCACTTTCTAATGTTACCATATGTGACTCTTGTTTTTGTTGCTTTTGAATATTTCAATAAAGAATTTGAAAAAAGAAGTCTAAGGTTGGCCTCAGAAAGCATACCTTAAGTCCTTTTGAACAGGTCTATTGCTTCTTCTTCTGTGGGTAAGGATTTGAGTCCATCATCCACATAGAAGTCGCTCTCAAAGTGTCGAGCATCTGCGCCATACTCCTTTTCATCATCAAGAGCAGTCCTTCGTAGGCCATATGTTGCAACAGCAGGTGAGGGACTGTTTCCGAAGACATGTGCTTTCATGCGGTATTCAATCACTTCATTGTTTAGGGTGTCATGGTGCCACAGAAACCTTAGGAAGTTCCTATGGTCTTCTCTTACTATAAAGCAATGGAACATTTGTTTAGTGTCGGCAGTTATAGCAACTGGCTCTCTTCTAAACCTCATAAGTACTCCTACAAGGTTGTTGGTTAGGTTAGGACCTGTGAGGAGAACATCATTCAGGGATATGCCTTAAAGATTGGCACTGGAGTCAAACACTACCCTTATTTGCTTTGGTTTACGTGTAAGATACACTCCAAAGAAAGGCAGATGCCAGGTGGAGCTGGCTCAGCGTGATCATTGTCAAAGATCCTTTTCATAAAGGAAATAAAGTGGTCCATTTCAGGCCTGTTCTTTAGTGTTCGCTGAAGTGAGTTGAGATGCACCCCCATTTCTCAGCACATGAGTCTTGAAGGAGTTATTCTCAGATGGCATTCACATTCTGTTCAAGCATACATCACCCACCATTACCCAGCCTAGATCAAGTCTTTGTGCATATGGGGTGTGATCAGATCCATTACACTGCTGATGTACTTTATGTACTCTGAGAATGTCTCTTCCCAGCAAGACTAAGATTTTTGGCATCCATGTCCATTGGAGGAATCTCGATAACCAGGTGCCTTAAGTGGAAATGGTGACACGCAGCTTCTGGAGTAGGAATCTCTTCCCTGTGGTCTGGTATTTGGTCACACTCAACTAATGTTGGTAAGGGTATGCCCTTCTTCACCTTGATATGGGAGACCATGAACCCATCGGCTCTTCTGCCAGAGGTTTCTACACGACCAGAACAAGTGTTGAGAGTAGATGGTATTGCATGTCCCTTTATGCCAAAGATCTCAATGAATTTAGGTTTAACCAGGAATCTGTTGCTCTGCTCCTCTATTTATTATGGCATACCATCCTGGTAGCTTTCTCAGGTTGATCCTTTGGATAGATTTTGACTAGACATACCTTGGCACAGCATTTGTGGCTTGATCCTTCTCCACAGACTTCAGTACATGAAGATGAAACATTTGTTGTGACTGGAGCATGGCTTTGTTGCTCCCCGCCATGATTTGAAGCAGGGGTCAATGTAGATGGCTGCTGTGGATTGTCTGGAAGTTGTGCAGGATGCATTGCTGTCACGTATTTATCACTACTGCAGTCTGTGCACTTGATAACAATTTTACAATCTTTAGCAAAATGGTCATAGGAAGCACAGCACCTATAGCTTATTCCAAGTTGCTGGAGAATCTCCCTGTGTTCTTGGACAGTCTTTGCCCTAAGCCCAGGACATTTCTTAAGAGGGTGAGATTTGTTGTGAATAGGGCACTGATGATTAGGATCTTTAGCTCTATCACCTCTGCCACTCTGGTGAGCAGGAGGAGATACAGGAGGTTATCATACCTTTATGATTATGATGATGATGATGATGATGATGATGATGAAGCAGGCAAGCTAGACTCACAAAAACTAAAACGGGGACCATTTCTCATCCAGGCTTGTTCACTGATGAACCTGCAAAAATATGAGAATGGAGGAAAGCATACATTATAGTCTCTTTTATATCTTGAGCCCTGTTGTGCCCATTTCTCTAGCAGGTTGTATGCCAGTTTAGACATCACTGGATTCATGCCATGAGCAGTGTCCAGAAAGCTTAGCCCAGGTAGACGAGGGTCTGCCTTTGCCAAATCTAACTCCATGAGGAGGTCGCTTAGTTCTTGAAGCTTGCAAGGATCTTTACTAACTATTTTTGGAAAGTTTTGCAGTCTCTTAAAATAGAGAGCTTTCTATGGCTTCAGAGCTACTATAGGTTTGCTCAAGTCTTGCCCATACGGCAGCAAAACCTTTGTCTGGGTAGTCAACATGTACTGCTCTCAGTCTTTTAACACGATTTGCAGATTCTGGCCCCAGCCACTTTATAAGCAAATCAAGTTCCTCCTTGGCAGTAAGGTTGAGATCAACAATAGCAGCTTTGAAGGTTGATCTCCAAGTCCTGTAGTTCTCTAGACAGTCATCGAACTTTGAGAGGCTAATGTTAATGAGCTCTTGGCGAATCATATATCTGATGAAATCAGACAGGTCTGATCTTTCATTCTTTGGTGCCAAAGTAACTTGTGCGACCCCTTGGGCGTGAAAGTTCTCTGGTGAATAAGGGTAAGGTTTACCAGGATAAAATGACATTGCAAGAGCATTTAGCTTAGTCTCTAAGGCTTCTGCTGGCTGTTGCTTATACTGTGGCTTGTCGCTTAGAGTCACCTTGTCGTTGATAGGAGGTGATGTGGTTTGCTGTGTAGGTGCGTTGTTGACTTGAAGAGGCTCAGGCTTTTGTAGGTTGGAGGTCTCTATGTTAAGAGTTTGAACATTAATGTTAGCAGATTATTGAATTATTAGGAGATGATTCTGTATCTTTGCAAACACTATGCCTTAGCACGTATTCACTGGTGCGTTCAACTGGATTTCCATTTCTGCTGGAATAGAACACTCAGAATTAGTACCATCTCCCATTGCTTGTTCAAGGGCCTTTAGTCTTGCTATGGCTGATTCCTCTATTTCCATTTGCAGAATCTTTATTTGGGATTCCACCTTTTTTTGGCAAGCTGCCATCTCTGCTTGAAAATTTTGTTTTGAGCTTCTATCTCTGCTTGGCGAGCTGTCATCTCTGCTTGGCGAGCTTTGTTCTGAGCTTCTATCTCTGCGATCTCAGCTTTCTTTCTGGCAAATGGACTTCACACTTTATTTGCTTCAAGACTTGCTTGGGTCTCTAATAGCTTGTGACTTAATGTTGAGCTTCTAGAGCTCGAAGATCTAGAAGAACGTGCTGTGAGCTTAGTAGATGTGGATTTATGAGATCTGGTCTCTTGCAGTTGAGCGATGTGGAGTTCTGCCTTATCCTTAGCATCTTGCACTAAGAGATCTCTTTTTTGGTTTAGTTCATCTGTCTTAGTCAGTTCTGCTAAAGAGCGCTCTATATTAGAGTCCTTTAAGAAAACTGTGTATTTAGTAGACAGCTTCTGGTAGCCTTGGTACGCTGTAGATCGGTGATCTATATAAAGTCTCTTAATTTAGCCGTTTGATTACTAAAGCACGGAAAAACTGACATGAGGTATGTAATTCTGTCCCACAGATCTGACAGATGGCTGGAGAACTCATCTCTAGTGGTTTCATACGTTTCTGTGTTTGTATCATTGTGCGTTTGGGTCTTACTCTTTGCTCTGGGATATCTGCAGAATCTTCTCCCTGTACATCTGTGTGGTCAGAGGCATGATGTATCTGTGTTGATTCAACGATAAAAGAGTGCTCAGAGCCTTGTGTAGATGTTTTTCAAGTTTTGCATAAAATTGTTACTGTCTCCTTAAGAAGTCGAAGAGCAACTTAGACAGGTGGGATAACACAGTCCAATGCAGAGAAACAGTTTTCAACATTCACAGATGATTTGAAGTAAGCTTGTTCGACCATGTCCTTTCACAAGATGGTGGACGGCACTGAGCTTGATTGCAGATTAAACAAACACATCTACACAGCAGGCTCTAGGAATTCTACCACATTTTTTGACTATTCTGACTCCAATTTTTGTAATAGTGACTGATCCCTTGCTGAGACCTATTCCTGGCCTGTAAAAGGAGATGCAATCACCGCAGACAAATTGTTATCAGATAGCTGAACTCACCAGACCGTTTCTTTCCATCCCAGTAGGTTTTATTGCAATCAGTAGTTATAGCAGACAACAAAATGTGGCAGATGATTGAAGATGGTTTCTGCAAGTCATAACATTGTAATGTGTTTCCGAATGTGAGCAGATTGTATGAAGGCCTAGACAGATGTGGCCATGTCTTTTTCTACAACCATAAAGAAGCAGAAAGAGGAAATACATCAAAGGTGGGAGGGAACACAGAAACGATAGACAGAAAGAAAATGCAACAACCAAAATAACCACCAGATGGCAGTATAATAACCAAATATATAGAAGTCAAATAACAATGGCTTATGAAAATGAACTATATAAATTCTCACAACATGTGTAACAGCACAGTTATGCACATAGTGCAGGGTTCAAGAGCGCTAGGCACAGAGTGTAGTCATCCATCCACATCTCACTATTGCACCTCTCTCAGCTGTAACTTCTGCACCTCTCCCCCCTTACACACACACACACACACACACACAACCCTCTCTCCTCATCTCCCCCCTCCTCCCTTCCCCAAAACTCCACCATCCTCCACTTGGTTACTTTTGTAAAAGCATTAAAGCACCTTTCTGTAACTTACTCTTCTACCAACCACAGCCACAGCTCCCTTTCACTGCAAGTAGAAGATAAGGATTAGGGTGCAGCTCACACCCCTTTTCCCCTTGAACATGCATCAGTCAGCCAGAGGAAAATTGTGATGCTAAGCATCTAACTCCTGCGCTCAGATACAAGGCTCCCAGTTCACTCCTATCATGGGACTCCTACTTGGCATCCTCAATGGCAAGACCTTGCTGCCCACTATGACCTGAGTGGTCGACCACAAGCTACAAACAAAAACAAAAAGAGGGTGCACTGGCCTAGCACATTATCCTCCAATAGAGCTTTATTATTATCAGATAAAGTGCTCTGCAAACAAATGTAGATAGAGAAATAACTTAAAATAACATAAAAAACAGAAAAATAAAAAATAATCATCTTCAATGATGTAGGAGGAGGACGAGGCCCATATGGAGTAGGATATTGAGGTGGCGGTGGATATGGCGGTGTAGGTCGAAGCGGCGGCGGCAGTGGAGGAGGAGAACGAGGTAGCCAACACTGGTTTTGGTTTTTAATAAAAAAAATGTTTAAATTTGGGTACACCCCAAAAGAGTAAGAAAGATCCAACAATGGCTGGGTAAGGCCGGTATACATGTCTATTCTGCACAAGGTACGGACAAGTCCTGTGGGATCCATGCCTGGTTCATTTTAATGAACGTGAGCTTGTCCACATTGGCTCTGGACAGGCGTCTGCGCTTGTCTGTGATAACGCCCCCAGCCGTGCTAAATATACGTTCAGATAATACACTGGCTGCAGGGCACGCCAGCACCTCCAAGGCGTAAAGGGCAAGCTCAGGCCATGTGCCCAATTTGTAGACCCAGAAGTTGAAGGGGGCAGACCCGTCTAGGCATGTGCACACATACTGCTCCACCATGTTAGTGCTGGGTCGTGGTGCTGCTGGTGGAGCTCCTGTTGCAAGGAGAGGATGTGGTCGATCTGTGGCAGCTACACGCACAAGTGAAACACCTTTCTCAGCTGCGAGTAGGCGACAGAACCTTACAGCAGTATTTGGCAGGGCCTAATGCGCCTCTACAAAATGTTACATAGTTACATAGTTAGTGAGGTCGAAAAAAGACATTTGTATACCCCTGTATGTTATGGTCTTTAACGTGCCCATCTAATCGTTTTTTGAAACTATCGATGCTCCCAGCTGATACGACTGCTTGTGGAAGAGAATTCCACAACCTTACTGCTCTTACAGCAGAGAACCCCCTACGTATTTTAAGGTTAAACTGTTTTTCCTCTAGTTTTAGTGAGTGGCCTCGTGTCTTATTGTATTCCCTTTCTCTGAATAGTTTGTTCCTTATGCTACGGTTGCCAGTACAGTATTTGTACATTGATATCATATCCCCCCTCAATCGTCTCTTCTCCAAAGAGAATAATTTCAGTGCTTGTAGTCTTTCCTCATAGCTGATGTCCTCCATTCCCCTAATTATTTTTGTTGCCCTTCTCTGGACTCTCTCCAGTTCCAGCACAGTCTTCCTGAGGACCGGTGCCCAGAACTGGACAGCATACTCCAGATGTGGCCGGACCAGAGTCTTGTAGAGAGGGAGAATAATCTCTTTATTTCTGGAGTGAATCCCCTTTTATATGCATCCCAGTATTCTGTTGGCTTTGCTTGCAGTGGCTTGGCATTGCATGCCACTGCCAAGCCTGTTGTCTACCAGTACCCCCAGGTCCTTTTCCATCCTAGACTCACCCAGAGGTTCCCCCCCTAATGAGTAGCTTGCTTTCTAGTTTCTGGCACCCAAGTGCAATACTTTACATTTTTCAGTATTAAACCTCATCTGCCATGTAGTTGCCCACCCCATTATTTTGTTCAGATCCGCTTGTAAGGTTTCCATATCCTGCATAGAAGATATTGGCATGCTTAGTTTAGTATCATCCGCAAATACTGTGATTGTACTAGATATCCCCTCCTCTAGATCATTTATGAATAAGTTAAACAGGATTGGCCCCAGGACAGAACCTTGGGGGACCCCACTTTCCACACCCACCCAATCCGAGTACTCCCCATTAATCACCACCCTTTGCACTCTCCCCTGGAGCCAGTTCTCTATTCAGGTGCTCACCTTATGGTCCATACCTACCTTCCTTAGTTTGAACAAGAAGTGTTTGCGGGGAACAGTGTCAAAGGCCTTTGCAAAGTCCAGATACACCACATCCGCAGGCTTACCTTTATCTAGGGGGCAGCTCACTTCATCGTAGAAGGTAAGTAGATTGGTTTGGCAAGAACGATTTTTCATGAATCCATGCTGATTACTACTAATAATACCATTTTCATTACTAAAGTCTTATATATGGTCCCTTAACATCCCCTCCAAAATCTTGCAGACTACTGATGTTAGGCTGACCGGCCTATAGTTACCCGGGATATATCTCGGCCCTTTTTTAAATATTGGTACCTGGCACCAATTTTGATTTTTTCCAATCAGCTGGCACCATACCCGTCTGTATACTATCCTTAAAGTTGAAGAATAATGGTCTGGCAATAACCTAGATGAGCTCTTTAAGAACCCTCGGGTGCAAGCCATCTGATTTATTTATGTTAAGTTTCTCTAGTTTAGTTCTAAGTCTATCTTCTGTTAGCCATGGCGGTACTTCCTGAGGTGTGTTATTTAGCTTGGCCTTACAAGCTGGGTTAGTGTAGCCCCCCAATTCTTTTGTGAAGATTGAAGAGAAGAAATTATTTAACACTACCGCCTTTTCCCTGTCCTCTGTGGCCAAATCTCCTTTGTCGTCTTTTATGGGGCCAATGTGTTCTGGCCTCGCTTTCTTACTGTTTATTTACTTAAAGAATTTTTTGGGGTTCTTTTTACTCTCTTCCACTATATATCTCTCGTGTTCTATTTTAGCCGCCTTGATTTCGTCTTTACATTTCTTATTACACTCTTTGTAATGCTTGAATGCTGCCAATGACCCCTCAGTCTTGTATTTTTTGAAGGCCTTTTCTTTAGCATTAATGTGCATTTTTATGTTGGAGTTTAGCCACCTAGGGTTTGGTTTTGCTCTTTTAAATGTATTACCCTTTGGAATGCACTGGCCAATCCCTTTAAGTATGCTCTTGAAGCACTCCCATTTTTCCTCCATGTTCTTTGTTCCCAGGGTTCTGTCCCATTTGATATTTTCTAGCAGAGAGCGCAGTTTTGGGAAATTGGCTCTTTTGAAATTCAGTGTTCTTATATTACCCTTATGTTTCCTATTACTATGATTAATACTGAAACTAATTGACCTATGGTCACTGTTTTCTAAGTTTCCCCGTCTTTCTATATCCATGAGCAGGTCTGTATTGTTTGTAATCAGTAGGTCAAGTACCGCATTGTTTCTTGTCGGTGCATTCACTATCTGACCCATGAAATTGTCCTGCAAAACATTTAGGAACTGCCGAGCCTTGGCTGAATGCCTGGTTCCTTCTGCCCAGTCTATATTTGGATAATTAAAGTCCCCCATTATAATGACATTTCCCATCCTTGCTGCCAATCCTATCTGTAAAAGGAGGTCCGCCTCCCCCTCCTCCCTCTGGTTGGGGGGCCTATAGCATACGCCCAATATTACCTTCCCCACAGTGCCTTCCCTTTGAAGTTCTACCCATAGGGATTCTACCTCATCTCTCATGATAAATATCTCTCATATTTACCTGTACACTGTTCTTAATATACAGACATACCCCTCCCCCCCTTTTTTTTTTTCTGCGATAAAGGGAATACCCCTGAATGGTCGCCATCCAGTCATGAGAGCTGTCAAACCAAGTCTCTGTTATCCCCACAAAATCTAAGTCCTCCTCAAACAGCAGCTCCAGCTCTCCCATCTTGTTGGGCAGGCTTCCGGCATTGGTATACAAACCTCTTAATTTTGACTGGTTACATATATCCTCATTTGATGTTTTTAGGCTGCTCTTGTGATTTTTCCCCATACCCACCCTGGGTTTAGGAGCTTTGAACACCCTTCCGCTTATGTCTCCATTTTTCCCTCTGGATATTGCTTTCCACTGGCTAATTCTACATCTGTACCCTCCCCCCCATCACCTATTTTAAAAGCCCCTCTAACTTTATGGCCATCTTCTCATCCAGTACGGCTGCACCCTCCTCATTTAGGTGCAATCCGTCCCTACCAAAGAACCGGTGGATGGCTGAGAAGTTGGCCCAGTTCTCCAGGAACCCGAAATCCTCCTTACTACACCAGCTCCTCAGCCACTTGTTAACTTCCCTAATCTCCCACTGCCTCTCTGGTGTGGCTCGAGGTACAGGTAGTATTTCTGAAAATACTACCTTGGAGGTCCTAATCCTCAACTTAGCTCCTAAGTCCCTGAAATCGTTTAGGACTCTCCATCTTCCTCTGCCTATGTCATTGGTACCCACGTGTACCATGACAGCTGGGTCTTCCCCAGCCCCACCCAATAATCTGTCCACCCGATCCGCGATGTACCGAACCTGAGCGCCCGGCAAACAACAGACTGTTTGGCGCTCACGGTCTTTATGACAGATTGCACTGTCTGTCCTTCTAATGATTGAGTTCCCTACCACCAGAACCTGTCTTTCCTTTCCCTTTCTCCCGGCCTCACTGGAGGAGTTCTTCCCCTGGCAGCTAGGGGCGTCGCTCTGCTCCAGCAATGCTGGTCCCTGACTGGTTTCCCCGACATCACGCAACGGGGCGTATCTATTGGGGTGCTCCAGCCCAGGACCGGCCTCCTTGCCTTGTCCGATTCTACCCCTCCTAACTGTCACCCCTCTACTCTGCTCTGATGCCTGCACCTCCAATACTCCGCCCACCTCTGTGCAGGCCCCTGCCTGCGCCTGACGTGTACGATCCCAGCTCTCCTTCGGTAGGGACATTCGGCTCAGTGTTGCCAGCTGCATCCCTAGATTCAGGACCTGAGCTTCCAGGGAAGCAACGCGCTTAAATTTTGTGCATTTGTATTCGCCCGCGATCGCATGATCGAGGAACGCATACATATCACAAGATGTACACCGAGTTGCATCTCCACACGCGCCGGGCATTGTACCTACTAATCTAATCTAATGGGGATTCAGTAATTTACGTCTATCCTATGTGGCTGTTTCCTAGCTTCCTAACTCTACCTTCTCACCCTCTGGTACTCCGCTACACTCACTTGACACACACAGTCACACAACACTCACAGCCGCACCGCCCGGTCAGTCGAACAACACTCACAGTTGCACAACACTCACAGTCGCACAGCCCGGTCAGTCGCACAACACTCACAGTCGCACAGCCCGGGCAGTCGCACAACACTCACAGTCACACAGCCCGGAGATAGTAGATTGGGTTGCTGACAGTGCCTCCAGTTCCTTCACATTGTCTCCTATCCAGTCTTCTGCTGAAAGCTCAGAGTTGCCACCTGCAGCCGATGTCCATCAATCTTTCACCTCACCCCCTTGCAAATGAGCCAAGCAGTCTGAGCCCCAAGTCATGCAACAGTCTCTTCTTCTTTTTGATGACTGTTAGCATGGTTTCCCAGGGCCATCCACCTAGCCCTGCCCCAGAAGTGGAAGAGATTGATTGCACCGATGCCCAACCTCTTATGTCTCAAGATGAGTACATGGGAGGACCATCGCAGCACATCTCAGATAATGACGAAACACAGATGCCAACTGCTGCGGAATTCCGAATTGTGGAGACCGACAAGGGTTGCAGGGGTGAAGACTGCGTGGAAAACGATGTGGAGGATGATGAGGTCCTCGACCCCACATGAAATGAACGTCATACAGGTGACCTGAGTGGTTTGGAGGAAGAGGCGGTGGTCGCACAGAGCCACCAGTACAGCAGAAGAGGGAGCAGGGTGCAAAAGCGGAGTGGCCGTGCCCTAGACACTACGCCTGCTACTGCCCAACGCAGCAAGGGGCCGAGCACACCAAAGCCAGCTCAAAGGAGTTCTCTAGCGTGGCAGTTCTTCAGACAATGTGCTGATGACAGGACACGAGTGGTTTGCACGCTGTGCAATCAGAGCCTGAAGCGAGGCATAAACCTTCTCAACCTGAGCACAACCTGCATGACCAGGCATCTAAGTGCAAAGCATAAGCTGCAGTGGAGTAGACACCTCAAAAACCAAGAAAGGTCTCTGGCTCCTCCTGCTTCCTCTTCTGCTGCTGCAGTCTCGGCCTCTTCATCCACCTCTGTAGTGACAGTGGCACCTGCCACCCCACAAACAGGGGATCTGCCAGCAACACCACCACCTGGGTCACCAACAACAATCTCCACAATGTCCCATGGAAGCATTCAGCTTTCTATTTCCCAAGCACTGGAGCGGAAGAGGAAGTACCCCCCCTACCCACCCACGATCCCTGGCACTGAATGCCAGCATTTCAAAATTCCTGGCCTTTGAAATGCTGTCATTCCGTCTGGTGGAGACGCAGAGTTTTAAAAGTTCGGAATTCGGCAACCAGAACCGACCAAAATGCAATAGGACAGGAACTGGGCTTTAAAAGCCCGTAATTGGACCAGAAAAATCAGTAAAAGCCAATTGAGGGGGCAGGAGGATGCTAGGAATGTGATTGGAGTGACTAGGGGGTCCAGAGGCCAATCAGTAGTGAATACGCCCCCCAGTATATAACATAGCCCCGCCAAATCGCTAGCACTGTAATACAGGTGCTGTGGAAGAGAGTGGAAGCTGTTCTGTTACTCCTGCTGCAAAAGTGTCATTTAGCAATTATTAGTGTGAGGAAACGGATATCTAGTGTAGTTAGGGTACTATATACCACTATAGTTAGATTCAAAAATCTAGTTTCCGTAGGGAAAGTGTTAAGTGTCAGGGTGACCGTAATGTAGTTTAGGGGGAACTGACTCTGACTGCTATGGCAGGGTGACAGAACACATCCATGTCAGGGTGACCGCCATAAGAAAAAGATTGTTTGTCTTAGAATTGCAGTAGAGCAGGGTAGTGTCTCCGCTCCTGTCACACCTGGGCGTTTTTGTTTCTGGCATTTATTGGACTTTTTTGTGGACGTCTTTGGAGGCAGGCATGACATCTGAACTTCTGTGTAGGGGTATATAGACACACACACATATATGTGTAAAAGAAAAGTGCGCTGGTCTGTGATAAGCTGCTCCCAGATAAAAAATATGAAATGGTGTGTGATAGATGGTGCGCTTTATCAAAATGGTGATGTGCGATAAAGTGCAAAGAAATCACAGATACAAATTCAAGATCAACAAAATATTATGATGCAAAATTGTGATAAAGTCCCAGACACAACGTGTCTATGTGTTGGAATAACAATCCCGTGATATAAATGTTGACAGATGGTGATGAACTCAAATAGTGACTTAAATTCCCTCCACCTGCTGGAATTCCTCCTTACCGGTTGGAATAATAATAAGTGCTCTCCTCTGCAAAAACCAACAATCCCTGTGCTCCAACCAAAATATGTGCTCTCCACCGTGCATGCAAGGTAGCCTGCTGGGCCTCTTACCAGATGGATATGGATAACGCACACTGCCACAAACTCTCAGAAGAGTGTATCTCTACATCCAGATGATATTGACAGCCACTTGATTGGGTTGACCAGAATGATCGTATCACTCAGCATAGCATGTAAAGGAATGACCACTGATAGTGCATTACCTTTGATACATTATTTATTCAAATAAAATTGCACTTACATGTTATGCAGACAAATTCGCTAGTTGTTAGAGAAGCGATGAGGAATTCCTATATTGCCTGGGTCCGGCTGCAGCCCGGTTCCCAAGCGACATAGTGACGGCACGCCTCCTATCTGACGCGTTTCCACCAATAGGTTATCTTATCTTCAGACAACACACACATATATGTATATATAAACATACACACATATAGGTGGAAAAGAGTGAAATCCTATCCATGCACTAATTAAATAATTTGCATGGATAGGGTTCCTTTCACACCTATATGTGTGTAATTATATATATATATAATGTGTGTGTGTGTATATATACCCCTATACAGAAGTTCAGATGTCATGCCTGCCTCCAAAGACCCACAAAAAATGCCCAATAAACGCCTGAAAAAACACACCTGGGCGTTTTTGTTGCAGCCGTTTATTGGGCATTTTTTGGGCGTCTTTGGAGGCAGGCATGACATCTGAACTTCTGTGTAGGAGTATATATATACACACACATATATGTATATATATATATATATATATATATATACACACATATTGGTGTGAAAGGAGCGAAATCCTATCCATGCGCTAATGAAATTATTTGCAGGGATGTGGCTCCGCTCCTATCACACCTATATGGGTTTATGTGTATATATACATATATGTGTGTGTGTATATATACCCTTATACAGAAGTTCAGATGTTATGCCTGCCTCCAAAGACGCCCAAAAAATGCCCAATAAACGCCTGCAACAAAAACGCCCAGGTGTGTTTTTTCAGGCGTATATTGAGCATTTTTTGGGCGTCTTTGGAGGCAGGCATGAATCAAAACTTCTGTATAGGGGTATATATACACACACACACATTATATATATATATATATATATATATATATATATATATATATACACACATACACACATATAGGTGTGAAAGGAGCAGAACCCTATCCATGCAAATTATTTAATTAGCACATGGATAGGATTTTGCTCCTATCACACCTATATGTGTATATATACATATATGTGTGTGTGTGTATATATACCCTTATACAGAAGTTCAGATGTCATGCCTGCCTCCAAAGACGCCAAAAAAATGCCCAATAAACGCCTGAAACAAAAACGCCCACGTGTGAAAATAGCAGAGCCACATCCCTGCTCTACTAAAAATTCTAAGAAAAATGTTCTTGCTTCATGCTACAGAGCTGAAACTTCACAGGTACACTTTTTAGACCCCCCCCCCCCCCCCCCCGACACTAAATCCAAAGAAATCTCTTTTTTTTTTTTCAATAATTGGCTCACAATTTTTAAGAACTTTTTTTTGTGTGATTAATAGTCCCTGGGGCATGACCCAGAACCCTAGGCACTTTTTAGGGGCATTTATTGAGTTTTAGGGCTTTAAAATGTTTTTTTTTGATTACCGAAGTTCGGGTCCCATTGATTTCAATGGGGTTCTGGAATCCAGGCCCGAACTTTCGGGAAGTTCAGCAGTTCTGGTCGAACCGAACTTTTGAAAAGTTCGAGCATCCCTAGTGTGCACTAGGGATGATCGAACTTTTCAAAAGTTTGGTTTGGCCAGAACATCCGAACTTCCCGAAAGTTTGGCCCCGATTTCAGAACCCCATTGAAATCAATGGGAACCGAACTTCGGTAATCAAAAAACACCATTTTGAAGCCCTAAAACCCAATAAATGCCCCTAAAAAGTGCCTAGGGTTTTGGGTCATGCCCCAGGGACTATTAATCACACAAAAAAAAAGTTCTTAAAAATTGTCATTTTTGATAGAGAGCCAATTATTGAAAAAATAAAAAATAAAAAAAAGTCTTTGGATTTAGTGTCTGGGGGGGGGGGGGTCTAAAAAGTGTACCTGTGAAGTTTCAGCTCTGTAGCATGTCCAGAACCATAAAAAAACAAGATTGTTTGTAATAGGTCACTTATAGAACAGGGATATGGCTCCGCTATTTTCACACCTTGCCGGTTTAGTATCAAGCGTTTTTTTGGGCATTTTTTGGGGGACTTTGGAGGCAGGCAAAACATCTGAACTTCTGTGTAGGGGTATATATACATACACCCATGTCCATACACATATAGGTGTGAAAATAGCAGAAATCTATGCTTGCGCTAATTCACACTAATATGGCTTCTCCCCTATAACACCTATATATGTGTAAGTGTATAAATACATATAAGTGTGTGTGTATATATAACCCTACACAGAAGTTCAGATGTTTTGCCTGCCTCCAAAGACCCCAAAAAAATGCCCAAAAAAAACGCCTGCAAGAACACACCTGGGCATTTTTTTTTTTTGGTGCAGGCATTTTTTTGGGCATTTTTTGGGGGACTTTGGAGGCAGGCAAAACATGTGAACTTCTGTGTAGGGGTATATATACATACACCCATGTCCATACACATATAGGTGTGAAAATAGCAGAAATCTATGCTTGCGCTAATTCACACTAATATGGCTTCTCCCCTATAACACCTATATATGTGTATGTGTATAAATACATAAAAGTGTGTGTGTATATATAACCCTATACAGAAGTTCAGATGTTTTGCCTGCCTCCAAAGACCCCCAAAAAATGCCCAAAAAAAATGCGTGCAAGAACACACCTGGGCATTTTTTTTTTGGCGCAGGCATTTTTTTGGGCATTTTTTTGGGGTCTTTGGAGGCAGGCATGAATCTGAACTTCTGTGTAGGGTTATATATACACACACACTTATATGTATTTTTACACATACACATATATAGGTGTTATAGGAGCGGAGACCTATTGGTGTTCATTATTTCATTAGCGCAAGCAGTGTTCTGCTACTTTCACACCTATATATGTGTATGTGTATATATACAGACATGGGTGTATGTATATATATACCCCTACACAGAAGTTCAGATGTTTTGCCTGCCTCCAAAGACCCACAAAAAAAGCCCAAAAAAAACGCCTGCAACAACACACCTGGGCATTTTTTTTTGGCGCAGGTATTTTTTGGGGCATTTTTTGTGGGTCTTTGGAGGCAGGCAAAACATCCGAAATTCTGTATAGGGGGTATATATACATACACCCATGTCTGTATATATACACATGCACATATATAGGTGTGAAAGTAGCAGAAACATATGCTTGCGCTAATTAAATAATTAACAGGCATATGTCTCCGCTCCTATAACACCTATATATGTGTATGTGTATAAATACATACAAGTGTGTGTGTATATATATATATATATATACCCCTATACCAAAATGAAGATGTTTTGCCTGCCTCCAAAGACGCCCAAAAAATGCCCAAAAAAATGCCAGCTACAAAAACGCCCAGGTTTGTTTTTACAGCTGGCGTTTTTTTGGCCATTTTTTGGGGTCTTTGGAGGCAGGCAAAACATCTGAACTTCTGTATAGGGGAATATATACACACACACACTTGTATGTATTTATACACATACACATATATAGGTGTTATAGGAGCGGAAACATATGCCTGTTAATTATTTAATTTCTGCTACTTTCACACCTATATACAGTGCCTTGCAAAAGTATTCGGCCCCCTTGAACTTTGCGACCTTTTGCCACATTTCAGGCTTCAAACATAAAGATATAAAACTGTAATTTTTTGTGAAGAATCAACAACAAGTGGGACACAATCATGAAGTGGAACGAAATTTATTAGATATTTCAAACTTTGTTAACAAATAAAAAACTAAAAAATTGGGCGTGCAAAATTATTCAGCCCCTTTACTTTCAGTGCAGCAAACTCTCTCCAGAAGTTCAGTGAGGATCTCTGAATGATCCAATGTTGACCTAAATGACTAATGATGATAAATAGAATCCACCTGTGTGTAATCAAGTCTCCGTATAAATGCACCTGCACTGTGATAGTCTCAGAGGTCCGTTTCAAGCGCAGAGAGCATCTTGAAGAACAAGGAACACACCAGGCAGGTCCGAGATACTGTTGTGGAGAAGTTTAAAGCCGGTTTTGGATACAAAAAGATTTCCCAAGCTTTAAACATCCCAAGGAGCACTGTGCAAGCGATAATATTGAAATGGAAGGAGTATCAAACCACTGCAAATCTACGAAGACCTGGCCGTCCCTCTAAACTTTCAGCTCATACAAGGAGAAGACTGATCAGAGATGCAGCCAAGAGGCCCATGATCACTCTGGATGAACTGCAGAGATCTACAGCTGAGGTGGGAGACTCTGTCCATAGGACAACAATCAGTCGTATACTGCACAAATCTGGCCTTTATGGAAGAGAGGCAAGAAGTAAGCCATTTCTTAAAGATATCCATAAAAAGTGTTGTTTAAAGTTTGCCACAAGCCACCTGGGAGACACACCAAGCATGTGGAAGAAGGTGCTCTGGTCAGATGAAACCAAAATCAAACTTTTTGGCAACAATGCAAAACGTTATGTTTGGCGTAAAAGCAACACAGCTCATCACCCTGAACACACCATCCCCACTGTCAAACATGGTGGTGGCAGCATCATGGTTTGGGCTTGCTTTTCTTCAGCAGGGACAGGGAAGATGGTTAAAATTGATGGGAAGGTGGATGGAGCCAAATACAGGACCATTCTGGAAGAAAACCTGATGGAGTCTGCAAAAGACCTGAGACTGGGACGGAGATTTGTCATCCAATAAGACAATGATCCAAAACATAAAGCAAAATCTACAATGGAATGGTTCACAAATAAACATATCCAGGTGTTAGAATGGCCAAGTCAAAGTCCAGACCTGAATCCAATCGAGAATCTGTGGATAGAACTGAAAACTGCTGTTCACAAACGCTCTCCATCCAACCTCACTGAGCTCAAGCTGTTTTGCAAGGAGAATGGGCAAAAATTTCAGTCTCTCGATGTGCAAAACTGATAGAGACATACCCCAAGCGACTTACAGCTGTAATCGCAGCAAAAGGTGGCGCTACAAAGTATTAACTTAAGGGGGCTGAATAATTTTGCACGCCCAATTTTTCAGTTTTTTATTTGTTAAAAAAGTTTGAAATATCCAATAAATTTCGTTCCACTTCATGATTGTGTCCCACTTGTTGTTGATTCTTCACAAAAAATTACAGTTTTATATCTTTATGTTTGAAGCCTGAAATGTGGCAAAAGGTCGAAAAGTTCAAGGGGGTCGAATACTTTCGCAAGGCACTGTATGTGTAAGTGTATATATACAGACATGGGTGTATGTATATATACACCTACACAGATGTTCAGATGTCATGCCTGATGCCCCATACACACATGCAGATTATCTGCAGACTTTTGTCTGCAGACTTACCAAAACCATATAATATGAGGTCAAACCTAAACATTTTCAATTTGTATGCAATCCGGCAGGCCCTTGTACTACATAGAAAAGGTAAGTCTGCAGACAAAAGTCTGCAGATAATCTGCACGTGTGTATGGGGCATGACTCCAAACATCTCCTCAAAAAAGCCCTTTAAACGCCTGCAGCAAAAAGAATGCTCACAGGTGAGAAGCCATATCAGTGCACTGAATGTGACCTAAGAGTAGTGTTGAGCGAACACGGACTGTATTATTTGTGTTCGTACCGAATAATTGGATTTTTGTTACCCGAACACGGACACGGACACTTTACTGTATATTCGGGTAAAAATCCGTGTTCGGCCGTTTTATTTCCGGGTTTTGCATGCTTTGGCGCGCTTTTCATGGCGGGCTTTCAACAGCCAATCAACAAGCGTTTAACTGGTGTGCCTAAGCCATCCCAGCCATGCCTGCAAATGTATCAGTAGCTGTGATTGGCCGTCTGAAGCATGTGACCAAGTCTTTATAAGTTCGAGGCAGCGCCGCTACGGCGTCATTCTGCTGTGTACTAGTTCAGGGACAGAGCACACATACGTGCTGGCTGCTGATTAGGGACAGACAGGCAGGAAAAAACATTTATGTCCGGATAGAATTGAGGGACAGGTCGGAGTTGTTAGGCAGGGCGAGTTGTAGGCATTAGGGAGAGGCTGCTGCTGAATTTTAGGATCAGAGTGTTCTACAAACTACAATCGATATTGCTGTGTGGGGTGGGGTCTGTGCACTTAGTCCTCCTGATCTACGATCTCTTCTCAATCCTGTCAGGGATAGAGTCTGCTGAATTTTAGGGTCAGAGTGTTCTACAAACTACAATCGATATTGCTGTGTGGGGTGGGGTCTGTGCAATTAGTCCTCCTGATCTACGATCTCTTCTCAATCCTGTTAGGGACAGGCTGCTGCTGAATTTTAGGGTCAGAGTGTTCTACAAACTACAATCGATATTGCTGTGTGGGGTGGGGTCTGTGCACTTAGTCCTCCTGATCTACGATCTCTTCTCAATCCTGTCAGGGACAGAGTCTGCTGAATTTTAGGGTCATTGTGTTCTACAAACTACAATCGATATTGCTGTGTGGTGTGGGATAGGAGATAGGCAGGTGTCAGTGATCCACATCCATTTTGCTTTGTGTGGGCTGCAGTGAACACAATCTTTGTGGGGTACAGTGAACACAATCTTTGTGGGGTGCAGTGAACACAATCTTTGTGGGGTGCAGTGAACAAAATCCTTTTGGGGTGCAGTGGACGAAATCCTTTTGGGGTGCAGTGAACACAATCTTTGTGGGGTGCAGTGAACACAATCTTTGTGGGGTGCAGTGAACAAAATCCTTTTGGGGTGCAGTGAACACAATCTTTGTGGGGTGCAGTGAACACAATCTTTGTGGGGTACAGTGAACACAATGTTTGTGGGGGTGCAGTGAACACAATCTTTGTGGGGTGCAGTGAACACAATCTTTTGGGGGTGCAGTGAACACAATCTTTGTGGGGTGCAGTGAACACAATCTTTGTGGGGTACAGTGAACACAATGTTTGCGGGGGTGCAGTGAACACAATCTTTGTGGGGGTGCAGTGAACACAATCTTTGTGGGGTGCAGTGAACAAAATCCTTTTGGGATGCAGTGAACACAATCTTTGTGGGGTGCAGTGAACACAATCTTTGTGGGGGTGCAGTGAACACAATCTTTGTGGGGGTGCAGTGAACAAAATCCTTTTGGGGTGCAGTGAACACAATCTTTGTGGGGTGCAGTGAACACAATCTTTTTGGGGTGCAGTGAACAAAATCCTTTTGGGGTGCAGTGAACACAATCTTTGTGGGGGTGCAGTGAACACAATCTTTGTGGGGTGCAGTGAACACAATCTTTGTGAGGGTGCAGTGAACACAATCTTTGTGGGGTGCAGTGAACAAAATCCTTTTGGGGTGCAGTGAACACAATCTTTGTGGGGTGCAGTGAACAAAATCCTTTTGGGGTGCAGTGAACACAATCTTTGTGGGGTAAAAGCCCTTTCCTTTGGTGTTTTACAGCCATTTTAGTGCCTGAAAGTTCGGGTCCCCATGGACTTCAATGGGGTTCGGTGTCCGGGAAAAGTTCGGTAAAAGTCCGGGACACGGACCCGGACTTTTTTTTAAAGTTCGGCCGAACCCGTCGAACACGGATATCTAGGTGTCCGCTCAACCCTACCTAAGAGAAACGATCTTTTCTCTATAGCGGTCACCCTAATATTGAAGGGTTTTGTCACCCTGCCATAGCAGTCAGTCAGTTAACCCTACACTACACTGCGGTCCCCTTACACTTAACACTTTCCCTACAGAAACTAAATTATTAAAGCTAACTATAGTGGAAAATAGCACCCTAACTACACTAGATATCCCTTTCCTCACACTAAAAATTGCTAAATGACACTTTGTAGCAGAAGTCACAGAACTGCTTCCACTTTCTTCCATGTCCCTGTATAACAATGCTAGGAATTTGGCGGGGGCTATCTTATATACTGGGGGGCATATTCACTAATGATTGGCCTATGGACCCCCTAGTCACTCCAATCACATTCCTAGCATTCTCCTGCCCCCTCAATTGGCTTTTACTGATGGTTCTGGTCCAATCACAGGCTTTCAAAGCCCATTTCCTGAACCATTGCATTTTGGTCGGTTCTGGTTGCCGAATTCCAAACTTTTTCAGGAAAAAGTTCAGAATTCGGCCGAACTTCGAACAGCCAATGTTCGGGTCGAACCGATGGTCGACCCGAACCGTTCGATCATCCCTAGTGTGCACTGCGCAATGCCATCTGTGGCAAGGTCCACCTAACTACGGATACATGGACCAGTAAGCACGGTCAGGGACGTTATATCTCCCTAACAGCACACTGGGTAAATGCAGTGGCGGCTGGGCCTGAGGCGGATAGCAGTTTGGCGCATGTCCTTCCACCACAAGGATTGCAGTGCGCTTCAGTTTGCCTCCTGTTCCTAACTCCTCCTACTCCGCTTTCTCATCCTCTACCGCCTCCTCATCCGGTCAGCGTAACACCTTCACCACCAACTTCAGCACAGCCAGAAGTAAACGACAGCAGGCAGTTTTAAAACTTGCCTGTTTGAGGGAAAAACCACACACCGCGCAGGAGTTGTGGAGGGGCATTGAACAGCAGACCAATGAGTGGTTGGTGCCAATGAGCCTCAAGCCTGGCCTGGTGGTGTGCGAGAACGGGCGAAATCTCGTAGCAGCTCTGGGCCTAGCCGGTTTGACGCACATCCCTTGCCTGGTGTATGTGCTGAATTTGGTGGTGCAGAGGTTCCTTAGAAATTACCCCGATATGTCAGAGCTGCTGCAGAAAGTGTGGGCCGTCTGTGTGCACTTTCATCATTCTCACCCTGCTGCTGCTCGCCTGTCAGCGCTGCAGCGTAACTTCGGCCTTCCCGCTCACCACCTCATATGTGACATGCCCACAAGGTGGAACTCCACCTTGCACATGCTGGCCAGACTGTGCGAGCAGCAGCAGACCATAGTGGAGTTTCAGCTGCAGCACGCACGCATGAGTCGCTCTGCGGAACAGCACCACTTCACCACCAGTAACTGGGCCTCCATGCGAGACCTGTGTGCCTTGTTGCACTGTAACATATGCAGACTAGGCTGCAATGTAATCTTTTTTCCCTAAATGGGTGTTTATTGAATAGCGGAATAGAACAACAGTATACAACGGCTGTATCTCACACGTACAGATACAGACTAGGCCACAATTTAATATTTTTTCCTAAATGGGTGTTTATTGAATAGCGGACTAGAACAACAGTATCCAACGAGTGTATCTCACAGGTACAGATACAGACTAAGCTGCAATTTAATATCTTTCTGTCCCCTAAATGGTTTTTATTGCAATGCGCAATACAACAGTATGCAATGGGTGTATCTCACTGTAACATATGCGGACAGGGCCGCAATCAACTGTTTTTTCCCCTAAATGTTTTATTTTTATTGCAATGCACAATACAACAGTATGCAATGGGTGTATCTCACTGTAACATACGCGGACAGGGCCGCAATCAACTTTTTTTGCCCCTAAATGTTTTTTTTGTTGTTGCAATGCGCAATACAACAGTATGCAATGGGTGTATCTCACTAACATATGCAGACAGGGCCGCAATCAACTGTTTTTGCCCCTAAATGTTTTTTTTTTTTGTTGCAATGCGCAATACAACAGTATGCAATGGGTGTATCTCACTGTAACATACGCGGATAGGGCCGCAATCAACTTTTTTTGCCCCTAAATTTTTTTTTTATTGCAAGGCGCAATACAACAGTATGCAATGGGTAAAATTAATGTACCTCTACCTCTTCCTCTTCCTCTAAAGGGTTTATATTGGGGTTGTTGATATGATTGATGAGGTGCATATGGTGTTGAATTGGGGTTTCTCTGTTCATACTCATGGTTATCTCGTGGTCTCTGGTATTCAGTATATCTTGGGGTTGAATATTAATCCCTATTTCTTAAAGGTGAGTATCTGTTACTTGTCGGAACCAAAAAGGTGTTCAAAGTTGTTTCCTCGTCTTCCTCTCTTATGGCTGGGGTCATCTCCTCTCTTCTTGTGTTGTTGTGTGGAAGCGGAAGCGGACCCATTTACTTACATCGAAGGTTGTATGGAGAATTTTTCTTAAAGATCCTGGCAACAAGGGCTACTGTGCAATATTATTCAAGGCTTCTAATTATTGGCAATTTGGTGAATGGGGAACCGAGAGGGGCACCTATCACTTTGAAGCACTTTATATATTTCAGCACCTCAGCACCTTATTTGATCACGATTAAGGACTATTTGTTTATATATTCACGTGGCAGCAATTTTTATATGGACTTTTATAATAATTTACAGCACTTGAGCACTTTACTTTGATCACTTTTAGAGTTTATTTATTTAGTTCGTGTGTGATGAATTGAATATTTATCATTATTTATTCTCACTTGATTAATGTCACTGATGCTAGCGCTGCATAAATTGGTTTTCATTGTTTTTCCTAAGGTTTACTTAGTGTTGCAGCAGCTGCACATACTCCTTACACTTTATTCATTTATTCACTATATTTATCCAGTAGCGCGGGTTTAAATTAGTCTATTCACAGGTGGCATCTTCAACTTCGTGTTACAATGAGAGAAAGTTATAGGACCCGAGCTATCTTAAAAAGTGACCAATTCTGTACAGGCCTTTGTCAGTCCACCATTTAAATGCCTCTATGTTCTCACCAGGAGGGAAGGCCGGGTTATGGAAAATATGAGTGAGAGGAGCCCAGGGGTAAGTGACTTTGAATGATTTGTGTATTTTATCATAAATGGAGAAAGAATGCGAAAGGGAGTGGGCCATCACTGGGGGGCGGGAATAAGCAGGTCTCCAAAGCAGGTAATCAATGGTGTGTCGGGGGACCGCTTGACGTTCCATATAGTACCAATCAGGCTTCGCCCCCCTGTAATAGATGATGGGAAATTGGGCCAGTTGCGCTGCTTGATAGTATTTCCAGAGGTCTGGAACTCCCAAGCCCCCCTGTTTCCTGGAGCGCAGGATTGTGTGTTTATTGATCCTATGCCCCTTTCTTCCCCAGATGAACTTGAAAATATGTCCTTGGAATTTCTGGATGTGGGACTTCTGCACTGGGATTGGAAGCGATCGGAACAAATAGAGAATACGCGGCAGAACAATCATCTTAATCGCATTAATCCTGCCTAACCAGGAAATGTGACAACGGGACCAATCAGAGAGATCCTGTTTCAATTTTTGTATCATGGGCGGGTAATTAGCTGGATAGAGGCCGTCTATTGTGGGAGTCAAGGAGACTCCTAGGTAAGAAATGTCATCCGAGTGCCATGAAAAGGGAAAATGGCCTTAAGACGTTCCACCAGTGGCTCAGGGAGGGTGACATTAAGTGCTAGAGATTTAGTCATATTGACCCGCAAATCCGATGCCGCCCCAAAGGCGTCTAGGAGAGAAATTATATTGGGAAGGGAAATCAACGATGAGGTTATGAAAAGCATTATGTCGTCCGCGAACAGTGCGCATTTGTGGGTCTCCGACCTGCATTGTAGGCCGTGAATATCAGGGTGAAGATGGATAGCCGTAGCTAGGGATTCCAAGGCTATGGCGAAAAGGAGTGGGGAGAGAGGGCACCCCTGTCTCGTACCTCTGCGGATTGGAATGTCAGCAGAGTAGTACCCCTGCATCCGGATTTGAGCCACCGAGTGGGAGTATAGGGCTTGGAGCGTAGTGAGAAAAGTGGGGCCAAAAAACCATCTTTCGAGAGTGCAGAAAAGAAATGGCCATGATAGGGAGTCGAAGGCCTTTTGTAAATCCAAGGAAAGTAGAAATCCAGACTGAGAAGGACCTCCGTCCCACCCTGAGTTCAGCAAAGAGATAGCGTCTACCACCCTCCGTATCTGGTCAGGTCCCTGCCTACCCGGGATGAATCCCACTTGATCCTTGTGAATGTAATGGGCAATAAAGCTGGATAAGCGGTTGGCAAAATTTTTTGTCATAATCTTAAGATAATTATTAATGAGAGAAATTGGTCTGTAATTGCCCACTTCTGAAGGATCTTTTCCTGGTTTGGGGATCACAGAAATGTAGGCTTTGTTAGAGGCTTCTTCTAGGCGGGCTCCGCCCCTGAGGGCATTGAAGAACCTGACCAGATAAGGAGATAGGACCGACGCAAATGTCTTATAATAGGTGTTGGAGCCTGGGGCCCGGGGTGGAGTTGGGGCCCAGGGTGGAGTTGGGGCGGAGAGCTTTGATAGCATCCAGCACCTCCTGTTCATCAATAGGGGATTCCAATAGGGATCTATGTGAAGATGTGAGACAGGGGAGTGGCACTTTGTCTAGAAAAGAATCAGGGTTGTCCCCCTTGTGGGGGGAAGGAGCAGCATAAAGCCGCGAATAGAAGGAATGGAAGGAGTCCATGATAGAGTTGGGATTACTAGAAAGGACACCAGCGGGGGATTTTATTTTGGGCAGGGAAATCGCCCTAAACTTAGGGGAGAGTTTTGAAGCCAGTTTCGCGCCCAGTTTATCCCTAAAGGCGTAAGAGTGAGCTTCCTGCCAACAGAGACTTTTTTCCGCTCTGGAGGTAAGGGCCAGGTTAAGCGATAGTTTAATGGCATCTAATTCTGCAAGGGAAGTAGAAGTAGGAGAGCACTTGTGAGCTTTACGGAGGCGAGTATACTTTAAACGAGTGATATCAATCTGCTTCTCCCTTTTAATTTTCGCCCCTAGCTGAATTAAATAGCCCCGCAGCACTGCCTTATGGGCTCCCCAGAGGGTGAAAGGGGTAGTGTCAGGGAGATTGTTAAGAGCAAAGTTGTCGCGAAGTGTAGATTCTATCATGGAGCATCTAGCGGGGTCGCTTAGAATAGATCCATTCATTCTCCACGGGGAGGGGACCCTGCGGTGAAGTGAGCAGGAGAGCTGCAGGGTGACCATAGAATGATCCGACCAAGGGACATCTCTGATTTTAGACTTCAGGGCAGATGGGATGTCTATTGTGGGGATGAAGATGTGGTCAATGCGCGCCAGCGTATTGCGGGGGGCAGAAAAATGGGTATAATCTCGGGTGGAAGGGTTCAATTCGCGCAATATATCTATAAGGCCCAGCACGTGAAGCGATCTGGCAACGCGAAGGCTTTGTTTAGAGGGTCCGCGAAGTTTTCCACTAGAGGATGCCGAATTATCTAAGGAGCAGTCGAGTGCTAGGTTAGAGTCCCCCCCAATGACAACGTGTCCCTCAAAATGGGGAGAGAGAAGGAGAAGCATCTCAGAAAGGAATTTCGCCTGCTCCTTGTTAGGGGCATAGTAGGAGACAAACGTGTACAAAACACCGTGAATGTGGCCTTTGACGAGGATGTAGCGACCTTGTGGGTCCCGAACGGTGTGAAGGTGCATGAAGGGAAGAGATTTTGCACAGAATATAGCCACCCCTTTCTGTTTGAAGGGGGCATTGGCGAGAAAAAACAAGGGGTATTTATGGTGGACATATGTCGGTTGATATGATTCTGGAAAGTGAGTCTCCTGAAGCAGGAGAACCCCCATTCCTTGGGAATGATAATGCTGAAACGCCTTTCTGCGTTAAATAGGAGAATTTAAGCCCTGTGTGTTGTGTGATGCCACCTGTAGAGAGGAGACCGTACTCACGTTAGGCTGCATGGTGCACGGGTGGGAGGTACGCTGGTGGAGGCGGCCAGGCAAGGTCCCGAGAGTTTCCCCGTAGGAGTCGAATCACAGTTTCAGCAGGCGTGACGAGAACAGTAGTGAATCGGTTGGACTGCAGGAACCTGGATGGGAGAAAAACAAGCCAGGAAAAAGAGAAGAAGAGGGAAAAGAAGACAGCAGAGAAAAAAGAAGGCTGCAAGAGCGTGGTCTTGCAGAATGATGAGGAGACCGTGGGCAGGACCCACAGTTCCCCATCGCATGAACAGATGCGTCCTGAACCAGTGAGGGCGCATTCCTGAAGGAGGCAACATGAAGTCATCTTACGTCTGACAGGAGGAGGCACACTAAGGCCTCTCCGGCCATAGGGCCCCAGGCCGGCATTCCTGTAAATATAAACAGCAAAAAGTATTCAAGCACTAAAGGGTACCATAGGAAGGGGAAGAGTGCAAGGGGAGGGAGGGGGAGCGGGGAATGAGAAGAAATGAGTGGAGATTAGTGGGAAACAGGTAAGTGTGGGGGGTACTGGGAGGAGGAAGGAAGCTAGAAACCGTACGGCAAATAAGTAAGCAGTTAATAATGATCAATAGTCCCAGCATCCAGCATTCAAGAAAGAACCTGACCAGCTTAAAATAAAAAAATAAAAAAAATAAATAAAAATATATGGTCAGTTAGGGCACAAAATATGGAAGGGAATGTTTGCTGGAAAAGAGCCAATAAAACAATCCAAAAACATACCCAAAAAGGGGGCCAAAAAGAAAGAAAAAAAATTTAATCGGGAGGTAGGGATCAGCAGGGACCCCATTCAGGCGAAGAAGGTTGAACTTCGACGACCGATGAAAGAAGATTCCTGAAGATCAGCGAGGACATCAGAGAGGCTGGACATAACGGTGGCGCTTCGTCTGTTGCTTGTTCCATACTGAGGACAAAGGGCTGATCGGTGGGGGTCGCTTGTAAGATTCCCTCCTGGAGGTGGACGGTGCAGGAGAAGGGTCTCTTGTGATAATACCCAGTTGTAGGAGCAGGCCTTCACCCTCCTGGAAGTTGGAGAAGCTATGAGTCTTATTCTGAAATTGAAAATTCAGCCTGAAGGGGAAGGACCACCAATACTTCAGTGCTCTAGTAGATAGCGCCAGTGTGAGCGGCTTCAAAGAGCAAAAAAACTGCAAGAAATTAAGGAGGAGGTAAAAAATATGGATAGATCCAAATTGCTGGAGAAAAAGATGAAGGAAACCGAAGATTATGCCCTTACATTTTTGTCTCAATTCAATGTTAGATATAAAGAGGTAAAATCTATTATTCACAAGCATTGGCCAATCCTACTAAGAGATGATAAGTTAAAAGAGGTGTTACCTGCGAAACCGAAATTTATCTATAAAATGGGTAGGAATTTGAGAGATCTTATAGTAAAAAACGTACCAGATCCTCCAAAAAAACTTATCACCTTTTTTGATGAAAAAGGGATTTTTTTCTTGTGGCAGATGCAAAGTATGTAAAACTATAAAGAATCGGAAACGAAGAACAACTAATTTCCAGTCGAATATCACTAAAAAGACTTATAATATTAAAAAATTGATCACCTGTGAAAGCACCCACGTGACCTATCTATTGACTTGCCCATGTGGGCTCCAATATGTGGGAAGAATGACCAGGAAACTAAGAATAAGAATAGGCGAGCATATTGATAATATCAAAAAAGGTTTTAAAAATCATAGTGTTTCGAATCATTTCAGATTAATGCATAATCAGGATCCAACTCTTTTATCAGTATGCGGAATAGACAGGATAGAATATGACTGGCGTGGAAAAAACATGAGAATAGCTGTATCCCGTAATGAGTCCAGATGGATCTATGAACTCTCCACGATACAGCCATTAGGAATGAACATAGACATGGACATAAATTGTTTCATTTCAAACCCTTAATTAATTTTTTATTAATTTTTATTAATTTTCTATGACTGAAAACATATTTATAAAGAATTTTAAAATTAATTTTTTAAAATTTTTTAACAATTTATGTATAGATCTTAATAGGCTATTCACATTTCTTATTAAGTCTAAAATCCGCTACATAATAAATTTTTAAAAAAAGCTTTTATATATTTTTTATTAAATGCACTTGGTATTTTAAATATGAAATTTTCTTGTAGAATGTAAAATCTTTTATTGAATTAAATTGGTAGTTTATACATTGTAGTAATATATATATATTTAATTTACATATTTTTAGTAAATTATTTTAATAATGAGCAATGTAAATTAATTGTTTTAATGAAATGGATTATTATTTAAAAAACAATACTGCTCTTAGATTATCCAGGACGTAATTAAATGGAGGATTATTACCATATAATAATGTAGATATGTGATGTGATAAATGGTGGAATTGTATTACATAGTCGCCTATATAAGAGTAATGTCCCCAATACGGAAGTCTGTACTCAGTTTACTTTGTTTGAGTGTTGTGTGGGCAATAGAGAACGCTGATTATTGTAAACTTCCGGTTGGGGAGGGATGGCGGGCGGCGACTGCCGCATGTAAGCTCTCTGAGTGGTGTACGGCTCCCCCTCTGAAGACGTCATTACGCTCTGACAAAACGCGCGTCAGGTGGAACGCTTCCGGGTAGCCTGGTGGGACGCAAACCGGCGGTCGCCGCTCTCCATTCCCAGGCAGTCACCCATAGCGGACGTGCATTTGTTTTACTTTGCTTTTTACTCTGTATATCATTTTTTTCGGCAAACCTTAATAAATCATCAATTTTTAAAACGGTACTGCACTATTGGAGCTCTTTTTTGTCTCCTCTTGAGTTGGACCTGGAGGATCAGTATCCAATACAGGAGTTAAGGACTATAGTGAACTACAGAGACCAGCAGTCACCTTTAGGCTTGGGAAGCCACAAGCTCGCAAGGTCTTCTTGCTATATGGTACTCAAGACCCACCAAATCCGGTGAGTGTGCACCCCTTATGCTACAAGCTATGCCGATTATACCAGCACTTTGAATACTGGAGAAACCTTATTAGGACACTTTTTTGCACAAGATCACAAAGGAACTTCATTTTGGGACTTGTTTAATATTTTGAATATTTTGATCAATTTTATATATAATTTTTTTTTATATATTTATATATCTATGCACCAATATATTATAGTATATTTCATCTAGCACTATGCACTTTACTCCACTTGCTATCACCTTTAGGAAATAAAATTTTTCCTCACATATTGTTCACTATTCAGGTGTGTGAACAAGGAATTGCTCACCCCTGACTATTTAAAAGCAAGCGCTATATTAACCCCTTAGGGGGCTAAAACTCCCATACACTTTAAACTATAGCAGCTGCTAATCAACATTCACTATTTATATCACTAGATACACATTATTTATTTAATTTATTTAATTATTGATTTAGTCACTTTTTAAATTAGGCTTCCTATAGAGGCGCGAGGGTATATACTTATATAGTATATATATTTTACTTCAACTTTAAATGCCCCATTTCCTAAACCATTCAGTTCATCACAAGAACTATCCCCCAAACCATTCTCTCCACCATGCTGACATCTTATTTTTCTCTGATGTGTGATTATCGGACATGCATGACACTCATCCAGATCATCACTAGAGATGTATAGAACTGTTCGCCGGCGAACAGTTCCCGGCGAACTTAGCATGTTCGCGTTCGCCGCTGCCGGCGAACATATGCGATGTTCGGTCCGCCCCCCATAAGACATCATTGAGGCAAACTTTGACCCTGAACTTTACAGTCAGCAGACACATTTCCAGCCAATCAGCATACCTCCCTCCCACACCCTCCCACCTCCTATAAATAAGCAAGGGCAGCATCCATCTTAGATCATTCTGAAGCAGTGTGTGTAGTGAGAGTAGGGAGAGCTGCTGCTGCTGCTGCTGCTGCTGCTGTTAAGCTAGGGACAGTTAGTCAGTGTTCCTGGTCTTGCAGTGTTCTTGGTCCACTACTGCTGTAATATCAGCACCCCAAAAAGCCTTTCTAAGGGCTGGTATTTGTGTTTTTTTTTTTTTTTTAATATATATATATATATATACCTAGCGTCCCCAAAAGCCCTTTTAAGGGCTGGTAATTGAGTTGTTTCTTCTTATATATATATATATATATATCTATATCTATCTAGTGTCCCCAAAAGCCCTTTTAAGGGCTGGTAATTGAGGATTTTTTTTATTTATATATATACTGTAACAGGAAGTCAGCTAAATCTGGGAATGTAGTCACAGGAAGGAGATACATTTCCAGCTGACTTAGAAAGTCCATTAATTAATTTAGGGTGTTGGCTACAGAGCTAGCCAGCAGGAAGTTGAAAGGCCTTCAGCTGTTCAGAATGAGGAGATCAAGGCCTCTATAATTTGTCCAGAGAAAATCTATTGAGTGCTGCCTCCAGAAGCTGTGTCCTGAAGCCATGTGGGCTGGGAGCAGGAGGACAGTCAGCGTGTGCCTCCCGACAGGATGTGTGGGCCTGGGAGAAGACCCCCCGGAGTGATGTGTGCCCGGGACGGTAACCAAGAGTGAAGACGTCTCAAAGGTGAGAAGACGAAGTGTTGTTGATGTGAAAGAAAACAAAGGGACATGTTCAATGGACAATGTTTGTGCTGTGTGAAAAGCAAACAAATGGACATTTGAGTGTCTGCTGTAGGATCAGCAGTGTCGGCCCAACAGTAGGTTGGAAAGACTTCTTAGGTAGGTTCCAGCTGTGAGAAGGTAGCCGCCCACAGAGGCAAGGATTTATTTTGTGTTTTATTTTATTTTGGATGTTTTGCTGCATACAGCCTGGTGAAGAAAACACCATTTAATAAACCACACTGTTTGTTTGCAAGCACTTGTCGGCTATCTCTCTGTGAAAACGCACCCCCAAAGGGGTCATCCACGCCTACCACCGAGCTAATCCCTCACATATGGTGGAGGTATGCAGTGGGCAGAAGCAGCAAGATCCCTGCAATGGAGTGCATATGTTTGATGAACTTTGTCTGGTGCATGAGATTGCACAATCTATGTGTGCAGGAGAGAAGATCCTGAAAGAGGAAAAAAAAAAAAAAAAAAAAAGTGTTTTAAAGAGACAGCGGTCTCAAAATTATTTGATGAACTTTGTTGTGTCTGGTGCAAGTGACTGCACAAACTGTGTGTGCAGGAAAAGAGATCTTGCAAGAGAGAGAGAAAAACTACATGTGTTAAAGAGACAGTGGTCTGAAAAATTTTTGCTGGACTGTGAAAAATTTGTTTGTGGAGTTATTGAAGATGGGGCGTTCAAAACGCCTGAAGAATGCAAAGATAGATGAAATGAGAGACCGGATTCTATGGATGGAGGGGATGTTACCGTCTGAACCAGCCCCATCCATGCCTGAACGGAATCGGCTAAAGAGAAAAGTTGTTGTCCCTAGCAACACTGGGGCAAATGAAACTGCTTTGGAGACGCAGGGTTCTCAGATGAAAAGTAAACCCAAAATGGGGGAGATGCTGAAACAGCGGAGCTTTGCAGCTCAACAAAAGGATCACCAAGAGAGCATGGCAGGCTGGAAACAGAGACGCCAGCAGCCAATGGAGGCCATCGGTTTGGAGGAAACTGAGTATGTGTGCAGGGCTGAGTTGGATGCCTTGCAACAGAAAATGGAAGAAAAGGAACAAGCCTTGGAATTGCTTAAAATGGAGCATAGAAACTTGCAGGAAATGAATGAACTACTCAAGTCTCATGTGTTACAGTGGGAAGAATCCACTGCTCTTCTTTTGGTCGAGTTGCAAAAACGCAAAGAGACTATAATGGAGAAAGATACCATCCTCATGGAAAAGGAAAGTGAAATTCAGACTTTGCAGAAGCAAAGTATGGCTGATATGTTGGAGTTGCGTAATCAGCTGGAAAAAAGTCTTCAGTCTTTGGGAGCTACAAAAATAGACCTGCAGGAGTCGCAGGAACAGAATGTCGCTCTGAAAACGACATTGTCTCTCAGCGACAACGAGAAAAGTGAAAGAGAGGCTAAATTACTGAGTACTGTGTATGAGCTCACTACTTTGAGCAATGTGGTAAATGAATGGCGTGCGGACTGTGAAAGTTGGAAAGGGGAAGCCCAACGTGTCCAGCAGCAGTTAAAGGAGAAAGAAGCCTGTGTGGCAGAATTACATTCTTATTCCCAGATGCTAGCCAATGAGGTGAAGGCTCTTATGCAGGGAAAAGGAGATTGTGAACATAAGAGGGAAAAAGTAGAGGCACAGCTTCTGGAATCGCAAGTCAAGGTGTCAGAAGGTGACCGATTGTGTGCTAAGCTGTCAGAGAAGGCAAACCGACTGCAGGTTGAGTTGGACAATGTTACAAATCAGCTTTCTCAAGCAGACAGCAAATCTAGAGAAATTGCGGAAGATTTTTCTATCTTGGAATCGCAGCTGCAAGACACGCAGGAACTCTTACAGGAAGAGAGGTGTCAAAGGCCGAGTTTTAGCACAAAGCTCAAACAAATGGAAGATGAGAAAAATGGCTTCCTGGAACAATTAAAAGAGGAGGCGGAAGCAAAGAAAAACCTATCAGAGCAAGTCGCAACATTGCAAGCTCAGATAGCGGATATGAAAAAACGCATGGAAGAAAGCGTTGGTTCATTACAGTGTGTTGAAGATGTGAAAAAGAAGTTTGATCAGATGCTTGGTGAAGAGAAGACTGTGTCTGCAAAATATGCAGAAGAACACGCACGTGCAGAAACGGAGGTGCGTGATAACGAGAGCAAAGCCCTGTTCTTGGCTCGCTCTTTGGAGGAAGCTCTAGAGTGTAAGGCTGAACTAGAAAGTGTTAACAAACAGCTGCGTACAGAAATGGAAGAATTGGTCAGCTCCAAGGATGATGTTGTGAAAAGCGTTCAGGAGCTAGAAAAGTCTAAACGAGCCTTAGAACAGCAAGTAGAAGAGATGAAGATTCCGTTGCAGGAACTGGAAGAGGAATTCCAGGCAACAGAGGATCTGTCCCAAAGAGGGGATAGTGTGCCTGATGCAGTTTTTAAAAGGATCAGTGTTTTGGGGTCTGTCCTGAGTGAGCCTCAGAAATGTGATGACACGTGGCTTGAATCACCCCTTTGGAATAAACCGTTCCTTCAAAAACTTCAAGCATTGGAAAATGTATCATTAGAACTTCAGCAAATAAAGGAGTTGTGTAAGAAATGTGATGATTTCTCAGTTAAGGCTGAAAACCTAGTGGAGAAAACTAAAGCGGAGAAAACTAAAGCAAGTGATATAAATCTGGGAGGAAAAAGCAAACGCCACCTAGTGGAGAAAACTAAGGCTGTTGGTGAAAACGTGAAGCAAATGAATTTCAAGTGCCTTTCAGAGAATATTTCTAAAATGAAACTGGTAAAAGACGGGTGGCAGAAGTTTGATCGTGATCTTGAGATGCATTCCATGTGGAATTCAGATAGAGAAAAAGAACTAGGTGACCTTGAGCGGTCAAATAGTTCAGCAGAAAGTGCATTGAAGAAACCTGTAAAAGAATGTGTTGCAGTTCCATGCTTCTTCACTGATGCAGAGAGGAGGTCTATAATGGATACCACCCAGATCGCTGGGTTCAACTGTGTTGTTGCCTTTGACCCCTATGTTGGTGGAAGGAAAGTTGATGATGTTCTGGTTGGCTTCTTCTGTGAAGAGTTTGGCAAGAAATATAAACTCAATATCAAATCAAATAGTAGGCCTTTACTGCGACTCGCTCAGGAGGGCGAAAAGTTTAAGAAGTTGATGAGTGCAAATGCTTCAGATCTGCCTATGAATATGAAATGTTTGAATGATATTGATATCTCTGGGAAAAGGAACAGGGGTCACTTTGAAGAAATGTGTGACAGCCTGTTGTCTCAATTGGAAAATCCTCTGCACAGCATCTTAGAGCAAGCAAAGCTCAAGAAGGAAGATCATTCCCTTTTACAACAAAAAGTCAATGATTGTGTACAGCTGTATGGAGAGGCAACTCAAGTCACAGAGGGATGTCAAGAGTCCCTACTTGGAACAAAGCTTAGTGAAGCAAAGGTTCTCAAAGTTTTGTGGAAAACATTTATGGATTGCAGAGAGAGGCGTCTTAAGAATGTTGAAGACATTAAGACTAGCCCAATTGAGTTGCCTATGGATCACGGTCCTCCATGGTGGATTGGACAGACGGTTATGAGGGACAAGCTGTCTGACATTTATGAGAAAGCTGTCAATGAAGATGACAGAAACGAGAAGGAGCAAAATGATGCCAAAAATGCAGTTGAAGAATGTGTATATGAGATGAGAGACAAACTGTGTGGCATTTATGAGAAATCCGTCAATGAAGATGACAAAACAGTTTCATCCGGAAGCTTGAGGATAATAGGAGGCTTATCAGTGAGTCAGCAGTGCCTGACACATGCGTGCCTGGAAATATGTGTCCCAACCCTAGGGTTGAAACAAGAGGGGGGGGTATGTAACAGGAAGTCAGCTAAATCTGGGAATGTAGTCACAGGAAGGAGATACATTTCCAGCTGACTTAGAAAGTCCATTAATTAATTTAGGGTGTTGGCTACAGAGCTAGCCAGCAGGAAGTTGAAAGGCCTTCAGCTGTTCAGAATGAGGAGATCAAGGCCTCTATAATTTGTCCAGAGAAAATCTATTGAGTGCTGCCTCCAGAAGCTGTGTCCTGAAGCCATGTGGGCTGGGAGCAGGAGGACAGTCAGCGTGTGCCTCCCGACAGGATGTGTGGGCCTGGGAGAAGACCCCCCGGAGTGATGTGTGCCCGGGACGGTAACCAAGAGTGAAGACGTCTCAAAGGTGAGAAGACGAAGTGTTGTTGATGTGAAAGAAAACAAAGGGACATGTTCAATGGACAATGTTTGTGCTGTGTGAAAAGCAAACAAATGGACATTTGAGTGTCTGCTGTAGGATCAGCAGTGTCGGCCCAACAGTAGGTTGGAAAGACTTCTTAGGTAGGTTCCAGCTGTGAGAAGGTAGCCGCCCACAGAGGCAAGGATTTATTTTGTGTTTTATTTTATTTTGGATGTTTTGCTGCATACAGCCTGGTGAAGAAAACACCATTTAATAAACCACACTGTTTGTTTGCAAGCACTTGTCGGCTATCTCTCTGTGAAAACGCACCCCCAAAGGGGTCATCCACGCCTACCACCGAGCTAATCCCTCACAATACATATATATATATATATATAGTGTCCCCAAAAGCCCTTTTAAGGGCTGGTAAGGTAATAGAGTTTTTTCTTTATATATATATATATATATATATATATATCTATTGTACACTGCAGTTGCCTGCCCGCTGTGTGTGAGAGGCCACAGACCTACCACAGACTGTACTGTGTGCACACCACACTCATTTCGGGTGGCACAGGCACAGTACCTTGCATTTTAAAAAATATTTTTTTTTTCCTCTGTCATAATTGCAGTGAGTGCTGTGTCAGGTCCACAGAGTGCACTGTACCCACTGCAGTGCACTGCCCACCACTGATATATATACGGTGGCACAGCATCTTGTTGCAATAAATTGAAAAAAAAAAATATTTTTTATTATTGCAGTTGCCTGGGCTGCCAGTTACTGTCAGGTCCACAGAGTGTACTGTGCCCACTGCAGTGCCACTGTGTGCCCACCCACCACTGATATATAAGGTGGCACAGCAGCTTGCAAAGTAAAAAAAAATATATATATTTTTTAATTGCAGTTGCCTGGGTGCCAGTGACTGCTGTCAGGTCCACAGAGAGTGTACTGTGCCACTGCCCACCCACCACTGATATATAAGGTGGCACAGCAGCTTGCAAAGTAAAATAAAATATATATTTTTTAAAATTGCAGTTGCCTGGGTGCCAGTGACTGCTGTCAGGTCCACAGAGAGTGTACTGTGCCACTGCCCACCCACCACTGATATATAAGGTGGCACAGCAGCTTGCAAAGTAAAAAAAATATATATTTTTTTTTAAATTGCAGTTGCCTGGGTGCCAGTGACTGCTGTCAGGTCCACAGAGAGTGTACTGTGCCACTGCCCACCCACCACTGATATATAAAGTGGCACAGCAGCTTGCAAAGTAAAAAAATATATATATATTTTTTAAATTGCAGTTGCCTGGGTGCCAGTGACTGCTGTCAGGTCCACAGAGAGTGTACTGTGCCACTGCCCACCCACCACTGATATATAAGGTGGCACAGCAGCTTGCAAAGTAAAATAAAATATATTTTTTTAAAATTGCAGTTGCCTGGGTGCCAGTGACTGCTGTCAGGTCCACAGAGAGTGTACTGTGCCACTGCCCACCCACCACTGATATATAAGGTGGCACAGCAGCTTGCAAAGTAAAATAAAATATATATTTTTTAAAATTGCAGTTGCCTGGGTGCCAGTGACTGCTGTCAGGTCCACAGAGAGTGTACTGTGCCACTGCCCACCCACCACTGATATATAAGGTGGCACAGCAGCTTGCAAAGTAAAAAAAAAATATATTTTTTTTTAAATTGCAGTTGCCTGGGTGCCAGTGACTGCTGTCAGGTCCACAGAGAGTGTACTGTGCCACTGCCCACCCACCACTGATATATAAAGTGGCACAGCAGCTTGCAAAGTAAAAAAATATATATATATTTTTTAAATTGCAGTTGCCTGGGTGCCAGTGACTGCTGTCAGGTCCACAGAGAGTGTACTGTGCCACTGCCCACCCACCACTGATATATAAGGTGGCACAGCAGCTTGCAAAGTAAAATAAAATATATTTTTTTAAAATTGCAGTTGCCTGGGTGCCAGTGACTGCTGTCAGGTCCACAGAGAGTGTACTGTGCCACTGCCCACCCACCACTGATATATAAGGTGGCACAGCAGCTTGCAAAGTAAAAAAAAATATATATTTTTTTAAATTGCAGTTGCCTGGGTGCCAGTGACTGCTGTCAGGTCCACAGAGAGTGTACTGTGCCACTGCCCACCCACCACTGATATATAAAGTGGCACAGCAGCTTGCAAAGTAAAAAAATATATATATATTTTTTAAATTGCAGTTGCCTGGGTGCCAGTGACTGCTGTCAGGTCCACAGAGAGTGTACTGTGCCACTGCCCACCCACCACTGATATATAAAGTGGCACAGCAGCTTGCAAAGTAAAAAAAATATATATATATTTTTTAAATTGCAGTTGCCTGGGTGCCAGTGACTGCTGCCAGGTCCACAGAGAGTGTACTGTGCCACTGCCCACCCACCACTGATATATATGCCTGCAAGAGAAAAAGCCAGCCGCAGAGAAGCCGTATTCCTGAAAATATAAGAAAAATGCTTTTTTTTAGGGGTTCTGGACATGCTACAGAGCTGAAACTTGACAGGTACACTTTTTAGACCCCCCAGACACTAAATACAAAAAATGACATGCCTGCCTAAAAAAATGCCCGCTAAATGCCTGCAAGAAAAAAAGCCAGCCGCAGAGAAGCCGTATTCCTGAAAATATAAGAAAAATGCTGTTTTTTAGGGGTTCTGGACATGCTACAGAGCTGAAACTTGACAGGTACACTTTTTAGACCCCCCAGACACTAAATACAAAAAATGACATGCCTGCCTAAAAAAATGCCCGATAAATGCCTGCAAGAGAAAAAGCCAGCCGCAGAGAAGCCGTATTACTGAAAATATAATAAAAATGCTGTTTTTTAGGGGTTCTGGACATGCTACAGAGCTGAAACTTGACAGGTACACTTTTTAGACCCCCCAGACACTAAATACAAAAAATGACATGCCTGCCTAAAAAAATGCCCGCTAAATGCCTGCAAGAGAAAAAGCCAGCCGCAGAGAAGCCATATTCCTGAAAATATAAGAAAAATGCTGTTTTTTAGGGGTTCTGGACATGCTACAGAGCTGAAACTTGACAGGTACACTTTTTAGACCCCCCAGACACTAAATACAAAAAATGACATGCCTGTCTAAAAAAATGCCCGCTAAATGCCTGCAAGAAAAAAAGCCAGCCGCAGAGAAGCCGTATTCCTGAAAATATAAGAAAAATGCTGTTTTTTAGGGGTTCTGGACATGCTACAGAGCTGAAACTTCACAGGTACACTTTTTAGACCCCCCAGATGCTAAATCCAAAGAAATGTTTTATTTTTATTTTTTTTTAATTTTTCCAATAATTGGCTCTCTATCAAAAAATTATAATTTTTAAGAACTTTTTTTTGCGTGATCCCTCTCCGGCATGCCACAGTCCAGGTGTTAGTCCCCTTGAAACAACTTTTCCATCACTATTGTGGCCAGAAAGAGTCCCTGTGTGTTTTAAAATTCGCCTGCCTATTGAAGTCTATGGCGGTTCGCCCGGTTCGCGAACATTTGCCGATGTTCGCGTTCGCCGTTCGCGAACGGCGAATTTTAGGTTCGCGACATCACTAATCATCACTACTATCAGAACAGGACACATAGTCATCATCTGAAGACTGGTGCACATCTTCAGCATTCAATGTGGGATCTGCAATCCTCGCTCTTACTTTACAATTTTCCTCTAAAGCAATTACTCGACATGCATTACTTTGAACCAACATATCTTTCACTTCCAGCAACTCTTTCTCAAGCGCTTCTTTCTTCTGCACCTCGCTGCATAGTGACTACCAAGTTCTGTACCAAGATCTGCATAGATTGGAGCTGCATATTTAATGAATTCCTATGCAATGGGTTTCCACCAGTACCTAGAACAAACCTATGTAGGAATTGCCCCATATTTAGTTTCCTTCCCTCCTGTTTTCTTTTTTATCAAAGAAGGCATCTTTACTCCCGGGGGGGGGGGGGGGTGCACAAATGCAAAAACAAAAAAATAGTTACCACTAAAAACAGACACGAAAACACAAAAAAAACAAAATTGATGGGTTGGATATGTACTGTATATGCTAAATATGAACAAAAAGATGAACAAAACAACTGCAATGATCCTGTAACCTAGATGTTGAATTTCAATTAAAGAAACATCACTTTAAACTGAAATACAGTGCAAAAATAACATGACAAAGTTGCCCTTTAAAACTACCAAAAAAAGAGAAAATATGTTTAACTAAAACAGAGAAAAATGTTTGTTAAA
The DNA here is from genome assembly GCF_965119305.1 of Pelophylax lessonae. Taxonomy (NCBI): domain Eukaryota; kingdom Metazoa; phylum Chordata; class Amphibia; order Anura; family Ranidae; genus Pelophylax; species Pelophylax lessonae. The sequence goes on from NC_138773.1 coordinate 21,849,907, forward strand.
GCTCAAAATAGTATCTCAGCCACATGGGTTTTAACACAATTTAACAAAATGGTAATGTGTGAGTCCAAAAATGGCTGCCACACAAAGGAAATTGCTTTACAACCACATGTCAAAAAATGGCCCCCAAGCACATGGTCAGCACGAAATGGTGGCACAAAACAAAGAGTTTGAGCAAACATGTGTTTCTTGGTATACGACAAAGATAAAAAAAAACAAGAAAAACAGGATTTACAACCAGCCGTATTCAGAATATAGACAATAGCTATCCTCATAGAATGCTGATTTTAGGCTGCACAACACAATCTGCCACTTAAAACAGAAACTCAGTCCAAAACCATCTGCTCTATGCTCAATTCAAACATCAGAGTCTAAAACCACCACCAGTTTCACTAACAAACGCGTTCCCGCCAAAAACCAATCCAGCACACACACAAATCTTCCGCCCAAACCAACATCGATTGATAATATATTGCTATCTCATGGAACTAAACTGATATTACAACAGAGATGTTACAAGGAAATATTAAACACATATCACAACCCCAGGATTAGTGATGGACGAACATCGGCTAGGGCGGTTCGTGAACGCCAGCTGCAAATTTTCTCAAAAGTCTGCGAACCGCGAGTTCGCGGCAGGCCCCGTTGACTTTAATGGGAGGTGAACTTTAAAAACCTTTAGGTCATATTTGCAGCCACAAAAGACGTACTAGCTGTGCATAAATAGTCCCAGCACATGGACAATGTCATAACAGAAGTATTGCAATTGAAAAAGTTGCCCTAAATTTTTTTATTTTTATTTTTTTACAGAAATTTTTTATTTTTTTATTTTCATAAATCAGCCAGAACTAACAGCAGCCGGTTAATACATTGTCTAATACATATTGGGTCCATTCACACATCTGTAAAATGGGTCCATTCCACAATTTGGCGGAACCTTTACAGACCCATTGTTTTTCATTTCCAGTCTGAAAAATTTGGCATTCACAGGATAAAGAAGTGTTGGCCATTCCAGGCCCCAAAAATTAGCCCACATGCATTTACCTGACAGCTAAGAATGTAGTATTCTGTGGCTGAAGGTGCATTAGGCATTCCCAGGATACAGAAGTAAGTGTCGGCCATAAAAGGCACCAAAAAATAGCCCACATGGGTTTACCTGACAGCTAAGAATGTAGTATTCTGTGGCTGAAGGTACATTAGGCATTCACGGGATACAGAAGTAAGGGTCGGCCATTCCAGGCCCCAAACATTAGCCCACATGGAGTTAACAAGTGGCTGAGGAGCTGGTGTAGTAAGGAGGGTTTTGGGTTCCTGGAGAACTGGGCCCACTTCTCAGTCGGCCACCAGCTCTATGGTAGGGACGGATTGCACCTAAATGGGGAGTGTGAAGCCGTACTGGGTGAGAAGATGGCCGAAAAGTTAGAGGGGCTTTTAAACTAGGTGATGGGGGGGAGGGTACAGATGTAGAATTAGCCAGTGGAAAGCAAGATTCAGAGGGCACAAATGGGGACATTAGCGATAGGGTGTTTAGAGCTCCTAAACCCAGGGTGGGTATGGGGAATAATCACAAGAGCAGCCTAAAAAGGACATCCAACGAGGATATATGCAACCGGTCAAAATTAAGAGGTTTATATACCAATGCCAGAAGCCTGGCCAACAAGATGGGAGAGCTGTAGCTACTGATGTTTGAGGAGGACTTCGATTTCGTGGGGATAACTGAGACTTGGTTCGACAGCTCTCATGATTGGATGGCGACCATTCAGGGGTATTCCCTTTATCGCAGGGATAGAGAAGGTAAAAAAGGGGGAGGGGTATGTCTGTACATTAAGAACAGTGTACAGGTAAATATGAGGGATGATATTAATAATGGAGCTATGGACGAGGCAGAATCCCTATGGGTTGAGCCTAAAAGGGAAGGCACTATGGAAAAGGTAATATTGGGCGTATGCTATAGGCCCCCCAACCAGAGGGAGGAGGGGAGGCGGACCTCCTTTTACAGATAGGATTGGCAGCAAGGATGGGAAATGTCATTATAATGGGGGACTTTAATTATCCAGATATAGACTGGGCAGAAGGGACCGCACACTCAGCCAAGGCTCGGCAGATCCTAAATGTTCTGCAGGACAATTTTATGAGTCACATGGTGAATGCACCGACAAGAAACAATGCGGTACTTGACCTACTGATCATCAACAATCAATGTATGGGGGGGGGGGGGGGGGGGGGAACCACGCTAAATAATAATGAATCAAAGCAGCAACTTAAAGTGTGACATACACCCAAAAGAAATATTATAAACCAAGCTGCGCTAAAAATTGATCAATTATTAGAACTGTATAATATTAGGTGCAATAGTCCATATAAAGTCCTATTAACAAAAATTTGTGAAATTAAGTGAAAAATAGTGGAACGATAGTAGAGAATTCTTGACTAGAGGTGTCCAATAGTCCGTATAAGATAAGTGCATCCAAAGTGAAGTGTCGCTCTTCAATACAGGAATAATCACTAATATGCGCAAACTGCTTACCAGATAAAACTATATCAAGTGCCTGATTTTATGAGGTATATTCTCCGGATCCTCAGTATGACCAAAGATTGAGGAAGACGCTTGGATGAATTCCGGCCTCAGATGACACGATGCACTCAGTAGGCGTCAAACCTGTGCATGTAAAAAATATGAAAACTCATAGCGTGATACTGTATTTAAGTAAGAAGGTGCACGTACCACATATATTGCCACCTATATATGTAGTCCACCCTACAGAGTAGAGATTAGGTGCTAGAGTGAAAGACAGTAACCTCCACCGACAACACGAACTGCTTACCAGACATACATATATGTGTAGCCAAAGAGAGATATAGATCCATGATGTGTGCCAGACGTCAATCGTAAGCGTGACCTCCACCCACATATACAAACTGCTTACCAGATGTATAGAATTAGGTGCCAAAATAACAGATACCAATTCACTTATAAGAGATATAGCCAAAAGAGGGTAGAGCCCATAGGAGTACCAAACTTCAGTCCAAAGCCGTGACCACCGACAACATATACAACTGCTTACCAGATGTACACTTATAAAGTGCAGAAAATATCAAATGGGATAGAACCCTGGGAACAAAGAACACAGAGGAAAAATGGGAGTGCTTCAAGAGCATACTAAACAAAGGAATTGGCCAGTGCATTCCAAAGGGAAACAAATTTAAAAGAGCAAAACTAAACCCTGGATGGCTAAACTCCAAAATAAAAATGAATATTAATACTAAAGAAAAGGCCTTCAAAAAATACAAGACTGAGGGGTCATTGGTAGCGTTCAAGCATTACAAAGAGTGTAATAAGAAATGTAAAGACGAAATCAAGGTGACTAAAATAGAACACGAGAGACATATAGCGGAAGAGAGTAAAAGAACCCCAAAAATTCTTTAAGTATATAAACAGTAAGAAAGCAAGGCCAGAACACATTGGCCCCATAAAAGACGACAAAGGAAATATGGCCACAGAGGACAGAGAAAAGGGGGAAGTGTTAAATAATTTCTTCTCTTGAGTCTTCACAAAAGAATTGGGGGGCTACACTAACCCAACTGGTAAGGCTAAACTAAATAATACACCTCAGGAAGTACCGCCATGGCTAACGGAGGATAGACTTCATACTAAACTAGAGAAACTTAACATAAATAAATCACCGGGACCAGATGGCTTGCACCCAAGGGTTCTTAAAGAGCTCAGCCAGGTGATTGCCAGACCATTATTCTTGATCTTTAAGGATAGTCTACAGACGGATATGGTGCCAGCTGATTGGAAAAAAGCCAACGTGGTACCAATATTTAAAAGAGGGCCGAGATATATCCCGGGAAACTATAGGCCGGTCAGCCTAACATCAGTAGTCTGCAAGATTTTGGAGAGGATGTTAAGGGACCACATACAAGACTTTAGTAATGAAAATGGTATTATTAGTAGCAATCAACATGGATTCATGAAAAATCGTTCTTGCCAAACCAATCTATTAACCTTCTATGATGAAGTGAGCTGCCACAGGTAAGCCTGTGGATGTGGTGTATCTGGACTTTGCAAAGGCCTTTGACACTGTTCCCCACAAACGCTTACTGTGCAAACTAAGGAAGGTAGGTATGGACCATAGGGTGAGTACCTGGATAGAGAACTGGCTCTAGGGGAGAGTTTAGAGGGTGGTGATTAATGGGGAGTACTCGGATTGGGCGGATGTGGAAAGTGGGGTCCCACAAGGTTTTGTCCTGGGGCCAATCCTGTTTAACTTATTCATAAATGATCTAGAGGAGGGGATAATCAGCACAATCTCAGTATTTGCAGACGATACTAAACTAAGCATGCCAATATCTTCTATGCAGGATGTGGAAACCTTACAAGCGGATCTGAACAAAATAATGGGGTGAGCAACTACATGGCAGATGAGGTGTAATGTTGAAAAATGTAAAATAATGCATCTGGGCATCAGTAATGCGAAAGCAAGCTACTCTCTAGGGAACCTCTGGGTGAGTCTAGGATGGAAAAGGACTTGGGGGTACTGGTAGACAACAGGCTTGGCAGTGGCATGCAATGCCAAGCCGCTGCAAGCCAAGCCAACAGAATACTGGGATGTATAAAAAAGGGGATTCACTCCAGAAATAAAGATATTATTCTCCCACTCTACAAGACTCTGGTCCGGCCACATCTGGAGTATGCTGTCCAGTTCTGGGCACCGGTTCTCAGGAAGGATGTGCTGGAACTGGAGAGAGTACAGAGAAGGGCAACAAAAATAATTAGGGGAATGGAGGGCATCAGCTATGAGGAATGACTACAAGCACTGAACTTATTCTCTCTGGAGAAGAGACGATTGAAGGGGGATATGATATCAATGTACAAATACTGTACTGGTGATGACTAGAGTTGAGCGAACACCTGGATGTCCGTGTTCGGCGGGTTCGGCCGAACTTTAAAAAAAAGTCCGGGTCCGTGTCCCGGACTTTTGCCGAACTTTTCCCGGACACCGAACCCCATTGAAGTCAATGGGGACCCGAACTTTCAGGCACTAAAATGGCTCTAAAACACCAATGAAAAGGGCTAGAGTGCTGCAAATGGCAGCAAAACGTAGTTAAGAGCATGGCAAGTGCATGTGGATAGGGAAATAACTTCCAAAACTTGGAAAGGTGTATCTCACACATACCAACACAGACTATCCCGCAATTTAATTGTTTATACCCAAAGGTTTTTATTGAATAGCGGAATAGAAAATATGATCAAAAAAGTGTATGTATCTCACACGTACAGAAGCACACTAGGCCCCAATTACTATTTTTTGTACCCCTAAAGGCAGGATGAGGAGTAGGAGGAGTACGGAACAGGCAGCACCCTCAAATCTTCAGAAGTATGAGATGAACCCCAAAACTTGGAAAGGTGTATCTCACACGTACCAACACAGACTATTCCGCAATTTAATTGTTTATACCCAAAGGTTTTTATTGAATAGCGGAATAGAAAATATGATCAAAAAAAGTGTATGTATCTCACACGTACAGAACCACACTAGGCCCCAATTACTATTTTTTGTACCCCTAAAAGGCAGGATGAGGAGTAGGAGGAGTTTGGAACAGGCAGCACCCTCAAATCTTCGGAAGTATGAGATGAACCCCAAAAACTTGGAAAGGTGTATCTCACACGTACCAACACAGACTATCCCGCAATTTAATTGTTTATACCCAAAGGTTTTTATTGAATAGCGGAATAGAAAATATGATATAAGATTGGTGTGATTTATCAATAGCACATGTGAACAGCAGTGTCTTATATCATTCAGCTCTGCTGCAGGCCACAATTTAATTTTTTTTAACCCAAGGCTGTATATTGAATAGTGGAATAGAAAAAAGTGTATGATTTTTGAAATCTCTCAATCATAGCACATGTGAACACTGAATACAGCAGTGTATGATCAAAGTCAGCACAGCACAGCACTGAAGGAAAAACGCTGCACATAGTGACTGATAGAAAAAGACTTTTCTCCCTCCTCCTCAGTGGGCAAAAAAGATTGTGTTCACTGCACCCCACACACAGCAAAATCAATGTGGACCACTGACACCTGCCTATCTCCAGCCTCTCCCTAAAAGGATTGATAAGATCGGTCACTGCAAACCCCCCACACAGCAATATCGATTGTAGAACACACTGTCTGACCCTAAAAATCAGCAGCCTCTCTCCCTAAAAGGATGGATAAGATCGGTCACTGCAACCCCCCCCCCCCCCCCCCCCACAGCAATATCGATTGTAGAACACACTGTCTGACCCTAAAAATCAGCAGCCTCTCTCCCTAAAAGGATTGATAAGATCGGTCACTGCAAACCCCCCACACACAGCAATATCGATTGTAGAACACTGACCCTAAAAATCAGCAGCCTCTCTCCCTAAAAGGATTGATAGGATCGGTCACTGCAAACCCCCCCACACAGCAATATCGATTGTAGAACACTGACCCTAAAAATCAGCAGCCTCTCTCCCTAAAAGGATTGATAAGATCGGTCACTGCAAACCCCACGCACACAGCAAAATCGATCGTAGAAAACTGACCCTAAAAAGCAGCAGCCTCACCCTAAAATGCCTACAACTCGCCCTGCCTAACACACTCCGACCTGTCCCTCAATTCTATGTGGACACAAATGAGTTTTGCCTGTCTGTCCCTAATCAGCAGCCAGCACGTATGATTTGTGCTCTGTCCCTGAACTACACAGCAGAATGACGCAGCGGCGCTGGCTCGAACTTATAAAGACTTGGTCACATGCTTCAGATGGCCAATCACAGCTACTAATACATTTGTAGGCATGGCTGGGATGCCTTAAGGCACACCAGTTAAACGCTTGTTGATTGGCTGTTGAAAGCCCGCCATGAAAAGCGCGCCAATGCATACAAAACCCGGAAATAAAACGACCGAACACGGATTTTTACCCGAACATACAGTAAAGTTTTCGGGTCCGTGTTCGGGTAACAAAAATCCAATTATTCGGTACGAAAACGAATAATACAGTCCGTGTTCGCTCAACACTAGTGATGACCCTAGCATAAAGAAAAAAACTTTCAGAGAAAGGGAATACAATAAGACACGTGGCCACTCACAAAAACTTGAGGAAAAACGGTTTAAGCTTAAAATATGTAAGGGGTTCTTTACTGTCAGAGCAGTAAGGATGTGGAATTCTCTTCCACAAGCAGTCGTATCAGCAGGGAGCATTGATAGTTTCAAAAAACTATTAGATGGGCACCTTAAAGACCACAACATACAGAGGTATACAATGTACGGTTAACAGCAAACACACACACACATCATAGGTTGAACTGGATGGACTGATGTCTTTTTTCAACCTCACAAACTATGTAACTATGTAATATGGGTTTACCTGACAGCTAAGTACGTAGTATTCTGTGGCTGAGGGTACATTAGGCATTCACACAGTATACAGAAGTAAGTGTCGGCCTGTATAGGCTGCAAAAATTAGCTCACATGGTTTGAACTGACAGCAAAAAGCATAGTTTTTGATGGCTAGAGTTACGGTAGGCGTTCACAGTACACAGAACCGTGAGTGTCGGCCCTGAAAGGCCCCAAAAATTTTCCATTCAATGAACATGAAATGCCTTTTATGCCACTGTATGTAAGGAAAGCCAAGGACCAGGAATTGTTGTGGGTGGAGGAATTTCGATGAAACCTGGTCTACTGGTCACGTGTTGAATTCCTCAGAGATCCATGCCTAATTCATTTTTTTAAATGTGAGGTAGTCTACACTGTCATGAGCAAATTGTGCAAGCTCTGGCCAGAGGTCAAGCCTGCCCACCCAGTAGTCCAGGGGTTCATCACTCCTCAGTGCGTTCACATCGGCCGTTAACCCGATGTAGTCGGACACCTGTCGGTCTAGGCGTTCCCTCATGCTGGATCGGGAGTACAGCTGTCGATGGTTCTGCTGAAAGAAGAATCTCATATCTGAAGTGACCAAGACATCTTCCAACCGCCCTCTTCTTGCAGGCGCTGTTGGATTGCTACCCGCAACAGTCTCTCTGTGACTGGAAATTCCTCTGCCAGCGCACGGAAAAGCAGAATGCAGCATTTTCCGCAGCAAGGCCTGGAAGTGCTGCATTTTGACCACCCTCTGTGATTGTGGTAACATTTCCGCCATTTTGTGTTTGTACCAGGGGTCTAAGTATGTTGCCACCCAGTACTAGTCCTTGGCCTTTATGCCTTTTATACGGGGGTCCCCCTTAAAACACTGCAGCATGTAGGCCCCCATTCCCACTAAACTGGAAGCGGTATAGTGGCCTGCTTCCAGCTCATCATCCAGGATAATGTCGTCCTCGTTCTCCTCCCCCCATCCACGGATAACAGCAGGGATCCCAGAAAGGTTTAAAGCATGCTGTTCTTGCTCCTCCTCATCCCCCCAGCACCATCCTCCTCCTCTGACTCCTCTTCAGACTCCTGCTGTTGATTTGTCTCAGATGGAGTAGCACCCCCTGGGAATTCATCCAACATTGCGACTTCCTCATCTTCCTGCTCCTTGACGGCTTGATCAATGACACAACGAAATGCATGCTCCAGAAAGAAGGCATAAGGTATGATGTCACTTATGGGCCCTAGCCATGACTGACCAGTTTGGTAATCTCATCGAATGGCCGCAGAAGTCTGCATGCAAACCGCATGAGCAGCCACTGGCGAGGTGAAAAAAACCCCAGCTCCCCAGAACCTGTCCTGCCGCCGAGTTCGAACAGGTAGTCATTAACTGCACGTTTCTGCTGGAGCAGCCTATCGAGCATATGCAACGTTGAGTTCCATCGCGTCGGGCAGTCACAAATAAGACGCCTGAGGGGCAGGTTGTGTCACCGCTGAATCTCAGCAAGGCGAGCCATGGCTGTGTAAGATCTTCGGAAATGGCCCGAGATTTTCCTGGCCTGCCGCAAGACGTCCTGGACCCCAGGGAATTTGGCAACGAATCGCTGCACCACCAAGTTCAGGACGTGTGTCATGCATGGCACGTGTGTTTTTTTTTGCCCTGTTTCAGCGCGCTCAGCAGATTGGCACCGTTGTCGCACACCACTTTACCAACTGACAAATTCAGCGGTGTCAGCCACTGATCTGCCTGTGAACGCAAAGCTGAAAGGAGTGCAGGACCAGTGGGGCTCTTGGCTTCCAGGCACAACAGACACAGCACAGCATGGCAACATCTCACCTGGCATGTGCAATAGGTTCTGGGGACCTTGGGCGGTAGCAGTGGAAGAGGAGGAGTCAGCCGATGAGGAGAGGGAGGATGGAGGAGGAGGAGAAGAAGAGGCAGGCCTGCTTGCAATCTGTGGCAGTACAACTAAATCTACACGGGTGCCACAGGTTGCATGCTTAACGGCCATCAGAAGGTTCACCCAGTGGGCAGTAAAAGTGATATACCTTCCCTGCCCATGTTTGCTAGACCATGGGTCTGTGTAGATAACACCCCGCTTCAATCTATGGTATTGGGGGTCCACAGGTTTATCACACCAGTTCTACAAATAATTGGCCAGTATCTGTTGTCAATGTGTGTTGCACAGTTAACACAGCAAAAGAGGCCAAATTTTTGCAGGACTAAAATACAATCTTAGAAAAGTATACTGTTAAATAACACCCCGCTTCAACATGTGCTATTGGGGGGGCCACTGGTCTATCACACCAGTTGTTCAAAAAATTGGCCAGTGAGTTTGGCACTGTTTGTATTAGAGTTAACACAGCAAAAGAGGCAATATTGTTGCAGGACACAAATACACTTATGAAAGTATACTCAGATTGATAACACCCCACTTCAATATGTGGTATTGGGGGGGGCACTGGTTTATCACACCAGTTGTTCAAAAAATTGGCCAGTGAGTTTGGCACTGTGTGTATCAGACTTAACACAGCAGAAGAGGCAATATTGTTGCAGGACACAAATACACTTATGAAAGTATACTCAGATTACACCCCACGTCAATATGTGGTATTGGGGGGCCACTGGTTTATCACACCAGTTGTTCAAAAAATCGGCCAGTGAGTTTGGCACTGTGTGTATCAGACTTCACTCAGCAAAAGAAGCAATATTGTTGCAGTACACAAATACACTTGTAAAAGTATACTCAGATAGGCTCCAAAAATTAGCTCACATGGTTTGAACTGACAGCAAAGAACGTAGTATATAATTGCTAGAAGTACAGTAGGCATTCACAGTATACACAAGTTGGTGGCGGGCTGTTTAGGCCGCAAACATGAGCTCACATGGGTTGAACTGACAGCAAAGAACGTAGTATATGATTGCTAGTGGTACAGTAGGCGTTCACAGTATACAAAAGTTGGTGGCGGGGTGTATAGGCCGCAAAAATGAGCTCACATGGGTTGAACTTACAACAAAGAACGTAGTATATGATTGCTAGAGGTACAGTAGGCTTTCACAGTATACACAAGTTGGTGGCGGGCTGTTTAGGCCAGAGCTCACATGGGTTGAACTGACAGTAAAGAATGTAGTATATGATGGCTAGAGGTACAGTAGGCGTTCACGGCATACACAAGTAGGTGGTGGCCTCTATAGGCCGCAAAAATTAGCTCAAATGGGTTGAACTGACAGCAAAGAACGTAGTATATAATTGCTAGAGGTACAGTAGGCGTTCACAGTATACACAAGTTGGTGGCGGGCTGTATAGGCCGCAAACATGAGCTCACATGGGTTGAACTGACAGCAAAGAACGTAGTATATGATGGCTAGAGGTACAGTAAGCGTTCACAGTATACACAAGTTGGTGGCGGGCTGTTTAGGCTGCAAACATGAGCTCACATGGGTTGAACTGACACCTTTACGCTCCAACATTTGAGCCACAGAAGCCTGCCTTTTTCCAGAACAACGTGACGACGGCATCATGGAAAGTGGAGTGTTGGACAACTGTGAGGAGACAGGAGAAGGAGAAGGGGGAGGAGAAGGAGAAGAGGCTGGACAGTGAGAGCATGGAGTGTGGCTTTGTGGGTTCTGACAGTTTTGCTCCCACTGGGCTTGGTGATGGGATTTCAGGTGCCTTCTCAAGGCGGTGGTCTCTTGGTGAGTGTTGGGCTTACTGCCACTTATGCGTTGACTGCAAAGGCTGCAGATAGCAACACTGGTGTCAGCAACAGACACATTAATAAAAGCCCACACTGCGGAGCCATGTGCCTGCCTCCTGGGAGCGCCAGATGTGACTGTACATAGTTGATGGCTCGCTCCTGATACATTTGCAGTCTGCTTTCTACCTGTCTACCTGTTCTGTCTGCCTCTCTTCCCCATCTGCCGGTCCGTCAGTCCTCCAGTTCTACAAATAATTGGCCAGTAACTGTTGTCACTGTGTGTAGCAGTGTTAACACAGCAAAAGAGGCCAAATGTTTGCAGGACTAAAATACAATCTTAGAAAAGTATACTGTTAAATAACACCCCACTTCAATATGTGGCATTGGGGGGGCCCACAGGTTTATTACACCAGTTCTACAAATAATTGGCCAGTAACTGTTGTCACTGTGTGTAGCACTGTTTACACAGCGAGAGGCCAAATCAAATTTTTGCAGGACTAAAATACACTCTTAGAAAATTATACTGTTAAATAACACCCCACTTCAGTATGTGGCATTGGTGTAGCACACCAGTTCAAAAAATTGGCCAGTGAGTTTGGCGCTGTGTACCAGGCTTCATTTAGCAAACTAGGCAATATTGTTGCATGACACAGATAACACCCCACTTCAATATGTGGCATTGGGGGGGGGGGGGGGCACAGGTTTATCACACCAGTTCTACAAATAATTGGCCAGTAATTGTTGTCACTGGGTGTAGCACTGTTTACACAGCGAGAGGCCGAATTTTTGCAGGACTAAAATACACTCTTAGAAAATGATACTGTTAAATAACACCCCACTTCAATATGTGGCATCGGGGGGGGGGTCCACAGGTTTATTAAACCAGTTCTACAAATAATTGGCCAGTAACTGTTGTCACTGTGTGTAGCACTGTTTACACAGCCAGAGGCCAAATTCTTGCAGGACTAAAATACTAAATTATACTGTTAAATAATACCCCACTTCAGTATGTGGCATTGGTGTAGCACACCAGTTCAAAAAACTGGCCAGTGAGTTAGGCGCTGTGTGTACCAGACTTCACTCAGCAAACTAGGCAATATCGTTGCATGACACAAATACACTTGAAAAAGTTTACTCAGATAACACCCCACTTCAATATGTGGCATGGGGGGGGGGGGGGGCAATTGGTCTATCACACCAGTTATAATACATTATAAGTGCTTTTGTCACTGTGTGTAGCGTTGCTGCAGAAACGCTCAGTCTAACCACCACACTTGTCACAATGCTGCACAGTGCACAATAATACAACTAATCCACTATAATATGCTTTCTACAAAGTATATTATACTGTGGATTACCCCCCTTATCCCAACCACACCCCCCCCCCTTTTTTAGTGCACTGCACAGCAATACCAAAACATTTGCAGCCCTTTACATGACTTTTGTGGACATTAACAGAGCAATTTCTGTGTGACTGCAGCCGATCTCTAACTGCCCCTACAGCAACCACAGGATACCTTCCCCTAAAGTAAAGAGACTGTAATAGACCCTAAAACGACATTGGAGCATTTTAAATGACTTTGGTGGACATTGACAAAGCGATTTGTGTGTGACTGCAGTCGATCTCTAACTGCCCCTACAGCAACCACAGGATACCTGCCCCTAAGCTCTAAAGATACTAGACCTATACCGAAATACCAGCCCTCAAAAGGACTTTTGTGGACATTGACAGAGCGATTTGTGACTGCAGCCGATCTCTAACTGCGCCTAAAGCAACCACTGGATACCTGTCCCTAACCTGAAAAGACACTGTAGAAGGCCTATACCGAAATACCAGCCCTGAAAAAGGCTTTTTGTGGATCTTCACAGTGCTATATGTGTCTAGCAAACTCTCCCTAATGAGCACTGCAGACCTCTCCCTACACTGGCAGAAAGCGGAATGTGAAATGGCCCCCAGATCGGGTCTATTTATAGGGTAGGGGGACTGTCCATGTGCTGGAATGTTTCAATTGGCTGTCCCGTTCCACCTGACGGCTGTGTCACGGGTCAAAGTTCTCCCCAATGTAAACAAATATGGCCGCCGCGAACGACGCCATGTGTCTGAAAATTTTGCGGGTAGCGAACAAGCAAAATTCACTGCGAACCGACCGCCGGGCGAACCGCAAGGCCATCTCTACCCAGGATGTATTAACTGGGAACCTTGTATACGGGTTTCTCCCCCAATTAATAGACCTGATCCCCAGCCACAAATATTAATAGAAAGCACCCCATCGTTACACAAAAGAGCGAATGCTGAAATGAAAAAAGGTCATTTTGCTAAGCTATGCTTCTAAGCTTCCACAGCGGACAAAGAAAGTAAGCTTTTGGTTTTAAACAACAAACTTTCTTACCAAATGTTCGGTCATTGTAGAACCAGAACCGACTCACCCCCCTCCTTTTCTCCGCTGTGAAGCTTAGACGCATTTTGTTAGGACTTCCTGGCTCGCCATACTGTTGTGGAAATGAATAGGGCTTGGAGCATAGAAACCCGCTCAGTGCACTCAAGATTAATACGCACCAAACGCCATTAATAGCTTGTACTGAAAAGTACAAATGTACCGCTCTTTTGCATAAGGTTTACCAAGCGCTCGGCGACAAAAAAAAGGAACAGACACGCTGGGTCATATCGATGCCATCTGCCCGGTCTCTCTCTCTGGGTAAGTATATGTGTATGTTTGTGTGTGTGGATGCGTGAGTGTTGGTAGGAGCAAATGGATGTGTGTGTGTATGAGAGTTTCTGTGTGTCTGCATGCATGAATAGCTGTGTGAGGTCTGTGTCCATGTGTGTGCTGCTTCCTGTTGTCTGAGTTTCCAGTATGAGTCTCAGAGCAGGGCTTGGTTTATTTACAGCAAGTGGACAAAAGGGGGTTACAGGGAGTGGCTTCAAAACCACCAATCACAGCACATGTATACATTCAAATGTACAATAGGAGCGAAGAGTCAGTGCTTATGTAAAAACACAGACATGTGCAGAGATGAGCAGAAATGGCTGCCATCTTATGGACTTGTCTGTGCTCATTCACAAACATGGACTCACTACCTGTTAGTGGATCTCATTAAATATGATTCATATATAAACCATATTTAATAGCGACCATTCTATTTATTCCGGTGGATTGGGACTTTATCTGCAAAAAATAATAGCAGCAGAATTTCAGTCATACGGATCAAATATGACTAAAAGATGCCATCCATTAATCTTGGTAAAAATGATAAGAATTCCATATCACAAACATATCTCAGCAGTATGTGGCCCCGAATGGCGGGTATACATCTGTGCGATGGACTCTCTTTTGATCGTGTGTGTGTTTGTGGGGGGGGGGGGGAGCAGGGGACACTACTGTGTGTGAGGGGGGAGCAGAGGACACTACTGTGTGTGTGTGGGGGGGGGGGGGAGCAGAGGATACTACTGTGTGTGCTTGGGGCGGGAGCAGAGGACACTCCTGTGTGTGTGTGGGGGGGGGGGGTGGAGAGGAGACTACTCTGTGTGTGTGGGGGGGGGGGCAGAGGACACTACTGTGTGTGAAGGGGAAGCAGAGGACACTACTGTGTGTGATGGGGGAGCAGAGGACACTACTGTGTGTGAGGGGGAGCAGAGGACACTACTGTGTGTGTGTGTGTGGGGGGGGGGCAGAGGACACTACTGTATGTGTGGGGGGGGAGCAGAGGACACTACTGTGTGTATAGGGGGGAGAAGTGGACACTGCTGTGTGTGAGAGGGGCACAGAGGACACTACTGTGTGTGAGGGGGAGCAGAGGACACTACTGTGAGTGTGTGGGGGGGGGCAGAGGACACTACTGTATGTGTGTGGGGGGGAGCAGAGGACACTACTGTGTGTGTGTAGGGGGGGAGAAGAGGACTCTGCTGTGTGTGAGGGGGCGCAGAGGACACTACTGTGTGTGCGAGGGGGGAACAGAGGACACTACTGTGTGTGTGTGTGTGTGTGTGAGGGGGGAGCAGAGGATACTATTGTTTGTGTGTGTGTGTGAGGGGGGAGCAGAGGATACTATTGTGTGTGTGAGGGGGGAGCAGAGGACACTACTGTGTGAGAGGGGGGAGCAGAGGACACTACTGTGTGTGGGGGGGGGGAGCAGAGGACACTACTGTTTGTGTGTGGGGGGGGGCAGAGGACACTACTGTATGTGTGGGGGGGAGCAGAGGACACTACTGTGTGTGTAGGGGGGAGAAGAGGACACTGCTGTGTGTGAGGGGGGCGCAGAGGACACTACTGTGTGTGTGTGAGGGGGGAGCAGAGGACACTACTGTGTGTGGGGGGGGGAGCAGAGGACACTACTGTGTGTGTGTGTGGGGGGGGGCAGAGGACACTACTGTGTGTGTGTGGGGGGGGAAGAGGAGACTACTCTGTGTGTGTGTGTGTGTGTGTGTGTGTGTGGGGCAGAGGACACTACTGTGTGTGTGTGTGGGGGGGGGGGGAGCAGAGGACACTACTGTGTGTGTGTTGGGGGGGCAGAGGACACTACTGTGTGTGTGGGGGGGGGGAGAGGAGACTACTCTGTGTGTGTGTGTGGGGGGGGCAGAGGACACTACTGTGTGCATTGTGGGGGTGCAGAGGACACTACAGTGTGTGTGGTGGGGGCAGATGACACTACTGTGTGTGTCTGAGGTTGGGGGGCAGAGAACACTACTGTGTGTGTGTGTGTGTGGGGGGGGGGAGCAGAGGATACTATGGTGTGTGGGGGGGCAGAGGACACTAACGTGTGTGTGTGGGGGGAGCAGAGGACACTACTGTGCATGTGTGTGTGTGGGGGGGGGAGCAGAGGACACTACTGTGTGTGTGTGTGTGTAGTGGGGGGGGGGGAGCAGAGGACACTACTGTGTGTGAGGGGGGGGGGGAGCAGAGGACACTACTGTGTATGTGGGGGAGGCTTGAGCAGAGGACACTACTGTATGTGAGGGGGGAGCAGAGGACAATACTGTGTGTGAGGGGGGAGCAGAGGACACTACTGTGTGTCTGAAGGGGAGGAAAGGACACTACTGTGTGTGTATGAGGGGGGAGCAGAGGACACTACTGTGTGTGTGTGTGTGTGTGTGTGTGTGTGTGTGAGTTGGGGGGGGGGGGGGGCAGAGCATACTACTGTGTGTGTGTGGGGGGGGGGAGCAGAGGACACTACTGTGTGGGAGGGGTGAGCAGAGAACACTGCTGTGTGTGTGAGGGGGGAGCAGAGGACACTAATGTGTGTGTGGGGGGGAGCAGAGGACACTACTGTGTGTGAAGGGGGAGCAGAGGACACTACTCTGTGTGTGAGGGGGGAGCAGAGGACACTACTGTGTGTATGACGGGGGAGCAGAGGACACTACTGTGTGTGATGGAGGAGCAGAGGACACTACTGTGTGTGTGAGGGGGGAGCAGAGGACACTACTGTGTGTGTGAGGGGGGAGCAGAGGACACTACTGTGTGCGAGGGGGGAGCAGAGGACACTACTGTGTGTGAGGGGGGAGCAGAGGACACTACTGTGTGTGAGGGGGGAGAAGAGGACACTACTGTGTGTGAGGGGGGGCAGAGGACACTACTGTGTGTGTGTGGGGGGAGCAGAGGACACTATTGTGTGTGTGGGGGGAGCAGATTCTCTACTCTTTTTTTTAATCAAAGTTTTATTGGAAAACGTACTCAATACAAAGCAAAACATTTGTCGAGCAATAACATCAGTATGCAAACCACAAGATCAGCCTGTAAACAATTCAAGCTCTGAGAACCTATGCAATATGTCGAGGTTTTCCATCGACCATGAAAGTATATAAAACTAAAACAGATGGTGAGTGATTTTTTCGCATATATCAGACACAAGGGAGTAGGAGAGGGAAGTGAGGTGAAGGGAATGCATGGCGGAGTGGGAGGGGTAGGCGGGTAGAGGGGGGGAAGGGGGGGAGGGAGTAACCAGTTCCTCGCGAATGATCAGAACTGCAAAAAGGTTACTGTCATCTTAAGTGTATAAGAACAGTTCTACCTCTGCACCATATGATGGCACCATTGCTGCCAAGCACATCAACATATGTACTATCGGTAACGTGAAATAAAGTGTAGCCGTAGGAGTGTTGGCAATTGTCCACCAAGTCAGTATTGGGGTCTCAGATCAGTTCAGAGGGGATGCGGAAGGCCCTGCAAGAGAAGAAGGATTGGGAGTCGGCAGGTTCCACTTGCGAGCTATGATCGATCGGGTCAGGCGAGGATCCAATGTGGGTCCCACCAGCTCAACATTTCTTAAAGAGGTGAGATCAGAGGAAAGTTCAGCAATAGTGGGAGCGGTGTCCGACATCCAGTGTCGCAGAATCAATCTGCGGGCTGCCATCAAGCAGTTGACCAGCCATGGCTTAAATTGAGTTATGCATTTCCTGGAGTCTTTAGGCATTGGAAGACTTTCCGGATCTAGGCAATTGAACACGAGTGGGAAGATGTCTTTGGGAATGGATACCCCCAGCATTCTGGTAATATAGCGTAGTGTTTTGTCCCAGAAAGATGATACCTGCGGGCAAAGCCACAGCTTATGCAGAAGAGAAGGGTAATGTTCTTTGCAGAGAGTGCAGAAATGGTGTGCTGGGTCTTTCGACCATCGGATGTGAGGGTAGTATGCTCCATGGAGAATTTTAAACTGCTGCTCCCTCCAGAATTCACAGGTTGCATGTTGTCGACTTGTCAGGTAGCCCTTCAAGATCCTGGATTGAGCATCAGGCGAATTGAGCATTTTGTTCCAGGGTTTAGCGATTGAGTGCTCAGTTCCCCGATAGAGTTCTTGGAGTAGTGGCTTATATAAGTGCGATATCCTGTGTTTGGCCCGAAGAATCCATTGGTCTATCAAGGTGGGGCGGAATCGCAATAAGGGTGTGTGACATAGATCATTCACATAACTTATACATTGCCTAAAATACAAATAGTGGCCTTTCGGCAGATCATGAGTCTTGGCAAATGAGTCATAGTTGAAAGGGATCCCAGTATCCGCGTCAAAAAGCTGCACCATCAACATTATCCCCCTTTGGGACCAGACCCCATATGCCGAATGTTGCTGCGCCTGCGGGAAACCAGGGTGGTTATGAATGGGAAGATGTCTGGACAGTCATTGGGAAGACCCCAACCTCTTCCTCGTCTCTCTCCAAGCTGCCACCGTATCTCTAATTAGGATATTGTGGCGGAGAGCGTTGGGGGACATCCCCTGTCCCACAGTGCAGCAAAGCGACAAGATCATGAGGAGCAGCCATTTGGGTCTACAATGAATAATTCGTATACCGTGATTCTCTGCTGATCCAATCTAAGCATCCCCGCAGAAGGCACGCTAGGTTATATATTCTAGTATTTGGTAAATCAACCCCCCCCCTCCCTCCGTGACATATGCAGCTTGTTGAGGGAGATACGAGGCCTTTTCCCATGCCAAATAAATCTAGACAATGCTGCATGGAGTCTATTAATATCCGAGTGTTTTAGTAGGATTGGGATCGTCTGCATGGGGTACAGAAGTTTCGGGAAGGTGGCACCGGCCAAACAATGAAAGTGGCAAATTAGCCCAGGATTTCAACTCGGCTACCATCTTGTCAAGCACTGGTGTAAAGTTTAAGCGATAAATGGTAGAGGGAAAGCGCCCTATCTTGACGCCCAAATAGGTGATGTGTGTGGTCGCTATACGTAGTTTTGACGACGCAGCCCACTGAGGAGTGTGTGACGTGTTCAGGGGTAATATCTCGCTTTTGTGAAAGTTGATACGGAGACCCGAGCACCGACGGTATTCCGCGAATATATCCTGGATCAAGGGGAAGTCGTGACCTGGATCTGACGTAAAAATAAGTACATCGTCCGCAAACATAGCGGTGCGCAATTCCTCCGCTCCCACTCGTATGCCTCTAAGGTCAGGATGGGAAAGCAGATATCTGGATAGAGGTTCCAGAGCTAGATTGAACAGTAGAGGCGAGAGCGGGCACCCCTGCCTCGTCCCCTTGAACAGTCGGAACGAGGGAGAGATGTGACCCGCAATCACCACCTGCGCCTGTGGACTCGCGTACATCATCCTGATTAAGTGTAAAAATTTGCCCGAAAGGCCTACTTTGGTGAGGACTCGATCCAGCCATTGGATATTCACGTTATCGAAAGCCTTTTCGGCATCGAGAGTGATTATCGCCGCGTCCGTGCTCGGGTCTGCCCTGGAAGCCTCCAAAGCCAACAGTACCTTCCTAATATTCGATGTCGCAGATCTGCCTTTTGTGAACCCTGATTGCGGGGGATGAATAATAGAGGGCATTATGGACGCCAATCTGTCCGCCATCAACTTGGAGAGCAGCTTGGAGTCCACATTGAGAAGTGAGATTGGTCTGTAAGAGCCGGGGTCTAGAGGGTCTTTCCCTTTTTTATATATCCATTATATATGGGCTTGATGGCCCGTGGGGAGGTAAGGATTGCCGTCTAATATATGATTGTACACCAATTGCAGCGTCGGGGCGACTGCGTCGGCCGCTAACTTATAGAAATCTGGAGTGTATCCGTCGGGGCCGGGGGATTTGCCTGATGTGAGAGATTTAATGCCCTTGGTAATCTCCTCTAGCGAAAGAGGTTCGTTCAATTGTGAAAGTTGTTCCCGAGAGACCTGTGGGAGGGGAACCTTAGAGAGCCAGTCCGAGGCAGTATCCTCGTCCATAGTCTCCTGGCTGTATAACGATTGATAAAATTTCGCAAAGACCTCGTTTATGCCTCGGGGGTCCTCCACCCTATAACCGTCGGCATCCTTAAGAGCAGAGACTTGCGTCGGGGTAAAGGGGCCGCTACAGAGAGAGGCTAGCAGCTTGCCTGGTTTATTCCCGAAAGAATATTTCCAATCCTGGTGCGATTTGTACAGTAATTCCCGTTTCGTCGCCCAGTCGTCGAAAGCTGCCTTGCGCCATCGTTCCCTGTTCTCCTCGTTATTTCTCGAGTTCAACGCAGATTGCGCGTCTCTCAATAGGGAGCTGGCTGTCATAAACTCTTTGGCGATAGTCTTTTTGTACGCAGCAGCGTAAGAGATAATACGTCCCCTGAGCACGGCCTTCCCCGACTCCCACAAGAGTTACGGGGGGGGGGACCGTCGGCGAGTCATTGATTAACACAAAATCTGCCCAGACTTCCCTGATGAGCGAGGCCATACCCGGGTCTTTATTCAGGAAGGAGGGGAATCGCCAACATTTAGCAGTTGCAACCATCGAGTAGATCGTAAGGGTAACCGAGACCGGTGCGTGATCAGACACAGCAATGTCGTGTATGCGTGGGGTGACCGTATAGGGGAGCATTTTGGGGTTGGCAAAAATGTAGTCAATTCGCGTAAGCGTGTGATGGGGATTAGAAAAGAATGAATATTCCTTGCCCTCTGGATTGTTAAATCTCCAGACATCTGAGAGTAGGGCACTATCCGCAAAATCCCTCAGCAGAGGGGAGTGACGTGGGGGTCTGGGTGTATGCGTGTCCTTTGTGGAGGACCTATCCTCCAAGGGGTGCATCAGTGAGTTTAAATCACCCGCCACCAGGAGTGGCAGATGTAGGAACGGGGCTATCATGCGGGTAACTGACTGGAAGAAAGAGTCATTGGGAACATTGGGCGCATAAATCCCGGGCACCGCCCATTCTCGAAGGGCGGTCGCCAGGTGCAGCACAATCACCCGGCCAGCGTCATCCGTAACAGATGATTTTACAATTGTGTTGGAATTTTTATGTTTGAGTACCATTACGCCCGCCTTTCTCTTGACCGCTGGGGAACCCAGAACCTGTCCTACCCACAATTTTTTCATGCGATGGAAGTCCTCGGCTTCCAGGTGCGTCTCCTGCAGGATCGCGACGTCGGCCCTCAGACGTTTCAGATGTCTGAGTACCGCCATGCGCTTGTTGGGAGATCTGAGGCCCTTAACGTTCCATGAAATCACACTCATGGTGGGTTCCAGGGAACCAGAGCTAGATGCCGGTTCACATGCGTGAGTGTAGGTGTCACGAAGTGTGTACTTTTGCTGGTCAACATTGGCGCAGAGGTAGCCGAGTCAACCCAAAATTCAAGCGGTGGTTGAGGCACAAAGGGAGTGTGAGGCATAGGAGTTGGTGGACTTCTCTTTTTTCCTCATGGGAGCTCGCTCGCGCATCGGACAGCGTTACCAGACATAGTCGCTATAGTGCCCCCTCAGCCGTCAACACAAAGGAACACTGTCGGCGGGCGTGCAGGCTGACCTAAATGAGGGTCCCGCATCGGCGAAAGGGATCATAGATGACATTACAGGTAAAGGTGTGCGGGTCGAGCGGTTGTCAAACAGAACATAAACCGGGAAGCAATAACCATGCAGGAGTGGTGCAGGGGATACAATTCACATAACCAGCCGTCAGGCTTGAGGGAGGACAGTGACATGCACAGAAACACATCCGCACACGTCAGTGTGTCCCAAATGGGAAACAGAAGTCATAGCACAGTGACCAAACCAATAGATAAAATATAATACAAACAATATAGGCATAGTTACCAATGGTACCTAAAGGAACAGTCCGTCACTGGCGAAACACAGGATGATCGCATTTTACCTCAAATAGGAGGTGGCGCTGAAGGTGAAAACTGTCATCCAGGGTGCCCTCAACGGAATTTGCGTCTGTAAGAGGGGCCTGATACTCGTTGCTTTTTGGCCGGATCTTTTCTGGGGCTCCGTTGTTCCCGGGCTCCTTGAGGGCGCTGGGGGGAAGGCTTGGAGGGGGGGGGGTCCAGCGTGATGTTGA
Organism: Pelophylax lessonae; assembly: GCF_965119305.1. Lineage (NCBI taxonomy): Eukaryota > Metazoa > Chordata > Amphibia > Anura > Ranidae > Pelophylax > Pelophylax lessonae. The sequence continues at coordinate 21,871,733 of NC_138773.1, forward strand.
AGTGGCGCTGCAGGAAGTGGTAGGCCTCATCAGGTGTGGAGAAAGACTTCTGTTCGCCGGAAGAGTCCGCGAGACATAAGATGGCGGGATAAGCCAAAGTAAATTTGATGGATTTCTGAAACAAAGCCTGGCATATTGGCTGAAAAGCTTTCCTGCGACACGACACCTCCTGGGAGTAGTCTGCAAATATTAGGAGCTTGTGCCCGTCAACTTGTAAGGCCTTAGAATTGCGGAAGGACTTTAAAATATTTTGCCGGTCCATATAATTCAGGTACCGCACGATCACAGCGCGAGGTGAGTGTCTATCATTGGATGGGGCCCCCAGGCGGTGGGCTCTTTCCACTGAGCAGGTTGACTGGATCCCTAGGGCCGTGGGCAGCCTCGTGGAGGCAATGTCACATAGAGCATCAGTCCCATAGGTTTCTGGCAGCCCTATGATTCGGAGGTTATTTCTCCTCGATCTGTTCTCCAGATCGTCCACCTTTTCCAATAAATACCTTTGGGTCTGCCTGGCTTGCTGATCCATAGCAAAGGATCCCTGCAGCTCATCCTCCAGGTCAGACATCCTGTGCTCCATTTCAGTCAGTCTGTGAGCATGATCACCGATCTCTTTCCGCAGCTGTGCAATCCCATCCGAGACAGCCCTGTCCACAGCATCCTTGATGGTTGGGGAGAGAAGGGTGGCTACTGCCTGGGCTAATGAGGCGATCTGAGCCTCTGGAATAGGGCTGGGTGGTGGACCGGATCCCGCTGTGCCAGGGTGTGAGGCCGTGTCCTCCATAGGAATCTCGGAAGAGGCCGCAGCTGAAGCCCGGGGCTTGATTTGTGGGGGAGGCGGAGCTCCGCCGTGCTGCGGCGGCGCGGGTCCATGCTGGAGGAAGCGATCCATGAGTGCTCGGTACCCGGGATGAAATGCGGGTAATGGGCAACGTCCGCCGGCTCGTTAGGGCTGAGAAAGCCGATTATATAGCAGGTAAGGTCTGGAGCCGGAGTCCCGCGCTGCTGCTTACATGGGCGCCGGAACCGGAAGTCTTAGATTCTCTACTCTTTATGCAGGGGGGGGGGGCAGAGGACACTACTGTGTGTTGTGGAAATTTTATTGTGGATCGTTTTTTAGGATGTATTTTTAATTAAATTGCCATAATGTCTCCCATTGTCAGTTTTACCGGTAATCGCTATGAACATAGAATATTGCTTTAACTGTCATTGCGGAAAGACTTGTTAGTGAAACCTTCCATTAGATGGGATGGCACAATACTTGTAGCAAGGAGTCTATCGCACAGATGTATACCCGCCATCCGGGGCCCCGTACTGCGGAAATATGTTTGTGATATGGAATTCTTCTAATTTTACCAAGATTAATGGATGGCATCTTTCAGTCACACTTGATCCGTATGACTGAAATACTGCTGCTATTGTCTTAAACTCCAAATCCACTGGTACAAATAGCATGGTCACTAATAAATATGGTTTTCTATGAACTATATTTGATGGGATCCACTAACAGATAATGAGTCTATGTTTATGAATTAATATGACTGAATAATGAGAAGCCATGTTCTCTGTCCTTTGTAGTAGTTGGGAGTCTGCAGACTCAGTCATGTTCATTCATAGGCATTCACCCATCAGTTCCCATTGTACTTTTTGAATGTATACATGTTCTGTGATTGGTGGTCTTGAAGCCACTCCTTGTAACCCCCTTTTGTTCACTTGCTGTAAATAAACCAAGCCTTGCCCTAAGACTCAGACAGAAACACAGAGAAAGCTCACAGAAGACACAGGAGGAAGCACACACATGGACACAAGCTCTTACATCCATTAATGCATGCAGACACACAGAAACTCTCATACACACACACAATCACTTGCTCTTACCCACACTCACGCATCCACATACATACCCAGAGAGAGACCCGGCAGATGGCATCGATATGACCCTGTGTGTCTGTTCCTTTTTTGTCGCCGAGCGCTTGATAAACCTTATGCAAAAGAGCGGTACATTTGTATTTCAGTACAAGCTATTAATGGCGTTTGGTGCATACTAATCTTCAGCGCACTGATCAGGTTTCTATGCTCCGAGCCCTATTAATTTCCACAACAGTGGGGGGGGGGGGGATCAGAGGACACTACTGTGTGTGTGTGTGTGTGGAGGAGGGGGGAGCAGAGGATACTAATGTGTGTGGGGGGGGGGAGCAGAGGACACTACTGTGTGTGAAGGGGGAGCAGAAGACACTACTGTGTGTGATGGGGGAGCAGAGGACACTACTGTGTGTGATGGGAGAGCAGAGGACACTACTGTGTGTGAGGGGGGAGCAGAGGACACTACTGTGTGTGAGGGGGAGCAGAGGACACTACTGTGTGTGAGGGGGGAGCAGAGGACACTACTGGGTGTGAGGGGGGAGCAGAGGACACTACAGTGTGTTAGGGGGGAGCAGAGGACACTACTGTGTGTGTGGTGGAGCAGAGGACACTACTGTGTGTGTGTGTGGTAGGAGCACAGTACACCACTATGTGTGTGTGTGTGTGGGAGGGGGGAAGCAGAGGACACAACTGTGAGGGGGGGTTTCAGTGGACACTACTATGCAGGGGGGAACATAGGACACTACCGTGTGTGAGTGTGTGGGGGGGGGGGAGCAGAGTACACAACTGTGAGGGGGGGGGGGGTCAGTGAACACTACTATGAGGGGGCGAGCATAGGACACTATTGTGCAGGGGGGGAGCAGATGACACTACTGTGTGTGATGGGGGAGCAGAGGACACTACTGTGTGTGGGGGGGGAGCAGAGGACACTACTGTGTGTGAGGGTGGAGCAGAGGACACTACTGGGTGTGAGGGGGGAGCAGAGAACACTACAGTGTGTTAGGGGGGAGCAGAGGACACTACTGTGTGTGTGGTGGAGCAGGGGACACTACTGTGTGTGTGGGGGGGGGGGGGAGCACAGTACACCACTGTGTTTGTGGGAGGGGGGAAGCAGAGGACACTGTGAGGGGGGGGGGGTTTCAGTGGACACTACTATGCAGGGGGGAGCACAGGACACTACCGTGTCTGTGTGTGGGGGGGGGAACAGAGGACACAACTGTGAGGGGGGGGGTCAGTGAACACTACTATGAGGGGGCGAGCATAGGACACTATTGTACAGGGGTGGGGGGAGCAGAGGACACTACTGTGTGTGTGGGAAGGGGGAGCAGAGGACACTATTGTATGGGGGGGAGCAGAGGAAACTACTGTGTGTGTGTGTGTAATCATGTAGGGGGGGAGCAGGGAACACTACTATTGGGGGGGGGGGTGGGAGCAGAACTCAATAACGGCATATTGCTTCTGCTTGGAATCCATTTGTAGCACCACCCCCAAGGAGCCACTTGGGAATGCTAGGTTCTATGTTCTGCCCCTCACCCCCAAGAACAGTTTCCGCTCCTCTGGCACACCTGAATGTTATTGCAGACACAGTAGTAGATGGATACAAACTGTAGTGAACCAGAAATTATTTTTTTACTCAAAAGACCTTCTAGCACAGGGGTCTTCAAACTATGACCCTCCAGTTGTTCAGGAACTACAATTCCCATCATGCCTAGTCATGTCTCAGAATGTCAGAGTTTTACAAAGCCCCATGGGACCTGTAGTTTTGCAACAGCTCTGGAGGGCCGTAGTTTGAAGATCCCTGTTTCTAGCATGAAGCAAATAGTTATAATATAGTATAAATAGTTTGTTAATGTTCGGGGATTCCAGCGCACACAGGGTTAAGACCCAGGAAAAGCAGACCTTAAGAGACAGGAAGCAGCAATAGGTGTGGGGTGAGGAGGAGTAGTTGGTGATTGCACCTGTCGGGGAGAGCTGTAAGCCTGCTGGAGTCTGCCAAAAGCTGCTGAGAGGTCTGTTAAGGACTGTTACAAACCTTGGGGTGAAGATCCATCTACAAAACTGTATGTGCTTTTTCCTTACTTTGTTCCTTTGTGCTGAAGATAAGCAAGCTTTATTTTGAGTTTGATTTGTGCGCTGCTGGAAGCCATGTTTGAGTTTTGCTGAAATAAAGCCTTTTTCTTTATATTTTAAACGGTTGTGCACTCAATCCGGTGGAGCTGGAACCCCCAAACTTCTCATAGGGTAGTGGAGGAAGCCCAATCAGAGGACACATTCAAGCTTGTAACTATCCCAGAAGGCAGATTATGCCGCAAAGGATTCTGGGAGTGGATATAAGTTTGGGGGAAGTGTGTGCCAGAGTGTCTTTGGCGGGAGCAGAGTCCCAGGAGGGAAAGAATGGCTGTCTTTCCTCCTGTCTAAGGAAGCAGATGTCTCGGGGTGTCGCCTGGGAATCCAGAGAGTGTTGAGTTGAGCTGAGGGGATCCGGTATGCCGAGAACCTGCGGAGAGGGGTCCAGTCCCAGGAAAGCCTACACAGGTCGAGAGTACTGAGGATTGCCCCTGGGGGTCTGCCTAAAGTCAGAGGGGACCACTCCGGAAGAGGTTCTAGGATCCAGTGTCAGCTAGCAGAGGAAAGGGGGTACCTAGGTTGAGGACCCTGAAGTTACCGAGGGGGTACATAGTCAGTGAACCCCGAAGAGTTCAAGGTTAAAGGGGGCACCTGCAGTTTGGGCCCTGGATTGTACAGAGTGTCAGTTGAGAGTTGCATCCATACAGGAACCTACATCAAACTACCTCAAGCCAGTGCAAGGCTGGGGGAAGTAGCCAGTGACTTTGCAGTACTGCAGTGTCAGTAGTTCTATAATCCACAGTGCTGTATCTTCTGGACTTAAAGTCGAGGTTTCAGCACTTCTATCAAGTTACAGTGTGTTCTGAGAGACAGTGAGCATTGGCTAGCGTCAGCTGGCGTCAAGGCAGTGCTAACAGACATTTTTCCTGGATAAAATCCCAAGTGTATTTAGTTGAGCCTAAGGAGTATCCCACTCATTCCCTTCTCCCATCCCCTTATCTACAATAAAACCACAAAACAAAGATGCCAGAGTTGTCAATGTCTCAGTGCTCACACCCAGGGTTGCAGCTCACATGGGCTGGAGAGGTAACCGGTAACAATTGCAGTGTGTGTATGTATATATATATATACACAGTGGTAGATTGGTGTATGCACTGCAGTTCCCCTCCCCTTTTTATCTCACAGTGAGAAGTTCCAGATTTTCTAGTCTTTTGAGTTTCGTTTCTTTGAAATATCGACATTCTTTTAGTTTGTCTAACTTTTAGTAACAACGTTTAATTTGCAGATCCCACAAAGTGAGGAACCCCGAGGGCCTCATGGAGAACAGCACCAGCAAAACGTAAGTTTATTAGATTCAAATATTTGTGTGTGTGTGCATGAACTTTATTCAATGGTATAGCTCTGACATATACCGCAGTGCTGTACAGAGAACGCTGAGCCAGTCGGTTATGCAGAGTGACCGCTGTGGAAAACTTGTGAATGTTCTGCAGAGGTCACAGCTGGAAGGTGGTGGTGGTGGTGGGGGGGGGGGGGTTGGTAGATTGTGCAAAGTGAGAGCTGTGGGCACAGGGATTTGTACAGAGTGCTGTGGGGGGAGCTGGGGGAGCAGAGGTGAAAGATGGGGCATTGCAGAGGTTGAGAGCTGTGATTTGGAGTGAGCTGAAGATAGTGCAGAAGTGAAATGTGGAGGGGGATAACCTGTAAATGGGGGGGGTGAAAAGGGGAGTTGTGGATGGGGGGGGGGCACATGCTAAAGTGAATTGTGTAATGGGAAGGTGGGGGGGGAGAAGGTGAGCTGTGAATTGGGGGTTGGATGAGGTGTGGATGGGAAGGAAGAGGGGAAGCTGTGGACCAAAGAAAAGATGGGGGGGGTTGGCCTGTGGACAGGTGGTGAGAGGGGGAGCTGTGGACCAATGAAGAGAAGGTGACCTGTGGAGGAAAGTGAGAGCTGGGGATGGGGGGGGGGGGTGTTGTGGAAATTTTATTGTGGACATTTCTTTAGGATGTATTTTTTTAGTTAAATTGCCATTATGTCTCCCAGTGTCAGTTTACCGGTAATCGCTATGCACAGCGAATATTGCTTTAACTGGCATTGAGGAAAGACCTGTTAGTGAAAACCTTCCATCAGATGGGATAGTATAATACTTGTAGCCTGATTGCAGCGCAAGGAGAGATCGATCACAAAAATATATACCCGCCATCCGGGGCCCAGACATTCACTCTAAAGATGTGTTTGTGATATGGAAATCTTATCGTTTTACCGAGATTAATGGATGGCATCTTTCAGTCATATTTGATCCATATGACTGAAATACTGCTGCTATTGTCTTATGCAGATCTAATAAAGTCCCATTCACTGGAACAAATAGCATGGTCACTATCAAATATGGTTTTCTATGAACTATATTTGATGGGATCCACTAACAGGTAATGAGTCCGTGTTTGTGAATTAACGTGGCTGAATCATGAGAAGTCATGTGCTTTGTCCTTTGTGGCAGTTGGGAGTCTCTAGATTCAGCCATGTTCATTCATAGGCATTCACTCCTCCATTTTGAATGTATACATGTTCTGTGATTGGTGGTCTTGAAGCCACTCCCTGTAACCCCCTTTTGTTCACTTGCTGTAAATAAACTAAGCCTTGCCCTGAGACACGCAGACCACTCACGCATTCAGACACAGAGACTTTCACACAGAGGACACACACACACACACAACCACTCACCCAAGCTCTCACCCACTCTCACGCATCCACACGCATACACGCATACACACATACACACATACACACATACACACATACATACCCACAGAGACACCCGGCAGATGGCATCAATATGACCCAGCGTGTCTGTTCCTTTCTTATCGCCGAGCGCTTGGTTAAACTTATGCAAAAGAGCTGTACATTTTTACTTTTAAGTACAAGGGATTAATGGCGTTTTGCGCGTATTAATATCCACAAGTGCGCTTTTCAGCGCAGCAACGTTTTCAGCGTACCGAGTGAGTTTCTATGCTCCAAGCTCTATTAATTTTCACAACAGTATGGCGAGCCAGGAAGTTCTAACAGAATGCTTCTAAATGTCACAGTGAAGAAAAGGAGGGGAGTGAGTCTGTTCTGGTTCTACAATGGCCGACCGTGTGGTAAGAAAATTTGTTGTTTAAAACTAAAGCTTACTTTCTTTGTTCCGCTGTGGAAGTTTAGAAGCACAGCTTAGCAAAGGACCTTTTCATTTGCAGCGTTTGCTCTTTTGTATAATGATGGGGTGTTTTGTATTAATATTTGTGGCTGGGGATCAGGTCTATTAATTGGGGAAGAAACCTGTATACAAGGTTCCCAGTTAATACAACCTGGGGATGTGCTGTGTGTTAAATATTTCCTTCCAGCATCTCTGTTGTAATATCAGTTTTGTTCGATAGGATAGCAATAGATTATCAATCCGTGTTAGTTTTGGCAGCAGATTGGTTTGTGTATGTGCTGGAATTGGTGTTTGGCGGAAACTCGTTTATTAGTGAAACTGGTGGTTGTTTTAGACGCTGATGTTTGAATTGAGCATATAGCAGACGGTTTTGGACTGAGTTTCTGTTTTAAGTGGCAGATTGTGTTACGCAGCCTAAAATCAGCATTACATGAGGATAGCTATTGTCTACACTATATTCTGAATACGGCTGATCATAAATCCTGTTTTTCTTGTTTTTTGTATCTCTTTGTTTTATACCAGGAAACGCATGTTTGCTCAACCACTTCGTTTTGTGCCACCATTTTGTGTCGACCATGTGCTTGGCGGCCATCTTGTGCCATGTGCTTGTAACGCAATGTCCTTTGTGTGGCAGCCATTTTGGACTCCCACACTCCCATCTTGTTAAGTTGTGTTAAAACCCATGTGGCTGAGAGTTTTTGGTAAACATATTTTTCTCTTTTTTTAGTATTTTTAAACATTTTCCTCTGTTTTGGTTTTAAAAGGTAACTTTGTTATAGAGTTATATTTTTTTTGTACTGCATTTCAGTTTAAAGTGGTGTTTCTTCATTTTAATTGAAATTCGGCATCTAGGACGTTTTTACAGGATCATTGCGGTTGTTTTTCTAGCTAGCTTTGTTCGTCTTTCTGTTCATATTTAGCATATATTTATCCAACCCATCAGTTTTTTTGTGTTTCGTGTCTGTTTTTAGTGGTAACTATTTTGCACTTGCACTTGTGTCGCCCCCCCAACCCCCCCAGAATAGAGATGCATTCTTTGTTGAAAAAAGGCAAGAGAGCAGGGGTGAAGGAATCAGCTTCCAAGTATGGAGCAATTCCTACATGGGTTTGTTCTAGGTACTGGAAACCCATGGCAGAGGAATTCATTAAATATGCAGCTCCAATCTATCCAGACCTTGGTACAGAATTTGGTACGCAGGTTTTTTGTTTAGATTTGAGCGCATATTCTAAGAAGGAGTGGAAAGCAGCTGCCCCTACTGGGTGGTTAGTTTTGCAGGCACCTTGCAGCGAGGTGCAGAAGAATGAAGCGTTTGAGAAAGAGTTGCAGGAAGTGAAAGAGATGTTGGTTCAAAGTAATGCATGTCGAGTAATTGCTTTAGAGGAAAATTGTAAAGTGAGAGCGATTAATTGTAGATCCCACATTGAATCTTGAAGACATGCACCAGTCTTCAGATGATGAATATGTGTCCTATTCTGATAGTAGTGATGATCTGGATGAGTGTCATGCATGTCCAATATTCACACATTAGAGAAAAAGGAAAATAAATTGACAGCATGATGGAGAGAATGGTTTCGGGGATAGTTCTTGTGATGAACTGAATGGTTTAGGAAATAGGGCATTTAAAGATGAACCTGCAGTGGCTTTGAAGTGTGTTCAAACCTCTGTGGGCGGAGCTGAAGATTTGAAAGAGCGGTGTGCAGCCCTCATAAACATGTCTAATGATGCCCTACCAAAAGACAAATGCCCTAAGCCTGTAATCAAAAATAGGTTATCTTTAGGGCTGAAACAACTAATCGATTAATCGACAAGTAATCGATTATGAAAATAGTTGTCAACTATTTTCGTAATCGATTAATCGGTCAGCCGATTAGTTGTCCTGCATACAGAATGCATTATTTTGTTTACATATCAGAAAATACAGTGCAACGCATATACAGGACTTGAACTCAACATCAGGGAAATCTCGCTACCTCTGCTGTCAAAAAAGGTTGCTTTTCTTGTGGCGATCACTTCTGCTCGCAGAGTGTCGGAGTTGGCGGCTTTGTCTTGCCGCTCCCCTTACCTGGTGGTTCATAGGGATAAGGTGGTCTTGCGACCTAACCCGTCCTTTCTTCCAAAGGTGGTTTCTGATTTTCACCTTAATGAGGACATTGTTTTGCCTTCGCTCTGTGCGAAGCCTAAAGCATCCTAAGGAGGTTGCTTTGCATTCCTTGGATGTTGTCAGGGCGATCAGGGTTTACCTGTCATCGACTGAATCCTTTCGGAAATCGGATTCTTTTTGTCCTTCCTGAGGGACCTCGGAAGGGTATGACTGTGTCTGCGGCGACCATTTCAAAATGAAACAGACAGACAATTGTACAGGCCTATTCGTTCAAGGAACGGGTGCCTCCGTTCCCTGTCAAGGTGCACTCTACCAGAGCGGTGAGTGTGTCCTGGGCTTTCCGACATCAGGCTTCGGTGGCCCAGGTGTGTAAGGCTGCGACTTGGTCGTCAGTACACACCTTTTCAAAATTTTACAAAATTGATGTTCGGGCATCGGCGGATGCCTCCTTTGGCCGCAAAGCTCTGTGCGGCTGTACCGTGAGGGAACCCTGGTTTTATTTTGGGTTCCTGGCTGTTGGGGTTGTTTATATCCTTGGTTATTTGCTTTCCTGAGTTGTTGCTCCTGTTGAGCCTTTTTTTTTTTTTTTGTTACCCAGAGGGTTACCTTTCTGTTCACGTAAGGTTCCTTTCTCTGTTGTGGGTACTGCGTTGCCTTTCTGATGGTTGCGTTGCCCACCCCTCATGTCTACACTGCTTTGGGACATCCCCATTGGTGAAGACTGTATGAGTGGGCGGCGACTGTCGGAGGACGTAAGAGAAAATGGAATTTTTGTAAAATCTTACCGTAAAATTCCTTTCTGAGTCCTTCGACAGTCGCCGCCCCCGCCCCTCTTTTTGGGGTTCTTGTACACTTAACTGCTTGCTACCAAACTGAGTTGGGATGGCTGATTGCAGGGGGGTATTGGACCGGTGGGACAGCCCCCATGGGTGTGTCTATGTAAATGCTTTGTTTTTTAACAAGTCTTATGCCTAGAAAGGAGAAAAAGATGAATGGTGCAACCTAGGTTGCCCAGTCACATGGTGGCGGACTTTAGAGGCACAGACTGAGTAAGCACAATCAATATTTTAAAATTGTTACATTTATTGAAACATTTAAAAAGAAAACAATTAACAACATATAAAGGCTTTTGACACTGTCCCACATAGAAGACTTATCAATAAACTGCAGTCATTGAGCATGGACTCCCATATTGTTGAGTGGATTAGGCAGTGGCTGAGTGACAGACAACAGAGGGTTGTAGTCAATGGAGAACATTCAGAACAAGGTCATGTTACCAGTGGGGTACCTCAGGGATCTGTACTGGGACCAATTTTGTTTAATATCTTCATAAGTGATATTGCAAAAGGCCTCGATGGTAAGGTTTGTCTTTTTGCTGATGACACAAAGATATGTAACAGGGTTGATGTTCCTGGAGGGAAACGCCAAATGGAAAAGGATTTAGGAAAACTAGAAGAATGGTCAGAACTCTGGCAACTGAAATTTAATGTGGATAAGTGCAAGATAATGCACCTGGGGCGTAAAAACCCAAGGGCAGAATATAGAATATTTGACACAGTCCTGACCTCAGTATCTGAACAAAGGGATTTAGGAGTAATTATTTCAGAAGACTTAAAGGTGGGAAGACAATGTAATAGAGCAGCACGAAATGCCAGCAGAATGCTTGGATGTATAGGGAGAGGTATAAGCAGTAGAAAGAGAGAAGTGCTTATGCCGCTGTACAGAACACTGGTGAGACCTCACTTGGAGTATTGTGCGCAGTACTGGAGGCCATATCTCCAGAAGGATATAGATACTCTAGAGAGAGTTCAGAGAAGAGCTACTAAACTAGTACATGGATTGCAGGAAAAAACTTACCAGGAAAGGATAAAGGACCTTAACATGTATAGCTTGGAAGAAAGAAGAGACAGAGGGGATATGATAGAAACATTTAAATACATAAAGGGAATCAACTCGGTAAAGGAGGAGAGCATATTTAAAAGAAGAAAAACTACCACAAGAGGACACAGTTTTAAATTAGAGGGGCAAAGGTTTAAAAGTAATATGAGGAAGTATTACTTTACTGAGAGAGTAGTGGATGCATGGAATAACCTTCCTGCAGAAGTGGTAGCTGCAAATACAGTGAAGGAGTTTAAGCATGCATGGGATAGGCATAAGGCTATCCTTCATATAAGATAGGGCCAGGGACTATTCATAGGATTCAGATATATTGGGCAGACTAGATGGGCCAAATGGTTCTTATCTGCCGACACATTCTATGTTTCTATGTTTCTATAAATAAGATAAAGATTTCCATGTAAATTCAAGGAAAGTATGCATGCATTGTATATAGTTAATTAGTGAGAGTTACAGCTGTTGTACGGATCTGGTAGGGTCAACGCGTTTCACATTACGCTTCCTCAGGACCCCAGATGATTGGGTAACCTCTTAATAAAACAAAAATACATGCAATACGTTACTTTTTTATGCATACATTTGTGATAATAATTACATAGAAAAACATTCTTTGTATTTGTAGTCGTGGAAGCAACTAACTAAAGGGTGCACAAACCCACCTCCTCACAATGCAATGCTTCGCACCATCCACCGGGAGCTGTGCTCGATGGGGGGCAGACCAATACCACCTAGGTTAATAAATTAATATTTAACACTATATGAGTTTTCTAGATTATTTTAATTTGATATATTCTTATAATACACTAGTATATGATATATAGTATATATGGTAATATATAACAAGATCGTAATTACCTAGAATATTTGGTGGATATAGGAAGAGAGGGACGGCTGGGTGGCAGGTGATGTTATTTAAATCAATTGAGCACTTTACACCTAGGTATAAGGCTCCATGTACACGGGACGCTGGAAATGGCCGTTTAGGAGCAGTTGGGCGTTTTTTTCAGAAGCCCCTGAACCCATCTACATTTTATCTTATCTGTCCATGTACACCAGGTCGTTTACAGTCATTTGCAGGCAGTTGCGTTCAGGGACTGTTTTTAGAACGCAATTATTTGTGTTCGAACGTGTGTTTCCCGGCGTTTCAAACGCACAAACGCATCCGAACGCGTCCGAACGCGATGACCCGCGTTTAGCGTTCGCATTTTTCCATTTTAAAGGGGAATAATTTTTTTGACCTCTAGGAACGGTTCTAAACGCAAACGCCCCTAAAAGCCCCTAAACGCCCGCTAAACGCAGGTACAAACGCGACTGAACGGACGTTTCAAACGTCCTAAAAATTCCAGCATTCAAAGGGACTTTTAACAACGTCCCGTATACATGGAGCCTAAATGATATATTTGTAATACTTTAGTTCTTGTAAATTCTTAAATTTGCTCGTAATAGTGTAGAATACATTTTCTATTTACCTTAAAGTTGTATGGAAGAGGATTAGGGTGGAGCTGTTCTGTGGGTTGCATATGCCACACCAAAAGGGGGAAGGGGAAAGGAGGAATAATGGGGAAAAAAAGGAGGGTAGGGGGGGGGGGGAAAGAGTATGGGAGGGGAAGAGAGGGAAGGAGGAAAGGAGAGAGGAAGGGGAGGGAAAGGGAAAGGGAAAGGAGGGAGGAAAGGGGAAAAGTTGGGGGGTGTGTGTATACGTGGCCACAGACGAACGGGAATCTGTATTACTTGAGTATATTCTTTTGGATATTTGTCTTCTTTTGGATATTTGTCTCCGTGAGATCTATAGTAGGGGAGTTATAGAAAGATGGCATGTAAGAATATGACTTACATCTGGGTACATGTCCCCCTTGAGCCCTTTTTAAGGGATTATTATTTCTTAGATACTTACAGATAGCTTGTATGGTCCCACTTGGACACTATAAGATGTCTTTGTTTAAGGATATCCCAGAGGCTTAGTATGAGAAAGAATAGGCAATCCCGTGTCCCACTGAGGTGGTAAAACAATTCCTCTAGTGCTGAAGGTAAAAGATAGATAGATAGCGTATAGATATTAAGTACCCTGTGGGGCTTCAAGGCTTTACTCAGTCATGCTGTGTATTGGCTATCTTCACAAAGTTAAGGTGTACTCACACGTGGCTCTGCCTGTCTCCGCGTCCCAGCCGTCCTATTATCTCCCCTGGTGGTGTAGTGGCCTAAATAGGCCACACACCGGCTGCTAATCAGCACAGGTGTTTAGACGTCGGCCGCGGCACACCAGAAGTGCGTCATCGACCTTCGCCGGAGATGACGTTCGTCCGAACGCATCTCACCCGGAAGCGGAAGGGGCCAACCGGAAGCGCTGGGTGCTCACCATCAACCCGGAAGGGGTGGGTCATCGCCACCCTGTCACCTCCAGATAGGCCCTCCCCGATCTCGGTAAAGCTATGCTGAGTGTACCCAGAGGAGGCGCAACACACTGCCGCGAGAGTGAGGATCTGTGCACCAATGGCTTCCACGGCTGTACAACAATATGTTAATCATACATGTCACAAAAGAAGAGACAGGAGTTATAACATACAATTCTGTCATTTTTACATGTATTTATTTTTTGCTTACTTCGTCTAGATCATAAATTTATTTATTATATTATATACAACATGTTATATTTTTTCAAGAGAACTAACATGATAGAAGGTGCTCATTATATGGGCATTTGGACGGACCTGTTATAGGCCTTGAGTAGGGTATTATGCCTGTGTGTATGGAGAACAGGAAAAATACCTATACGGAGAAGACTACCTGCCTATGAGGGGCTGTTGGAAAAAATTGGCCAAATGTCGCATCATGCGTCTAGTATTGCGACCTTGGCCAAAAGAAAGGGTGAAAGCAGGAGAATAAATTGAGGAGGTAGAGAGACCAATTTGGGGGAGTCACCCGCCATGGTGTAGGGTTGCAGGATGTAATAGGGGCAACCTTTGAAGGGAGCAAACAGGGATAAGTTTTTGTGAAGTGAATTTTCATAGATCCTATGCATTATCCCCGATTTTCATGACAGTTACCAAAGTTTGTGGTTCTCAGAGAAAGGGTTTAAAGCTGAGGGCCTCATTTAGGCCTGGACTTGATGTGGCCCGAAGGATGTAAATCCATCTGGCCTCTCGTTGGAGTATGATTTTGTCAAATTCTCCACCCCTAGGATCCGTTCTAGGGCAGCGAATTTGACCACTTTGGTGTTATTTTTATGGTAGATACCCAGATGTCTCCCAATGGGCGTTGAGAGGAGGTTGTTTTTCCCGTAGCCTATATGGTCTTTTATGCAACGCCAAAATTGTCTCTTGGTCTTTCCTATATAATAGGCACCGCATTCACAAAACATGATATATAGGATGCCTATTGTCTGGCAGTCTACATAGTGTTTTATCGCGTGTAATTGGTCATTTGGTAAGTATAAGGATTGATTCATATATCCAATCACAGAAATTGCAACTGCCACATCGCCAGGTGCCTGTTATATTCCCTTCCTCTATATCCCTTTTATCTACGAAATGGCTTTTAATTACTTGGTCTCTAATTGATTTTGCCTTTTTGAACATTATTTCTGGGTAATATTTTAGGTATTTACTTAAGATGTTGTCGTTTTTTAATAAATACCAATGTTGTTGCAAAATGTTTCGGACTGTTTGGTGCTGTCTGTGATACGGAGTGATAATACGGACATTTTCCTCTGTGTTTTTTGTTTTTTTGTCAAAAAGAATCTCTTCCCTAGTTTTTTGGCATGCCCTATTGAATGTTTTGCGTAGTGTGGTAGTTGTATAACCTCTTGCTAAAAGTCTGGTGCGTAGATTATTGGCCTCAAGACGGAATTGCTCAAAATTTGTTCAAATGAGGAGCAATTCCGTCTTGAGGCCAATAATCTACGCACCTAGGGAGGAGATTCTTTTTGACAAAAAAACAAAAAACACAGAGGAAATGTCCGTATTATCACTCCGTATCACAGACAGCACCAAACAGTCCGAAACATTTTGCAACAACACTGGTATTTATTAAAAAACGACAACATCTTAAGTAAATACCTAAAAGATTACCCAGAAATAACGTTCAAAAAGGCAAAATCAATTAGAGACCAAGTAATTAAAAGCCATTTCGTAGATAAAAGGGATATCGAGGAAGGGAATATAACAACAGGCACCTGGCGATGTGGCAGTTGCAATTTCTGTGATTGGATATATGAAAATCAATCCTTATACTTACCCAATGACCAATTACACGCGATAAAACACTATGTAGACTGCCAGACAATAGGCATCGTATATATCATGTTTTGTGAATGCGGTGCCTATTATATAGGAAAGACCAAGAGACAATTTTGGCGTCGCATAAAAGACCATATAGGCTACGGGAAAAACAACCTCCTCTCAACGCCCATTGGGAGACATCTGGGCATCTACCATAAAAATAACACCAAGGTGGTCAAATTCGCTGCCCTAGAACGGATCCTAGAAGATCCTAGGGGTGGAGAATTTGACAAAATCATACTCCAACGAGAGGCCAGATGGATTTACATCCTTCGGGCCACATCAAGTCCAGGCCTAAATGAGGCCCTCAGCTTTAAACACTTTCTCTGAGAACCACAAACTTTGGTAACTGTCATGAAAATCGGGGATAATGCATAGGATCTATGAAAATTCACTTCACATAAACTTATCCCTGTTTGCTCCCTTCAAAGGTTGCCCCTATTACATCCTGCAAC
The DNA here is from genome assembly GCF_965119305.1 of Pelophylax lessonae. Taxonomy (NCBI): domain Eukaryota; kingdom Metazoa; phylum Chordata; class Amphibia; order Anura; family Ranidae; genus Pelophylax; species Pelophylax lessonae. The sequence goes on from NC_138773.1 coordinate 21,887,584, forward strand.
CCTACACCATGGCGGGTGACTCCCCCAAATTGGTCTCTCTACCTCCTCAATTTATTCTCCTGCTTTCACCCTCTCCTTTGGCCAAGGTCGCAATACTAGACGCATGATGCGACATTTGGCCAATTTTTTCCAACAGCCCCTCATAGGCAGGTAGTCTTCTCCGTATAGGTATTTTTCCTGTTCTCCATACACACAGGCATAATACCCTACTCAAGGCCTATAACAGGTCCGTCCAAATGCCCATATAATGAGCACCTTCTATCATGTTAGTTCTCTTGAAAAAAATATAACATGTTGTATATAATATAATAAAATAAATTTATGATATAGACGAAGTAAGCAAAAAATAAATACATGTACAAATGACAGAATTGTATGTTATAACTCCTGTCTCTTCTTTTGTGACATGTATGATTAACATATTGTTGTACAGCCGTGGAAGCCATTGGTGCACAGATCCTCACTCTCCCGGCAGTGTGTTGCGCCTCCTCTGGGTACACTCAGCATAGCTTTACCGAGATCGGGGAGGGCCTATCTGGAGGTGACAGGGTGGCGATGACCCACCCCTTCCGAGTTGATGGTGAGCACCCAGCGCTTCCGGTTGGCCCCTTCCGCTTCCGGGTGAGATGCGTTCGGACGAACGTCATCTCCAGCGAAGGTCGATGACGCACTTCTGGTGTGCCGCGGCCGACGTCTAAACACCTGTGCTGATTAGCAGCCGGTGTGTGGGGCCTATTTAGGCCACTACACCACCAGGGGAGATAATAGGACGGCTGGGACGCGGAGACAGGCAGAGCCACGTGTGAGTACACCTTAACTTTGTGAAGATAGCCAATACACAGCATGACTGAGTACAGCCTTAAAGCCCCACAGGGTACTTAACCGGTTGCCGACCGCCGCACGACTATATACTGCGGCGGTCAGCCCCGGCCAGGCAGAGTGACGTATCGGTACGTCACTCGCCTGTCACTGACTTGCGAGCCTATAGCGAGCGGGCGCGCGCCCGCCGAGGCGCGCGCCCGCCGCGGCTCGTTCACAGGCAAGTCAGTGCGTGTGACCGGCGGACTCGATGTCCGCCGGCCACACTACGATCGCTCCTGTGAAGGGAGAAAGACAGAGCAGCTTGTGTAAACAAGCTGCCTGTCAGTTCTCCCTGTGTAAAAGTAAAGATCTGACCGTTCTACTATGTAGAACGGTTGATCTTTGCTTTTACACCAATAGCAATGTCCCTACACAGTAGAAAGCACGCCCCTAGGACACACTTAACCCCTCCCTTCCCAATAAAGTTAACCCCTTCCCTGCCAGTGTCATTTTTGCAGTAACAGTGCATATGTATAGCACTGATTACTGCAGTAATGTCACTGGTAACCCCAAAAGTGTCAAAAATGTCAGTCAAGGGTCCGATCTGTCCGCCGCAATGTCGCAGTACCGAAAAAAAAATCGCAGATCGCCGCCATTACGCGTTAAAAAAAAAAACACCAAAAATGACAAAAATCTTTCTCTTTGTTAGTAAACGCGATAACTTTTGCGCAAACCAATCAAAATACGCTTTTTGCGATTTTTTTTACCAAACATAGGTAGCATAAAACAAATTGGCCGAAAAATGTTAAAAAATTTTGATTTTTACTTTTTTTTTTGGGGAATTTCATATAAAAAAATGTGAAAAATATTGTTATTTTTGCAAAATTTACGCTCTTTTTTTGTTTATAGCGCGTGATCAAAAAATCGCACAGGTGATCAAATACCACCAAAAGAAAGCTCTGTTTGTGGGAAAAAAAGGACGTCAAATTCGTTTAGGTACAGCGTCGCACGACCGCGCAATTGTCCGTTAAAGTCACGCAGTAAAAAATCGCAAAAAAACCCCTGGTCCTTTAGCAGCCAAATCCTCCGGGGCTTAAGTGGTTAATATCTATACGCTATCTATTTATCTTTTACCTTCAGCACTAGAGGAATTGTTTTACCACCTCAGTGGGACACGGGACTGCCTATTCTTTCTCATACTAAGCCTCTGGGATATCCTTAAACAAAGACATCTTATAGTGTCCAAGTGGGACCATACAAGCTATCTGTAAGTATCTAAGAAATAATAATCCCTTAAAAAGGGCTCAAGGGGGACATGTACCCAGATGTAAGTCATATTCTTACATGCCATCTTTCTATAACTCCCCTACTATAGATCTCACGGAGACAAATATCCAAAAGAATATACTCGAGTAATACAGATTCCCGTTCGTCTGTGGCCACGTATACACACACCCCCCAACTTTTCCCCTTTCTTCCCTCCTTTCCCTTTCCCTCCCCTTCCTCTCTCCTTTCCTCCTTCCCTCTCTTCCCCTCCCATACTCTTTCCCCCCCCCTCCCTACCCTCCTTTTTTTCCCCATTATTCCTCCTTTCCCCTTCCCCCTTTTGGTGTGGCATATGCAACCCACAGAACAGCTCCACCCTAATCCTCTTCCATACAACTTTAAGGTAAATAGAAAATGTATACTACACTATTACGAGCAAATTTAAGAATTTACAAGAACTAAAGTATTACAAATATATAATTTATACCTAGGTGTAAAGTGCTCAATTGATTTAAATAATATCACCTGCCACCCAGCCGTCCCTCTCTTCCTATATCCACCAAATATTCTAGGTAATTACGATCTTGTTATATATTACCATATATACTATATATCATATACTAGTGTATTATAAGAATATATCAAATTAAAATAATCTAGAAAACTCATATAGTGTTAAATATTAATTTATTAACCTAGGTGGTATTGGTCTGCCCCCCATCAAGCACAGCTCCCGGTGGATGGTGCGAAGCATTGCATTGTGAGGAGGTGGGTTTGTGCACCCTTTAGTTAGTTGCTTCCACGACTACAAATACAAAGAATGTTTTTCTATGTAATTATTATTACAAATGTATGCATAAAAAAGTAACGTATTGCATGTATTTTTGTTTTATTAAGAGGTTACCCAATCATCTGGGGTCCTGAGGAAGCGTAATGCGAAACGCGTTGACCCTACCAGATCCGTACAACAGCTGTAACTCTCACTAATTAACTATATACAATGCTTGCATACTTTCCTTGAATTTACATGGAAATTTTTATCTTATTTATATGTTGTTAATTGTTTTCTTTTTAAATGTTTCAATAAATGTAACAATTTTAAAATATTGATTGTGCTTACTCAGTCTGTGCCTCTAAAGTCCGCCACCATGTGACTGGGCAACCTAGGTTGCACCATTCATCTTTTTCTCCTTTGTATAACTATTAGGATTATGGCACACAAGGGGCAGCTCCCATCCCTTATCAAGTTTTATGCCTAGTTACTCCTGTGAAGATGAAGTCAATACCCCATTGGTGAAGACTGTATGAGTGGGCGGCGACTGTCGGAGGACTCAGAGAAAGGATTTTTACAGAAAGATTTTACAAAAATTCAGTTTTCCCACAAACAGAGCTTTCTTTTGGTTGTATTTGATCACCTGTGCGATTTTTACTTTTTGCACTATAAACAAAAAAAGAGCGACAATTTTGAAAAAATAACAATATTTTTCACTTTTGTTTATATGAAATTCTCCCAAAAAAATGTAAAAATCAAATTTTTTTAACATTTTAGGCCAATTTGTTTTCTGCTACATATTTTTGGTAAAAAAAAAATCGCAATAAGTGTATTTTGATTGGTTTGCGCAAAAGTTATTGCGTTTACTAACTATGGGAAAGATTTATGTCATTTTTATTGGTTTTTTTTTTTTTAACTAGTAATGGCGGCAATCTGCAAATTTTTTTTTTTTTTTGTGGGACTGCGACATTGCGGCGGACACAACGGACACTTGACTGACATTTTTGACACTTTTGGGAGTACCAGTGACATTACTACAGTAATCAGTGCTATACATATGCACTGTTACTGTAAAAATGACACTGGCAGGGAAGGGGTTAACTTTATTAGTGATCAGTGGGTTAAATGTATCCCTAGGGGAGTTATTCTAACTGTGGGGGGGGCGTGGCTTGTGATGTAACCACAGAGATATACGATCCTACATAGCAGGATCGTGTAGTCTCTGCAGTTAGATCAGGGAGAATGACAGGCAGCTTTGTTTACATCAGCCGCCTGCCTTTCTCCCTCTCCAGCGGGAGATCGCGAGTGACCGGCGGGTGATGGACACTGACAGGTGGCACTGATGGACACTGACGGGTGGCACTGATGAGCACTGATGGGCGGCCCTGATGAGCAGCACCATCAGTGCCCACATTGCTGCCAGTCAGTGCTCATCAGAGCAGGCACTGATGGGCACTGACTGGCAGCACTATGGGCACTGATGGGGGCACTGATGGAGGGCACTGTGGGCACTGATGGTGGGCACATTTTATTTTATTTACCTTTTATTTACCTTTGTTGTAATCAGGGCACTGGTGATTTTTCTTCGTCCCCGACCGGCTGATCGGCTCTCTCCTTCCTCACACTGCAGTCTCTGTGTGAGGAAGGAGCGCTGGTGATGAGAGATGATCTCATATATTTACATATGAGATCATCTCTCATTGCATGGGCCGATCACGTGGTAAATGGCCGCTGTGATTGGCCATTTACCACGATCTGTGATTGGCTGTGTCCAAGGGACACGGCCGACACAGATTTTCCCCGATGCGCGCTCGCGGGAGCGCGGGGAGCCTGTCTCTGGGAGGCCGTTTAAAGACGGCCTCCCGGAAATGTGAGTCCGCGCTGTAGCCGTAATTAGGCTATAGCGCGGATATGAAGAAGTTAACTCTGCAGGGTGCCCAAACTTTTGCAGTCGCCATTTTTTTGTTTTCTGTTATTTTGAAAGTGTAAATGATGGAAATAAAATCTAACTTTTGTTGACATATGAAATAAATATGTGGGGTGGTTTTGTACCTCCCCTATTTATCATAAAAATGTATTCTATTGTCTATTCCTATAATAGTCTATCAAAGCTCTGATAAGGTTAATGGAAGGTATACTAACAATACTAGCTATAAAAATAAACACACTGCTTAAATAAACAAGGATCTAATTTATTATAAAGAAAGTAGAAATGCTAACATAAAACACTAAAGGAATATTACAGAGCATATAAGACAAAACAATTACAGATAATATGTTACATACTCATCCTCGGGATTCAATATCTCTCAGCTGGTCTCAAGCACACAGGAAGGAGAAAAGAGTAGCCCAAGAGCCATGATAGCCAACAGTCAAGAGAGCCAGCAGCCAACAGAGACAGAATACTAGCTGGCAATTCTTTCAAAAGTCCACTCAGACTCCACCCACATAAACACCCACTGTCTTCTTGTCCAATGACAGTTCATAAGATGCCCCCTTCCTAATCAACAGGAAGTATCTCATCTTTCCAGGAAGCATGTTATATTCTTCCACTAGGGGCGCCATCTGTCCACAAATCACTGTTTTAGACCTGGGTCATCTTTATTCACCGCTGGCCTTTTATGTTGGAATAACCTCCCCAGGAGATCTTATCTGAGGCTCCTCTACACCCATACCTCACAATAGGAGGTTTATGCGAGAACATCCTGTGAGAATAAGAATTCCCATTTATGACTCCTTGTCAGGAATGTCCTGTTGGGCACTTTGCATTCCAGACCAGGTGTGGTCAGGTTCAATCATCCAGAAGCATCTGATATCAGAACACGTAAAACTACATGTTGCCTCCAACAACATATTATAAGAATGTCTAATTTGTAATTTGATGCCTTTTGGAGATTTTTCCATCTTTTCTTGGCTTCTTTATGCACATTAATACAAATTTTTACCTGGGATGCCCAAACTTTCGATCCCCACTGTGTATGTGTGTGTGTGTGTATATATATATGTGTGTGTGTGTGTATACAGTGCCTTGCGAAAGTATTCGGCCCCCTTGAACTTTACAACCTTTTGCCACATTTCAGGCTTCAAACAAAGATCTAAAACTGTAATTTTTTTTGTGAAGAAACAACAACATGTGGTACACAATCATGAAGTGGAACACAATTTATTGGATATTTCAAACTGTTTTAACAAATAGAAAACGGAAAAATTGGGCGTGCAAAATTATTCAGCCCACTTTAGTTAATACTTTGTAGCGCCACCTTTTGCTGCGATTACAGCTGTAAGTCGCTTGGGGTATGTCTCTATCAGTTTTGCACATCGAGAGACTGAAATTTTAGCCCATTCCTCCTTGCAAAACAGCTCGAGCTCAGTGAGGTTGGATGGAGAGCGTTTGTGAACAGCAGTTTTCAGTTTTTTTCCACAGATTCTCGATTGGATTCAGGTCTGGACTTTGACTTGGCCATTCTAACACCTGGATATGTTTATTTGTGAACCATTCCATTGTAGATTTTGCTTTATGTTTTGGATCATTGTTTTGTTGGAAGACAAATCTCCGTCCCAGTCTTAGGTCTTTTGCAGACTCCATCAGGTTTTCTTCCAGAATGGTCCTGTATTTGGCTCCATCCATCTTCCCATCAATTTTAACCATCTTCCCTGTCCCTGCTGAAGAAAAGCAGGCCCAAACCATGATGCTGCCACCACCATGTATGACAGTGGGGATGGTGTGTTCAGGGTGATGAGCTGTGTTGCTTTTACACCAAACATAACGTTTTGCATTGTTGCCAAAAAGTTTGATTTTGGTTTCATCTGACCAGAGCACCTTCTTCCACATGTTTGGTGTCTCCCAGGTGGCTTGTGGCAAACTTTAAATAACATTTTTTGTGGATATCTTTAAGAAATGGCTTTCTTCTTGCCACTCTTCCATAAAGGCCAGATTTGTGCAGTATACGACTGATTGTTGTCCTATGGACAGAGTCTCCCACCTCAGCTGTAGATCTCTGCAGTTCATCCAGAGTGATCATGAGCCTCTTGGCTACATCTCTGATCAGTCTTCTCCTTGTATGAGCTGAAAGTTTAGAGGGACGGCCAGGTCTTCGTAGATTTGCAGTGGTCTGATACTCCTTCCATTTCAATATTATCGCTTGCACAGTGCTCCTTGGGATGTTTAAAGCTTGGGAATTTTTTTTTTTTGTATCCAAATCCAGCTTTAAACTTCTCCACAACAGTATCTCGGACCTGCCTGGTGTGTTCCTTGTTCTTCATGATGCTCTCTGTGCTTTACGGACCTCTGAGACTATCACAGTGCAGGTGCATTTATACGGAGACTTGATTACACACAGCTGGATTCTATTTATCATCATTAGTCATTTAGGTCAACATTGGATCATTCAGAGATCCTCACTGAACTTCTGGAGAGAGTTTGCTGCACTGAAAGTAAAGGGGCTGAATAATTTTGCACGCCCAATGTGACGGTACTAGCCGTCACTATGGGTGACGGATCACCCTGTCCCTGGATTGTAAACCCCTTTGTGTCATTTTCTTATGAGTTTGGGACATTGCATTTTATTTTCCCTTTATTCATCCTCTGAACAACTGACTCGTGGCATTGAGTTAATGTAATGTAATGTTACAACCCGTCCCCCCCCCCCCCCTCCTGTTTCTGTGTCTAAGTGTGTGGATTCATGGCAGACAATGGTCTGAGTTGGAGACATCTCTCCGCAGGGGGTGTGTATTAAGACTGCATGTTTCAAATGTACAAATGTTCAGTTCTCATTGGTTGGTTCCCTTCCCCCCCTTCTGTGGAAAGGCTAAGGGGAGTTTCCCTAACTGTATGTAAAACTGTTGTCTTGGAATGTAATAAACAGTTTAAGCTCTGCATGTTTAACCCTCAACACCTGTGTGGATTGTCTCGTGATTGAGGGGTTAAGGGCTGGATATGACTTCTCCGCAGGCTGTGGGTGCGTTTGGAGGACAGGAGACACAGGTCCGATGGATGTGCCCACCTGGGGTACAAAGATCCGTTACATTGGTTGGCAGCGGTGGGATGTCTCCTGCAGTCCAGGACATCCAAACCACCACCAGGATTCAAGATCTGGGCAGCTGCCGAGGAGTGATACAGGGACCAGCCAGCATGAGAGCGGAGTTCGGGAGGAGGCTGCAAGGCATGCGGAAGCACCATCGGGGACCAGCGACCGAGCACACCAGGCTCGGCTGGGAGGATGTGATCCGCCGGCAACTCTGGCATGAGGCGCTAAGCCACGAGCGGCACCATCAGGGGAAGATCCTTCCCTCCTCCACAGAGATGTACCGGAAGCAGTACCGTGCGCGAGAGGTGTTCCTGAGGGAACGACCGCGAGATGAAAGGAAGACGGAGCTCGGAAGATTGGTCCAGGAGGAAATGAGGCTGGACGCCAGCTACAGAGCCCTCCGGTGGTTCGCGGCTCAACTGTGGCCAGGTACAGCAGATGGCAGCCCAACAGAAGGCGTTGGCTATGGCGGCGTGGGGCTGCTCCATCAAAAAATGTACGGAGACCCAGACTTTGGGAGCGATGAAGAGTGGCGGCTGGAACACATTCTGGATTTCCGAGATGAGGTGCTGGACCTCCCCGACGAGGCGTGTGACCTGGAGGAATTGGAGTTCCTGGTTGAGCAGGAATGGGAGCTCGAGATTGCCTACAAGCGGCTGTTTGACGGTGATCAGCAGCCTGGCATCGCTCCCGTTGCCTGGGACTGTCCGAGAGAAATAGCAGACAGTCACGAAGATGAGAAGCAAATGGGGCCAGGGGTGACCCTGCGTTTTCCTGTACTAACTGCAATGGAAGAAGCAGCGATGATACAGAGGGCACTGCGAGCGCTAGAATGCCGGAACGCACCGAAGGTCCCCCAGGCAGCGGGACAAGCTAATAGCATGAAGGTCTCAGAAGGGGGAGTTGAGACAGGCGCTGGAAGGCTGGGAAATGGTGATCAGCAACAAGTCCAGAGTATCTCATCTGGTGCCCCAGCAGAAGCATTGGCTACAGGGCAGAGGGCCCCTGGCATCTGCCCAGCATCAGAAAAAGAGTTGGATCCGGAGAGTCTGAGAGAGGATCTGCGTGAGCTGTTTTTCCAACAGCAGATACCCCCACCGGGAGTAGAGGAAGCAATTCTCCCTTCCCAACAATTGGACACTACCCCAGTGTTTATCCCCCCAGCAGAAGCGCTGGCTACGGGGCAGAGTGCCGCTGGCCTCTGCCCTTTCTCAGAGGTAGATCCAGGGAGTCCGAGGGGTGACCTCAGTGAGCCGTTTCCCCAGCACTTGGACACTACCCCAGTGGTTATCCCCCCAGCAGAAGCGCTGGCTACGGGGCAGAGTGCCGCTGGCCTCTGCCCACCCTCAGAGGTAGATCCAGGGAGTCCGAGGGGTGACCTCAGTGAGCCGTTTCCCCAGCACTTGGACACTACCCCAGTGTTTATCCCCCCAGCAGAAGCGCTGGCTACGGGGCAGAGTGCCCCTGGCATCTGCCCAGCATCAGAAAAAGAGTTGGATCCGGAGAGTCTGAGAGAGGATCTGCGTGAGCTGTTTTCCCAACAGCAGATATCCCCACCGGGAGTAGAGGAAGCAATTCTCCCTCCCCAGCAATTGGACACTACCCCAATGCTCATCCCCCCAGCAGAAGCGCTGGCTACAGGACAGAGTGCGGATGGTCTCTGCCCAGCATCAGAACCAGAGATGAAGAATCCGGGAGACAGTCCCTGCAAGATACCTTCTCAGCGGCTCGTAACTACACCAGGAAAAAAGCAAGTATCTTTTTCTCCCCAAATGCATAGCCCTACCAGCCTACATTCCCTACCAGCGGAAGCGCTGGCATCAGGGCAGAGAATTATTCAGCTCCCCCCAATATCTGCAACCCTGCCCTGGATCAGAGGAGTGCAGACAGCTGTTCCCACTCTGCAGCGGCTGTTTTTATTCATGGGAGACCCTATGTGCGGTGTTGCTCCCCAGCGCCAGAGTCGTTCTTTTACTTTTCCTGGTTGCCTGGGGTGGAAGTTTGTGACTAACGCAGGTCCAGACCAGTTGAGGGTCAGGAACCTCGTTAGCCTGTTTTTAAAAGGGGAGAAATGTGACAGAACCCACTGTCACTGTGTGTTTTGGAGGGGACTGTGCGCAAGCCTCCTACCGACAGACTATGGGCCAGAAGATACTGGAGTTTGGCGCTGCAGCCTTTTGACTTTACCATCCACTACTGCCCTGGGAAGCAAAACGGCAACGCCGACGAATTATCCAGGCAAACAGACATTGACTCTTTGAGACTTGTTACCCGACTAATTCAGGCACAGACCAGTTGGAGGTCTAGTACCTGAATTAGTCTACCTTTGGGGGGGAAGAGATGTGACGGTACTAGCCATCACTATGGGTGACGGATCACCCTGTCCCTGGATTGTAAACCCTTTTGTGTCATTTTCTTATGAGTTTGGGACATTGCATTTTATTTTCCCTTTATTCATCCTCTGAACAACTGACTCATGGCATTGAGTTAATGTAATGTAATGTTACAACCCATCCCCCCCCCTCCTGTTTCTGTGTCTAAGTGTGTGGATTCATGGCAGACAATGGTCTGAGTTGGAGACATCTCTCCGCAGGGGGTGTGTATTAAGACTGCATGTTTCAAATGTACAAATGTTCAGTTCTTATTGGTTGGTTCCCTTCCCCCCCTTCTGTGGAAAGGCTAAGGGGAGTTTCCCTAACTGTATGTAAAACTGTTGTCTTGGAATGTAATAAACAGTTTAAGCTCTGCATGTTTAACCCTCAACACCTGTGTGGATTGTCTCGTGATTGAGGGGTTAAGGGCTGGATATGACTTCTCCGCAGGCTGTGGGTGCGTTTGGAGGACAGGAGACACAGATCCGGCGGATGTGCCCACCTGGGGTACAAAGATCCGTTACACCCAATTTTTCAGTTTTTTATTTGTTAACAAAGTTTGAAATATCCAATAAATTTAGTTCCACTTCATGATTGTGTCCCACTTGTTGTTGTTTCTTCACAAAAAATTACAGTTTTATATCTGTATGTTTGAAGCCTGAAATGTGGCAAAAAGTCGCAAAGATCAAGGGGGCCGAATACTTTCGCAAGGCACTGTATATATGTACTGCAGATATATTTATATGTATATATATTTATATCTCCATATTTGTAATGTTTATATAGAGGTGTGTGTGTGTGTGTGTGTGTGTATATGTATATGTATATATATATATATATATATATATATATATATATATATGAGAAAGATACAGATCTATATATATATATATTTGTATTTTTGATTTGGGGGGGCATTTCTTTTGGGGTTCAGGTTGGGGTTTCAATGAAGATTGAACATATAGCTAAGCCCAAAATCATGGCCACTCATACACATCCTTAATAAGCTTGTTGATGTTAGGACTGAGAAATAGCACAATGATTAGGGAGTCTGCCTTCCTGCCCTATGTTTGTGGGTTCAAATCCAGAAAGAGCTCTCTCTATGGGTGACAATTGGAGGTCTCAAACCCTCAAAATGTTACCATCAATACTTCTGAAATTGTTTAGGACATCACCAGGGCTTTTTTTCTCAGAAAATTGGTGCAGGAACTCCCTTTTTCGGACTTTCCCCTTGTCTCCGCCCTTACCTACCTCTGTGAACCGTTCCTTGGTTCCACCCACTACCCACCTCCCAGTATCATCCTTTTTAGAAAATACAGAACCAAGTAACATTTGTGGTACTAAGCAATTTGTATGGATTTTTTTATTGATAAAAAAAAGCAGTAAAATAGATCCCCTGCAACCAACAATAATAGACCCCCCCCAAGCAGCAATAGATCCAGCCAGCGACAATGGGTCCCCAGCAGCAACAACAGATCTCCCAGCAGACAACATAAATAGACCCTCCAGCAGCCAGCTACAATAGACTGCTCCATAAAGAGTAGATCCCTTCCATCAACAACTGACCCCCTCAGCAACATAAGAACCACCCCATTAACAATAGACCCCCCCTGCAAAATGAGATCCCTTCCAGAGACAATATATCCCCCAGCAGCCACACTAGACCTCCCCAGCAGCAATAAACCCTCCTGCAGGAATAGATCCTCACCAGCAACAATAGATCCCTCAGCAGCCAGCATCAATAGACAATGTTGCATTCCTTGCAATTACATACATTCAGTGCTAGAGGTGCCGGAACTGCGTTCCCCCGCGTTCCCGCTGAAAAAAAGCCCTGTGTATCACCAAACTCTTCATAGAAAGAAACTCCCACAAAGAAACAAACCACAAAAAAAATATAGATATGTCAATATTGAGAGTTATACATATATTTATGTTTTTACCAAAATGTGGCAAAATATCCAGGTAGGGGATGCAGCTGCAGTAAAATCTGTTTCAAAATGCAAAGGCTTGGCCATACGTATTTACTCAATAAATATTTTGTGGGAAACCCTATATAATGTTAGGGTTCTATATAGAAGCTATATATAAGATTGTTCAAGGGAAAAATTATTGAGCAGGAAAGCCCTAAAAAACGTTGTAATGTGATGGTGTTTACTAAGGAATCACTTGCTAGAAGTATGAACTGTGTGCAGTGACAACCTGCATGTTTTCCAAGTTCGCCAGTTCGTTCCAGTTTACATGGGTGAAAAGGTGGACTTTACCTTCGAATTAACTATACCGCATGCTTACGTTTTGCAAAACGTTAATTTTTCAGCCCAATTGGCGTTGCAGCTCGGGACTTCAGGAGCTATTTTAACTTTTTACACTTTTGAAGAAATCTCTCTTTATATGTCACTTTTTGACACAGTTTAAAAGCCATTCATCTCCAAATGACATCCCACATCTTCCACAGTGATTTGGGCTTTTTTGGGGTGCTAAACAACGTTTTAGAAAAAAGTAGTCAAGCTTTTAGCTGAACTGTTTTTAAGTCTCGCCCTGACGTTGTTGCGTCTTAGTGAATCTGACATTAGGCATTATTGTCCGCTGGCGGTCCAGTGAATTCCAATGTCATACGTTATACTTCGCAATAGCGCAAAAAGCCCGCCGGAGGCGAAATGGGGGTACAGTAAATTAGGCCCTGAGCCTCCAATGTTGTTCTTCCTGGTGAAGTAACTACCTGTGTTACATTTGTCCTGTTGTTTGTCTGGTCCATCCCTTATTTGCTGTACCTGATTAGTTCTTCTTTAGCGTGTTATCATACAGTATAATGAGCAACCTGCTATGTACAATACAAAGTCCTGTCCTGCTCCCAGTTTGCCGTTAGCTTCTTGTACTTTATGGTATTTGATCTTCTATGAACATTCCCAGCTTTCTATGAATTTCAGACTGGACATGCTCTGTCTTCTCTATTTAGATCTAACATTTGTTTTATTTCTGCCAGGAGTACCGTGCCACAGGAAGGTTCTGCTCAATTTTGCAAGTTAGAAGAAGATATTACATGTTCCATTTGTCTCAATGAGCTCTCGGATCCAGTCTCCATCACCTGTGGTCATACCTTCTGCAGAGGCTGTATAACCAAATATTGGGATGACCGGGGGCTCCATGGTTACCGCTGTCCCGAGTGCAGGAAAATCTGCCCCAAAAACCAGCTCATCCCTGCCTACAGGCTGAAGAATGTGGTGACCAAGGTCCAACTGGCCGTCAAGGAAGAGCAGAGCAAACAGGTGAGAGAGTGGAACATTCTACTATGTATAGGGTGTATACCAGAGAGGAAATGTTCCTATCAGGACAGGAGGTGTATATTCCAACGTGATCCTTCTTGACTGCTGAGCAGCGTACAGTATGTATTTCAAATCCCATAAAGGCTGTAACCTTACCCTCACACACAATCTAATTTATTTGGAAGAAGGAATGACAAGGCTTTATTAACAAACCTAGATAAAGCTTTCAACCTACTTCCAAGTCCTCTATAATGAATCAATCATTTGGCTGATCAGGTGCAAACATCCAACGGTAGCACAGTGTAAAGTCCTGTGCCTATAAAACCTTATTAGTCCAGGACAAGCAACACAACACAATACCTTCTCTAACATTTTACACAACTAGTTCTAAAAATATATTGCTACAATTAAGCCCAGTTGGGTGAAATGCAACAGAGGAGGAGGTTCCAGAGGTCGGCTTCATGTTGCTTGTCCTAAACCATGGGTCTCCAACCTTTTAAACATATGGCCAATTTACTGTCCTTCAGGCTTTAGGAGGGCCAGACTTTGGCCAGTGGGAGTATACAATTTCCTAGCGTCAGTGGGAGGAATAGTGCCCCATCATTGTGTCAGTGGGAGGAATAGTGCCCATTATTGATGTCAGTGAGAGGAATAGTGCCCCATCATTGGTGTCAGTGGCAGGAATAGTGCCCCACTATTGGTGTCAGTGGGAGAAATAGTGCCCCATGGTAGATGTCAGAGGAAGGAATAGTGTCCCATCATTGGTATCTGTGGAAGGAATAGTGCCTCACCATTGCTATGAGTGGGAGGACTTGTGCCCCTTTGTTGGTATCTGTACATGGAATGGCACTCTATTTTCAGTATTTAACCTTCCTAGCAGTATTCCCGAGTGTGACTCGGGGTAAGATTTTTGAGCCAAAAGCGGTAACCCCGAGTCACACTCGGGGTAGCGCTAGGAAGCTCGCTGGATCCTGGTGGAGGTTTCACTTACCTTTTCTCCGGGATCCAGCGATGTATGAGAGCGGTGTCCGGCGGCGGATGTTCCTCTCGATCGTCTGTCAGCCCCGGCGTCCGCCGGGGGGTGGAAACGGCGGCAAATTCAAAAAGTATAAACACCAAACACACTGATACACTGTAATCCTATTGGATTACATTCCCAAAATATAATAAAGTGACCTTTTTTTGCCCCCCAGTGCTTTCTCCATTGCACTTCCTGCATTATTTCCATACTTTGTATCTGGATCATTGCAGAGCGACCATGGCCTCAAGCAAGCGCGCCGCAACATCAAAAGCGGTGTATGACCTGCTGGGCGATAGCGACGGCGATCCCGAATTGCACAGAGAGTGGAGTGACAGCGATTCATGGGGAAGCTCATCATCCGACGAAAGTGAGTTTAGTGATGATGATGTGCCGAGCGATGTGCGTACTTGGTGCGTGATCGACTGCGGTACGGAGCACGTAGCGCCCCCAAGGTTCCCGTTTACCGGAACGCCTGGTCTCAAAGTTGATGTTGAGGAGGATAACCCCTTGGCATATCTGCAACTTTTTCTGACTGATGAGGTCATCGAAAAAATTGTTGTGGAGACCAACCGGTACCAGGAACAACAAGCCTCAGCACATCAGCGGTTTTCCAGGAGCAGGATGTGGGAACCCGTTACCAGTGCGGATATCTGGAGATTCCTGGGCCTTATTATTCTGCAGGGAGTGGTGGGGAAACCCCTGCAGAAGTGGTATTGGACCACCAACAAATTATTGGCCACACCTTTTTTTGGAACCATTATGTCGGAGTACAAATTTTCCCTTATTATGCGATATTTGCACTTTGCCAACAATGAGGATTTTGATGAAACATCTCATCCGGCTCCGAAGCTGAAAAAGATCTGGGACATTTATCAATTAATTTTGAAAAACTTCCAGCGGTCCTATGTCCCAGAAAGAGACATTTGCATTGACGAAAGTCTTATGGCATATAAAGGGAGACTTAGCTGGATCCAATATATTGCGTCCAAGCGAGCACGCTTTGGAATCAAATCTTTTATGCTGTGTGAATCCAGCTCTGGCTATATTTGGAACTCGGTCCTATATACCGGAAGAGGAACCAAGTTAAACCCAAGGTTCAGCAGCTATGGGATGGCAACTGCTTCTGTTCTGACGCTGATTGAGCCTCTGCTGGATCAGGGGTATTGTGTCACTACAGACAATTTTTATACCTCCCCAGAACTGTTTGAGTTCCTCCTACAGCATAAGACGGATGCGCATGGGACCGTCAGAGCAAGCCGGTGTGACATGCCCCCCAGCTTTGCCAACAAAAAACTCAAGCCCGGAGAGTTAGTTGCCTGGCAGAAAGGCAAAATGTTGGCACTTAGATGGCGCGACAAAAAAGATGTCTGCCTGATGAGCACCATCCATAACACCGCCACTGTCATGGTCCATACAAAAGGGGGGAAAGATGTGCTGAAACCGCAACTGGCCCTGGATTACAATAACACCATGGGAGGTGTGGACAGAGCTGACCAGGCCATGACTTTCTATCCAGCAATGCGGAAACAGCAGAAAAAATACTATAAAAAATATTTTTCAGACACCTCCTGGAGCAGTGTTTATGGAATGCCTTCATTCTGCTAAAAAAGAAAAGTGACCGGCCTGTGATCCATGCGGACTTTGTGTGGAAAATTGCGGAGCTGATTTTTCTAAGGCACCAGACACCAACTGTAAGTCGATCCGGACACCGTGCTGCTGGTGTCGTGAACCCCGAACGACTGACCGGTCGTCATTTTATGGACCTCATTCCGCCGGAGAAGAAGGCTGCACCCACAAGAATGTGTGTGGTGTGCTGTTCAAAGCACGACGACACCGGGCGGAAAATAAGAAAGGAAACGCGGTACTACTGTCCAGACTGTGATGTTGGACTTTGCGCTGTACCCTGTTTCAAAATTTTCCACACCCGGGACGTTTATTGAAGCAGTATGAAGAGTAATATTGCATCCTTTTTGGGAAAAAAAAAATATATTGCATCCTTGTTTGACAAAAAAAAATTTCAGTGTTTTTGATTACATGATTTACTATCATTTATTGAATAAAAAGTGTTATTTTTTGGGAAAAAAAAGTGTTATTATTATATTATTATTTTATAGTTATTTATTATATTATAATTTAGGATTTTGTGTTTCAAACTTTATCATACTCGGGATGTTATAAAGAAGAACACACAGTAAAAAGAAATCATTAGTAAATAGTTGGTTTGGGCTGCTCATTCTCCAGAATTGCAAGCAAAATAATGGTACCGCTTTCAGCACCTAAAATCCAAAAGAATCATACTGCCAGGGAGGTTAAGGGAGTAATGGTGCCCTATTATTAGGGTTATTGGAAGGAATGCTACCCGATCATTGGTGTAAGTGTCAGGTATGGGTCCCCATCATTGGTGTTAGTGGGAGTAATGGTGCCCCAAGGGCCAGATAAGGGCAAGCAAAGGGCCACAGTTTGGAGATCACTGTCCTAAACTAACAAGTTTTAAAAACTTTGGACATTAGGATATTCCCCCAGATGTTCCTCTCTTTATTAACATATATAATTAAACCTAAGCCAAATTAACTCTTTCAATATAACATTCAGTTCCAGTAATAGGTATACTTTGACCCTCCAAACCTGTTCACCTTAGCCCAAATGCCTGTCCTTACCAGACAAGTGTTCGGCTACCCCAACAAGCCAGCAAGTTTATCTAAAACTAAAAAAGGTTTTGCCTTTTACATAGAGTAGGGCAGGGTAAAACCCCTGCCAGTTTATTTGTATTGCCACCCCTGTCTTGTTATGGAAATTACCTTTAATTTGCTGTCCTTAAGATGGAACAGAACATTGAGGGAAGTTCTCTCAAAGTAAATAAAACACCCATCTTCAACAGTAGTCACTAGAACACTTGTTCCCCTTGGAGGATTACACAACTGGGATAACACAAAGCAAGGATGCCAACTGTCTTGGATTTATCGTGGTGTGATAAAGTCTTTTTGGCCGCTTTTCCATAAAATCACCTTTATTGATTCTTAGGCTACGTTCACATGTGAGCATTGCAAACGCGGGTAGAATCACCGCGATTCTGTCCGCGATCCGGAAATCATTGCAAATCGGGGGACGCATGTGCGTTGTCCGTGATTTGCAATAACACCCCAATAGCACCGCAAACGCTGTGCGATGTTGCCGCGATTTCTGCCTGCCGAACCGCTGTAACATCGTGCAAACAACGCATAACGCCCAAAAAAGGTACAAGAGCTTCTTTGGGGCGTCATGCGTTGTTTGCGCGATGTTACCACGATTCGGCAGGCATAAATCGCGGCAACATCGCACAGAGTTTGGGGTGCTATTGCAAATCACGGGCAATGCACAGGCGTCCGGCGATTTGCAATGATTTCCGGATCGCGGTCAGAATCGCGGTGATTCTGCCCGCGATCACTACGCTCACATATGGCACTTATTTTGACCAAATGTGGCATTTATTTTTCAACTTTCCACCCCCCCTTCCCATCGTAAAAGGGATATTAAGTTGTGCAACTTGAATCATATTAATTACTTTATTACTATTTACAGGTATTTACAACAATTTTAGTTTTAATTATAGTATAATTTTACATGAACGACTATGCTCTCCATAGAAAAATTGAGGCGACGATCGCTGAGGATGTACTTTAATTTTTAATTTTCATGCACAACTTGTAGAATATCTTCCCACCTTTCACGGCGAAATTCCTGTCACCATTAATCCACTTCTTGAAAAGGGTTACGTTTGAACTAGCAACTTCAGGCATATTGAATTAGGAAAACACGAAAAAGTAGAACACGAGCGATGACTTCAGTAATACACTTCAGCTTGGTATGAAGAACGTGGGAAAGGGTGCTGATATATATACGCGTTTCCCTATGGTCCTCCCCCCTGCTAATGGATTTTTACATACAGTGTACACAAAGATATACACTGTGGGACATTCCCCCCCTTAGCAGCCAATCCACATACACATATGCATACCATAATAAGTTTATCTTAAGGCAGACAGAACAATGTGAGGTCATTAAAATATAACAATGAGGAGTGCGCATGCGCGGCAGCCCTGCATGGACGCTTGATCCGGGAGCTCCATCCCGCTCCGGCATTTAAGTGCTCAGCCCTCTAGCTACACGGCACCCACAGCAGCACAGAGGCACCCGCTGAACCCCCGAACCTTCCGGGCACCCCCCTATGTCAGGGGCTCCGGTCAGACGCAACTTGGAGCGAGCTTTGACTCCGGACCTCCCGCGGCCTACATACGCCATGATGGCGGCGCCCACACCACCTCCCGGACCTCGCGGTGGGAACGCGGACATGGAGGACTTGGCGGACCTTCCAGCGACACCACTACCACCCAGAGACTTCCCGGCCCACCCCGTGAGTACCTCTCCTGCCCCCCCTTGCTCCCCGGCCTCCACGGAGTCCTACATCGGCCGCACCTTGGAGGATCTCCTCCTCTCCCCCATGGCGGACTTTTCCTCCAGCCCAGGCCCTGTACCAGGCCTGCTGCCTGAAGACCCCTCTATCCCCCCTAATATGCAAGGACTAATGGCTATGTTTTCTAAAATGCTGGCTAGGGGCCTCTCCCACACGGCTGCACAGATTACATCCACTATTCAGGGTGATTTGCAGAATTTGGGGACCCGCATAGAAGCGATCGAACAAAAAGCTGAGCACACTATTGCCAGAACCAACCAGAACACAGCTAGAATTCAGGACATTCAGGATCAACTTGAGACAGCGTTATCTAAGATTGACGATTTGGAGAATAGATCCCGTCGTTACAATTCCGGCTCCCGGAATCCATCACGGATGTCACAGCTGCTGTACAATCCTTCATCTCTGGCTTGATCCCTGGCATTTCTGCAAACCGCCTTGAATTAGACCGTGCCCACGGGTCTCTGCAGCCCCCTCGCAAGGATGGCCTCCCCAGAGACATTATTGTGAAGCCCCACTACTACTCTGTGAAAGAGGAAATTATGAAACTTTCCAGGTCTTCTCCCCAGCTCACTGCCATGGGACATTCGATTCAAATATTTGCGGACATTTCACCGTTCACTATCCAGCGGAGACGATCCCTCAAGCCCCTGCTCAAGGTCCTCATGCAGAAGAACATCAAGTACTGGTGGTCTTTCCCCTTCCGCCTCAGTTTCTCGTTTCATCAAAAAACCTACGGCTTTTCTTCCATGGTGGACGGCGAGAAGCTCCTCCTTCATTTGGGCATCCTTTCCCAGGACGCACCACTTGCTGGGTCCCAGAGATCTTCATCCTCCAAGCGCCCCACACCATCTAGCCCCTTGGTCCCCCTGTGGCAGAAGCAACAACACAAGCGGTCTAAGGAGTCCGGACCACGCTGAGACTTTCTCATTGTAGCTCCATGTGCCTTACTCTATTTTTCTTCCCCCCGCTGGGAAGCTCTGCTCTCATTTTCTAGCCATCCTTGTTTTTCTGGCTGGCCGGACCTGATGTCAGTTCTACTTTTAGTGATTTTTGGTCCTGGACTTTGACTCTGCTGTTTTTTATATTTTTTTACTGTAATAATTTTATTGCCTTTTTCTACATTTTTGAATATTTTTTCTTTGCGTTGTATTTGCTTTTCGGGTGCCCTATTTGAGATATATAAATGTATGGAGCCATAATTTTTGCATGGAGGGCGTGGTGGGGGGCTCCTCCCCCGCTATGCTGTCTCCGAGTTTATTTTTTTTCCTTTCTGAGCCATTGCCGGAGCGGTTGTCATGCCACTCCACTTGCTCCAGCGGTCGCACGAGATGATCTTCTTGTGCTCCTCTGGGGCCCCCCTGAGGCCTGTATTCAGGCTCCCGGGGACTTTATCCGGGTTCCTGTCCGGGCGCTGTTTGCCCGGGCGTGACCCTGGATGTGACCCGTTGTCACGTTTTCGTAAGACTGCTACTGTGAATGCATCAGTATGGTTTCTTCTATGGTCATCCTTAATGGCTATTTTTCTACATGTGCTTTTCCCCTCTCCTGTCCCTTTCCCTTCGAGCCTCCTCCTCTTTTTTCTCTTTTCTTTCGCTCCTCCCACCTTTGTTCTAGGTCAACGAACTTCTGGGATCCTCTGGCTCTGGCTCCACCCTGATGGCCCTCCCCGGGCAGCTCCCACCGCTGGTCCTTCTTCCGAGTGGCTCACCCGTCGTCCCTATGGCTTCCTCTGACACTCGTCCTCCACCGCTAAGATTGGCATCGCATAACGTCCAGGGTCTCAACTCTCCCCTCAAGAGGCGTAAGTTGTTCCAATATTTTCACTCCGCACACTACGACATCTTGTTCCTACAGGAAACCCACTTTCCCCCCTCATACAACCCCTCCTTTATACATGCTAAGTACCCACTGTTCTATTTGGCGAACTCTGACTCTAAAACCAGGGGGGTGGGAATTTTTTTCTCGGGCAGGGTAAAATTCTCCCCAACCAAGACAGTCTGTGATCCCAATGGGCGCTACCTTCTCCTTATCGGAGACATTGCAGGACAGACGTTTACGTTTGTTTCTTATTATGCTCCAAACAAGGGACAATCTCAATTTTTCTCTGCTCTGGCTGACCTGATTTCCCAACACGCTGTGGGATCCCTGATCCTTGGGGGTGATTCCAATTTAGCATTTGATCGCAGTCTGGATAAATCCAGACCTGCGTCCTCCCCTTACAAACAGCCCCCTAGACAGAGCTCTAGGGTTGCCAAGATGATTTCCTCTATGGGTCTGGTCGACATCTGGCGGGAATTGCACCCCACCTCGAAGGACTACACTCATTACTCTGCTCCCCATCGCACATATGCTCGGATAGACCATATCTTCGTCCCCGCTCCCTTCGTTCCAAACGCGTTCAGGTCTGAGATTCGTGATACCCCCTTGTCCGATCATTCTATCGTCTCTCTTTCATTCATCATTCCGTCTCGCTCTGGTCCTCCGTCTTACTGGAGGCTTAATGAATCGCTGCTTTCTAATCCAGTACATTGCACCATGATCGATAACGGGATTAAGGAATATTTCAGGCTTAACGATGTGGATGATATCTCCCCGGTCTCCCTTTGGGCGGCTCACAAGGCTGTTACCCGGGGTCATGTCATACAATTGGCATCGAAGCTCAAGCGTGAGCGGAGGGCTGATCTGCTCGCTCTCGAGCTCTCCTTCCAGTCTTTGCGCAAAAGTCATAAACGGAACCCCGCGGTAGACTCGCTGTGTCTTCTCGATGAAGCTAGGTTGGCCCTGAATATGGCTCTGACCACGGCTGCCGAAAAGCATCTGCGCTGGTCCGGAGCCCGTTTTTACGCGGAACGTGACAAAATAGGTTCTCGCCTGGCCTACAAACTTACCCCCCGTACCCGTACCCGGGCCTTTCCTAAAATTAGACTCCCTACTGGAGCTCTGTCCCAAAACCCTACCCCGGTAATGGCGGCTTTCCACAAATTCTTCTCGGGTTTGTACGATGAGGGTCTGGGCACAGCAGGGGCCACTGAGCGTTTCCTGGACGCGCTCCCTCTCCCTAAGCTTTCCTCACCACACAGGCAGAGCCTGGAGGATCCGATCTCTGTTTCTGAGGTCCGGGACGTTATTAAAAATTTGAAAACTTCCTCGGCCCCAGGCCCTGATGGGTTTTCGCCTGTGTATTACAAAACGTTTTCTGATACCCTGGCTCCTTACCTGTCGAAATTCTTTAATTCCCTTACTTCAGGTGCCCCGCTGTCCCCGGAACTTAATGCTGCTCTTATTTCAGTTATCCCCAAGCCCTCTAAGGATCCCAGCGATATCTCCAATTATAGGCCTATATCCCTTATCAACAATGACATAAAGATTCTTACCAAACTCCTCACGAACAGGTTGAATGGTTTTATTTCGCACTATGTCCACAAGGACCAAGCTGGGTTTATCCCTTGCAGGCAGGGCACTGATCAGATCCGCCGAGCGGTGGATCTGGTCACGGTCCTAAACTCGGCCTGGGACGGTGGTCCCCCTCAGAAAGGTTTTCTCCTTTCCCTCGACATTCAAAAAGCCTTTGATACGGTGACATGGCCCTACATTTTTGGGGTGCTCGAGAGGTGGGGTTTTGGACCCCGCTTCACGAACGTCTTACGCTCCCTTTACTCCACTCCGTCGGCCAGAGTGCGCCTGCATGGATGCTACTCTGACCCTTTCCCTATAACCAGAGGCACCCGTCAAGGTTGTCCTCTCTCGCCACTGTTATTCGCAATAGCGATTGAGTCGCTGGCGATAGCTCTTCGGCATAATAGTGATTTCTCTGGAGTTCGCTGTGGAGACAGGGAGCATAAATGTGCGTTGTTTGCGGACGATATGCTGCTTTTTGTCACAAATCCTGTTATCTCTGTCCCTATTATACTGGAACAACTTAAAAATGTCAGTGACGCGTCTGGCCTTCGGGTCAATTTGTCAAAATCTTGGGCCATGAATGTCTCCCTCGACTCGTCGCAACTGACTGTCGCGCAAGCCTCTTTCCCTTTCACCTGGAAAGCAGACTCGATCCCCTACCTGGGAACCCACCTGACCCCCTCCATTGCTTCCCTCTACTCCGCAAATTACCCCTCCCTGATCAAAAAACTTAGAGCTGATCTGACGGCCTGGTCCACGCACTCGCTGTCTTGGTTGGGTAGAATCCATGCGGTTAAGATGACATTGCTCCCCAGGATCCTGTATCTATTCTGCTCCCTCCCTATCCCGGTTAATTCCGGTCATTTAGCGGAACTCCAAGGGGCGGTAGTTAAATTTATTTGGGGTTCCAGGGGTCACAGGTTCGCCAAATCGGTACTATATCGCTCAAGGGAGAGGGGGAGTCTTGCCCTCCCTAATCTCCGCTGGTACTACCAAGCGGCCCAGCTAGCCCAATTTTCATCCATCTATAGGCGCTCGGGCAAACCGGACTGGGTTCACATAGAAAGACAAGCGACCCCGAACCACACGCTAGATTTTCTGGCCTGGCGGCCTCCCAAAACTAGACCCCCAATCCTCTCCCCCACGCTGTCACATTCCTTCTCCCTACATGACACCCTTTCTAAACACCCCAATCTCGTATCTCCCATGAAACCACTTGCGCATCTATTTCACAACCCAAACTTTCCCCCGGGACTTAATATCAGGACCTTCGGCTGGTGGCTCAACAAGGGTCTTTTCCGAATAGGCCACTTTTTCAACTCTATGGGGCCTCTATCTTTCCCACACTGTGTCAGTTCTCTTAAAATGCCGTTGACAGAGAGATTCCGCCACACACAGATTTCTCACTTTCTTAATTCTATATGGTACTCGAAGCCTGACCCTCCCCAGGTCACCTCCTACGAGCGATGGTGCTCTGGGGCAGGGGACCCTAAAGGGGGTATCTCCCTGATTTATGGCGCCCTCTCCGACACTACTGACAAACCGAAATACATGCTCGAATGGGAGAGGGACCTTGGGGTGGAGCTGGAGCTGGAGGACTGGAGCACTCGATTTCACCACGCCTTTAAAGGTATTGTGAATGTTTCTCTGATTGAAGCCAATGTAAAGTTGTTTTCTCGCTGGTATCTGGTTCCTACCCGTTTAGCCCGTATGTACCCCACTGCCTCTGCTTTATGCTTTTGTGGTTGTGATATGCTGGGAGACTTTTTCCACACCTGGTGGTCTTGCCCGAGGCTCCGCTCCTTCTGGTCATCCGTATTTCGTATGGCCCGGAAGGTTCTGGATCATCCAATAGACCAGTCACCTCAGCTAGCCCTGCTTAATGGTAGGGTTTCTGGTATTCCCAAATCGTCCCAAAAACTTCTTCATTTTATCCTGCTGGGGGCTAAATTGACCATAGCCAGGGCGTGGAAGAAGTCACACGTTTCAGTTAGGGAAGCCAAATTGAAAATTTCCTGGATCATGGCCCAGGAGAAACTCTCTAGCATCCTCTCTGACAGAGTGGCCCAATTTGAATCCACCTGGAAACCTTGGGCTAAATTTGTTCATGTGGATCTTCGCTGATAGCTACCTCTCGCTTGACCTAGGACCCTCTACCTATTTTCCCTCTTTCTCTTCTTCTTTCCTTCTACTCCTGTACACTGGATCGGGGCTCCTCTACTGACACCCTGCCCAGGGGGCGAATGTGTCGCCACCTTTTAGGGGCTTGTCCCCAGGTGCGGGCGGTCTGGGGAGGTGCACTCGGACATGTTGGATATGCTTCCCCTTCCCCTCAACCTGTCTTGACTCCTCAAGACTTACGGCAATTGGCCGTTTCTAATGCCTTTTTTTCTCTCCTTGATTCCATTATTAGCACTTGTTGGTATTCGCAAGGACAGGTCTCGTTTCATTGCTTCCTGAATTTTCATAGCGATCTATGTAGTTATCATGTTATCTGCTCCTGTTTTACCAGACTGTACTTTTGCACTTATGCGGATGTTACTTTGTTACTGTTTTTTTTTTTTTGTGTTTAAAAACTCAATAAAAATCATTGAAAGTAAAAATATAACAATGAGACAGGCACAATGCACATTCCCTCACGATACACAAACAATCAGGATGTCTGCCACTGACAGTCTGTGTGTCTCTCTCACAGACAAGCACATGGAATACACTGTGTAAGGTGGTATTAAATCTTCATATTTCTATATGAAGACATTGCTGAAAAATATTACTGTCCCACTTGAAGAAAATTAGAATATTTCTATTTTTTTCTCTAAACTTGGCCCAAATAAGGCAATATATGGCACAAAATGTGTCATTTTCCAGAAAATCGGGGAAAAATTTAATTTCACCGAAAAATGGGCAAAATGTGGCATTTTAGTATGGCGCCATGGCAATATGGCATTTGAAGGTCTCTGTTCATAATTCACAACTACAATCCACAATACCACAGATGAGGGAATATAGCCACCTGCTAACGCTTTTCACGCCAACTTGGGCGCTTAATCATAGCTCAAAAGATATGGCTCCATGCAGGTATATACATATGGTGTAAATGCAAGGTCTAACTAACCTCTAAATTGCCATCTCCTGTGTAAAGCAAATAAGACACAAGTGTTGGCAATCAACCAAATCTACTGTATCACAAGGAGCCACAACCCTGATGAGATTTAACCATATAAACATCAGTACTTTTAAAAACAAAATAACCTGTATATACATCCGAAACATATTCAGTATGACATCTGCCCCCAAATAGACAAGTGTTATCTAAATGTCCAAAATTATGTATGTGTATATATACATAGACCAAATGCTATCGTACATGAAAAATATAGAGAAAACAATATCATAACCAGGTGTCAGCTTCAGTAATCAATAATGAAATATGTCAAATAATACTGGAGAAATGATTCTGAATAAATAAAACTAATGAATGCATTTATCAGGACAGTCCCGCATCTAAGACCTTGGTTAAGGTGATGATGTGTACAGGGCTATGCCCCGAAATCAGTGTCACCCTCATAGGAGTCATCACAATTTTCATCAGAAGACATGGTCCTCCAAGCCAAACACTTGTGACCCTAAGCCCTCCTGTCAGTGATCAGCCATCCTCACTTGTCAGATGTCTGTCTGCTTTTTGCCCTTCTGTTTTCAGGAAATCTAAGATGTCTGAATCCATAGCATAATTGGCATGGGCTACAAACTGTAATTTTTGACTTTTGACTCATGCTTTTAAATTTGCTCGTCTCCTAGCACAGATGGGCAGGTCTTCTTTCCAACTCCAAATGAGGAAGATTTTAGAGTTTTTCGATCAAGCCTGTCCACAATTCCAGAGCCAAATGGAGGACTTTGGCCCATTCTGGATCTGAAGGCTCCTAATATGTTTCTGCAGATTCAAAAGTATTACATGTGATTGGCAACGTCAGTCATGGTCTCCCTCATTCTGGTCCTCTCTAGAATCTTCCTACTTTGGGATAAACTTCTGCTTCCCCTCTCTCGTGCTTGTTTTTTTGTTTCAGGTTAGACCCTCAATATGTGTCTGCATGAGGGGCCTTACCCTGGTCCTTTATGCCCTTGAAAACAGTGCTATATGCCTAGTTTCACTCCAGATATTTGCAACTCAACATTCTGCCAGTGTGTGCTAAACTGTTTTGGTAATTGGACCACCCTGTGCATCTCACCTGCAAGGCCAGACTCTCCCAGGCGTGGTAGATTTTTAACTTGAGTTGGGAAACCCTTTCCTTCAAAGATGTGAAACATTCTCATGACTGATGCCAGTCTGTCAGGCTTTGAGGGAGTCCTAGGTGCCTTTTTGGTGCAGGGGACTTGGTTATTGGGGGACGCTCATCTTCCCATCAATATGGGAAGTCTCTTCAATGCTGGACCCTTCAGTTGCAAGGCCACCTGACAAGAATCCACTTAGGCAATGCCATGACTGAGACCTACATCAAGGAGAGAGTCACTAGAAGTCACGCTACTGAAAAGGAAACCGACTTGATCCTCTTGTTGAAAGAATTGCACATTCTGGACCTGTCAGCCCCTCCACATTCCAGGAATGAAAATGTGGAGGTGGAATTTCGTAGTCACCGGCTTCTGAATTCAGGGAATGGGATCTTCAACTGGAGGGGTTTTAAAGCCCTTTACCACAGGTGGAGGACATCGGATGTGGATCTTCCAGTGTCCAGATTCACCAACAAACTGGACAAGCTTGTTGTCACCAGGTCCAGGGCCCCCAGGGCCTTCACAGTGGGATTAGCTACATCTGATCTATGCCTTTCCACATTTGCAGATACACCCTCATCCGAACGACAGGATCATGATGAAGAGCATTATGGTGAGTCCCATCACTAGTGATGGACGAACATTGGCCGGGGCGGTTCGCGAACGTCGGCCGCACATTTTCTCAAAAGTCCGCGAACCGCAAGTTCATGCCGGGCCCCATTGACTTTAATGGGAGGCGAACTTTAAACATCTTTAGGTCATATTTGCAGCCACAAAAGACTTACTAGCTGTGCACAAATAGTCCCAGCACATGGACAATGTCATAACAGAAGTATTGCAATTGGAAAAGTTGCCCTAAAAATTAGGGTTCAGCGAACTCGGACTTTATTGTTCGGGATCGTACCGGACTTTTGGGTGCTCGGTACCCGGACACGGACCCGAACATTTTACTGTATGTTCGGGATATAGTCCATTGTTCGGTAATTTATTTCATGTTTTGGCGCGGTTTTAATGGCACGGTTTTAACAGCTGCCGGGCAGCCAATCAATAAGCGTTTAACTAGTGTGCCCTTAGAAGCCATCAAAGCCATGCCTACTAATGGCATGGCTGTGATTGGCCAGTACAGCATGTGACCCAGCCTCTATATAAGCTGGAGTCACGTAGCACCGCACGTCACTCTGCTCTAACTATTGTAGGGACAGGTTCCTGCTGCTGCTAATATGAGGGAGAGATGGGAGATTATTGTAGGGTCAGGCTGGAGATTGCTTTCAGGGAAAGAATAGGAGAATCTTCTTTAATCAGACAGCGATGTACATTGATTTTATTGTGTAGGGGTGCAGTGCACGATCTTTTTGCCCTGACCTGAGCCCAGTGAGGAGGAGGGAGAAAAAAAAAACTTTTATCAGCTTGTTAGGTTGGCGGTGTGCGGCGTGCGGCGTGCAGCGGCCATGTAACGCAAGCTCAGTGCATATGTGTCTGCTTAACCACATTAGGACCGGAGGATTTTCCTGCTTTACATAGAGACCACTTTTTGCAACTCGGCACTGTGTGACTTTAACTGACAATTGTGCGGTCATGCAATGTGGTACTCAAACAAAATTGATGTCCTTTTTTTCCCACAAACAGAGCTTTCTTTTGGTGGTATTTGATCACCTCTGCACTTTTTATTTTTTGCGATATTAATAAAAAAGTGCAAATCAGCGTTTTTCAACTAGGGTGCCCAGGCACACTGGGGTGCCTTGAGGTTTCTTCAGGGGTGCCTTGGCAAAATGCCTACAATTTGCCCCAAAATTGTATCCAAGCTGGTGGGTGGATAAAACCTGCCTTTTGGTTACACAAAGCCACAAATTTTCATTGTGCACCATTACAACCTTCTAGCTGCAAACCTCCTAATGACCAATGACATCATCAGTTTATAAGGAGGATGTCAGTTGCCTGCATAGCATCCTAGTTTGACCCTTCCTTGCCCCTCTCCATCAGCTTTGGGGGTCTCAAAACTGAGGGAGAAGAGAAACATTGGAATACTAGTCTGTACGTTTGCAAAAGTGTATTTGCTTAGGAAGAATAAATCACCTCTAATGATGGGTGTCCTACATGTATTGATGTTGCTGTATTCTGTAAAACTATCAGAAAAGTTCTTACATTTTAGAATGGGGTGCCTCAAGACTGTTCATAATATTAGAGGGTGCCTCGAGATTGTCTATAATTTTAAGGGGTGCCTTAACTGAAAAAAGGTTGAGAAACACTGGTGTAAATACTGAAATTTACGCAGCTTCAATTTCTGACTGCCTATCTCATTTCATGAAGTGCTGAAAAGGCAGGGCAGTACACCCCCCCCCCCCCCCAAATTACCACTTTTTGGAAAGTAGACATCCTAAGGAATGTCCTGAGAGGCATGTTGAGCTCATTAAATATTTCATTTTTTTGTCACAATTGTTTGAAAAATGACTAAAAAAAAAAACTTTTTTTTTTTTTTTACACAAAGTTGTCATTGAAATTAAATATTGCTCACACATGCCATGGGTATATGTGTAATTACACCCCAAAATATATTCTGCTGCTTCTCAGGGATACCACATATGTGAGACTTTTTGGGAACCTAGCTGTGTACGGGACCTCGAAAACCAATTCCCACCATCAGAATTTCAAAGGGCGTACATTTTTCCATTGCATTTTCTGAGTACAGGGATACCCCATGTGTGAGACTTTTTTGCAGTCTAGCTGAGTACAGGACCCCGAAAATAAATCACCACTTTCATGCTTTCCAAGGGCGTAAATTGTTGATTTCACTCCTGACTACCTATCACAGTTTCGGAGGCCATGAAATGCCGAGACAGCACAACCCCCCCCCCCCCCCCATGACCCCTTTTCGGAAAGTAGACACCCTAAGCTATTTGCAGAGAGGCATGTTGAGTGTTTTGCAGATCTCACTTTTTGTCACAAAGTTTTGGAAATTGAAAAAAGAGGGAAAAAAATGCATTTTCCTGTTTTTTCTTCATTTTCCAAAAAAAAATGAGAACTGCAAAATATTCACCATGCCTCTCAGCAAATAGCTTTGGGGGGGTTTTGTGCCATCTTGGAATTTCATGGCCTTCAAAAGTGTGATAGGTAGTAAGGAGTGAGATCAACAACTTATGCCCTTAGAAAGCCTGAGGGCGGTGATTGGATTTCGGGGTCCTGTACGTGGCTAGACTGCCAAAAAGTCTCACACATGGGGTATCCCTGTACTCAGGAGAAGCAGCAGAATGTATTTTGGGGTGTCATTTCACATATACCCATGGCATGTGTGAGCATTATATAATTTACTGACAACTTTGTGTAAAAAAAAAAAAAAAAAAAATAATAATAATAATAATAATTTTCCTGAAACTTGTGGTAAAATATAAACTATTCCATGGACTCATCATGCCTCTCAGCTAATAGCTTGGAGTATCTACTTTGCAAAATGGGGTCATTTGGGGGGGTTTTGTGCTATCTTGAAATTTCAGGGCCTATGAAACTGACAGGTAGTGCAGAGGTAAAATACACAATTTACACCATTAGAAAACCTGAAGGTGGGGATTGGTTTTCAGGGTCCCGTACACAGCTAGGCTCCCCAAAACTCTGACACATGTGGTATCCCTGTACTCAAGAGAAGCAGCAGAATGTATTTTGGGGTGTCATTTCACATATACACATGGCATGCATGAGCAATATATCATTTAGTGACAACTTTGTGTAAAAAAACAAAACAAAAAAAAAACAAATTGTCATTTTCCTGAAACTTAGGGCAAAATGTAAAATACTTCATGGACTCAATATGCCTCTCAGCAAATAGCTTTGGGTGTCTACTTTCCAAAAAGGGGTCATTTGGGGGGTGTTTGAACAGTCCTGGCATTTTATGCTCAATCTTAGCCACACATCACCCACTCTTCTAACCACTTGAAAACCAAGCCATTTCTGTGACTTTTTGTTTACATGAAAAAATATATATTTTTTTACTAGAAAATTACTTTGAACCCCCAAACGTTATATATTTTTTTTAAAGCAGAGGCCCTACAGAACAAAATGGTGGATGTTGCAAATTTTTTTGTCACACAGTATTTGCGCACACATTTTCCAAACGCGATTTTTGCGTAAAAAAAACACTTTTTTTATATTTAATGCAGAAATACACTATATAATTCCTAATTGTTTGGTAAAATTTAAAATCTGATCTTATGCCAAGTACATAGACACCAAACATGACATGCTTTAAAAATTGCGCAAGCCCGTGCAGCGGCAACAAACTACGTACGGTTTTAAAAGCCTTTAATAGTCTTTACAGGTTACCACTTTGGACTTACAGAGGAGGTCTACTGCAATAATTACTGCCCTCAACCTGGCGTTCACAGCTATACCTCACATGCATACTGCAATTGCAGTTTACATATGACACTAGACCAACACTTGTGTGCGCATTTGCGTGCAAGCACGGGGGGACAAGGGGGCTTGATTTTTTTTTTATTTGCTTTTTTATGTTATTTTGACACCTTTTCATTCTTTTTTTTTTTAATCATTTTTATTGTTATCACCGTGAATTTAAATTTCCCCAATGATAGCAATCTGTAGTGACAGGTACTCTTTTTTAAAAAAATTGGGGTCTTTTAGACTCTAGATCTCTCCTCTGACCTCAACGCATCTGACCACACCAAAATTGGTGTGATAAAATGCTTTTTCAAATTTCCCAATTGCGCTGTTTATTTCTGGCGAAAGAGAAGTCATGAATTGCTCGTAGCTTCCGATATCTTAGGCCATGGAGATGTTTGGAGCCATTCTCATCCCCAATCAGCTCTATGGTTATATAACTGAACCACTGACTGCACTCTCGGGTTAACCGGTGGAACAGGAGAGCCCGAGAAAAACCGCAGAAGGCGGCAGGAGGGGTGGGGGGGAGTCCCCTCCCACTGCATGTAAAAGCAGTCTAGCGGCCAATTATCCGCTAGGATTGCTTTTACATGTAAGCCGACCGCTGGCTATAAAAAACGATACCAAGATGATGCCTAAATCTGGAGGCATCATCCTGGTATAACCACTCAAAGTCCAGCAACGTACCAGTACATTGCTGGTCCTTGTTTGGCATATAGTGTAGGTTTTTTTTTTTTTTTTTTCATGCAGCCTGTGGGCTGAACAAAAAAAAAAAGAGAACCTAACAGAAGTCAGCACAGGAATATTGTGTAGTATTACTCATCATTAACCACCCAAACAGCCACCCACTGAATGTAATGATGGGTATACATGACAATATTCCACACATACCTAAAAGGTATTTTAACTGCAGTGCTGACATCAGCCTATCACCACAGCTGCTGCCAGCAAAGGTATCCATATATGCTGAGCGCAAACGCTCTTTGTGTCAGAATATATAAAATCAATGTGGCAGCCGACGAGTACCTGCAAGAGAAACAGGTTAACAAAAGAATGAAAAACAAACAAAGTACAGTAAAAGTACAGTATGAAGTGTAGAAGAACATAAAAATAACTTAGACAACTATTTTTGGCTTTTTTTATGTTTTTATGTATTTATTTATTTTTTTTCTTCAAACGTTAGAGTTCCAGGTTAGGCTCTCTCAAAATGACAATAGCCATCGAACATCTTTTGAGACCCTGTGTAAATGTGCCCTAAACTGTGCCGTGCTGTGCCCCAAGCTAATAATACACTAGTGTGTGGTAGCGATGGAAACAGTCACCGTGGCAAAGACCAGGTCGGTCAGGACAGTCGGGACAATAATTCCGGGTGTCACGCCTAAATCCGCGCTTGCTGCAGACACGGCATCTTTTTGGGGGGTATCTTTGGGTAGGGGTACTCGGGAGGTATTCCGGAAAATGCCTCTCATGCAGCCGGCTCACTGCATCTGGTTGGGGAATTTGGGCAGGAGCACCAGCTGGATACAGAAGGGCTCTGATTATCTCTTTTTGGAATTGAAAGAAGGATAATGTTCCGGCAGACGCTTTGTATAAGACAAAAGCGTTGTAAATAGCCAATTGAAATAGGTATACAGATACTTTTTTGTACCAGCGTTACAGGCAATTAAGTACGGTCCCATAATCTGGTCGTTGAACTCCACCCCTCCCATTTTACGGTTATAGTCGTGGACACAGAGGGGCTTCTCAACAACAACACCGGTGACCGTAGTAATTTCGACTGCCGTGTCTGGGTGAATGGAGGACAGAACAAAAACGTTCCAATTGTCCCTCCACTTCACTGCAAGCAATTCATCGCACCTCAAGCAGGCTCTCTCCCCCGAGCTCAGTGGGGCATTTACTAACCGTTGGGGATAGGCCCCGGCGATTAGATCGCACGGTGCCACAAGCGCCAATTTGTAATTGAAAGAGGTGTCTAAAAAGTGGCACGCTTGTATAGAAGTTGTCCACGTACAAGTGGTACCCCTTTCCGAATACGGGTGACACCAAGTCCCAAACTATCTTACCGGTGCTCCCTATGTAGTCTGGGCAGTCGGGGGGCTCCAGAGAGCTATCTTTTCCCTCGTAGACACGGAAATTAACTGTATAGCCTGTGGCCCTGTCACACAACTTATACAACTTGACCCCGTATCTGGCACGCTTGCTGGGGAGATACTGTTTAATAGCAAGGCGGCCAGTGAACTTAATCAGGGACTCGTCAATGCAGACATCTTTTTGGGGGGTAAACAAGGCTGCGAACCGCTGATTGAAGTGGTCTACGAGGGGCCGAATTTTGTGGAGCCGATCATGTTCGGGGTCTCCCCGATGACGACAGAGTTCATTGTCACTTAAATTTCCAGGACCAAAATATTTGTTCGTATCAAGCCCTGGACATAGCAGCAGAGAACACGTGCATTTGATGAATTGGGTCAGTGGACCAATATAACCACAATTCATTCTTTTTTGTAATGCCCGTGTTGAGGGAAAGGCCCAGAAAGATTTTAAAATCTGGCAAGGGGTGAATTTGGGTTGGCGGCGATGAATTGTTGTGCGTAGAAATTTGATTGGTCCACAATAGTGTTGAGCGAACACGGACTGTATTATTCATGTTCGTACCGAATAATTGGATTTTTTTTACCCGAACACGCACACTTTACTGTATATTCGGGTAAAAATCCGTGTTCGGTCATTTTATTTCCGGGTTTTGCATGCTTTGGTGCTCTTTTCATGGCGGGCTTTCAACAGCCAATCAACAAGCGTTTAACTGGTGTGCCTTAAGCCATCCCAGCCATGCCTGCAAATGTATCAGTAGCTGTGATTGGCCGTCTGAAGCATGTGACCAAGTCTTTATAAGTTCGAGGCAGCGCCGCAGCGGCGTCATTCTGCTGCTTAGATCAGGGAGAGAGCACACATCAACGTGCTGGCTGCTGATTAGGGAAAGACAGGCAGGAAAAAAACATCTGTGTCCGGATAGAATTGAGGGACAGGTCAGAGTGTTTTAGGCAGGGCGAGTTGTAGGCATTTTAGGGATAGAGTCTGCTGAATTTTAGGGAAAGGGTGTTCTACAAACTACAATCGATATTGCTGTGTGGGGTGGGGTCTGCATTTAGTCCTGATCTACGATCTCTTCTCAATCCTGTTAGGGATAGAGTCTGCTGAATTTTAGGGAAAGTGTGTTCTACAAACTACAATCGATATTGCTGTGTGGTGTGGGATAGGAGATAGGCAGGTGTCAGTGATCCACATCCATTTTTCTGTGTGTGGGCTGCAGTGAACACAATCTTTTTGGGGTGCAGTGAACACAATCTTTTTGGGGTGCAGTGAACACAATCTTTTTGGGGTGCAGTGAACGAAATCCTTTTGGGGTGCAGTGAACACAATCTTTGTGGGGTGCAGTGAACACAATCTTTTTGGGGTGCAGTGAACAAAATCTTTTTAGGGTGCAGTGAACACAATCTTTGTGGGGTGCAGTGAACAGAATCTTTTTGGGGTGCAGTGAACAAAATCCTTTTGGGGTGCAGTGAACACAATCTTTGTGGGGTGCAGTGAACAAAATCATTTTGGGTTGCAGTGAACACAATCTTTGTGGGGTGCAGTGAACACAATCTTTTTGGGGTGCAGTGAACAAAATCCTTTGTGGGGTGCAGTGAACACAATCTTTGTGGGGTGCAGTGAACAATCTTTGTGGGGTACAGTGAACACAATCTTTGTGGAGTGCAGTGAACACAATCTTTGTGGGGTGCAGTGAACAAAATCATTTTGAGGTGCAGTGAACACAATCTTTGTGGGGTGCAGTGAACACAATCTTTTTGGGGTGCAGTGAACAAAATCCTTTTAGGGTGCAGTGAACACAATCTTTGTGGGGTACAGTGAACACAATCTTTTTGGGGTGCAGTGAACAAAATCCTTTTGGGGTGCAGTGAACACAATCTTTGTGGGGTACAGTGAACACAATCTCATACTTCTGAACATTTGAGGGTGCTGCCTGTTCCATACTCCTCCTACTCCTCATCCATCCTTTTAGGGGTAGAAACAATAGTAATTGGGGCCTAGTGTGGTGGTGTACGTGTGAGATACATACACTTTTTTTGATCATATTTCCTATTCCGCTATTTAATTAAAACCTTTGGGGATCAATTAAATTGCGGGATAGTCTGTGTCGGTACGTGTGAGATCCACCTTTCCAAGTTTTTGGGGTTCATCTCATACTTCTGAAGATTTGAGGGTGCTGCCTGTTCCATACTCCTCCTACTCCTCATCCATCCTTTTAGGGGTAGAAACAATAGTAATTGGGGCCTAGTGTGGTTGTGTACGTGTGAGATACATACACTTTTTTTTTTTATCATATTTTCTATTCCGCTATTTAATTAAAACCTTTGGGTATAAACAATTAAATTGCGTGATAGTCTGTGTCGGTACGTGTGAGATACACCTTTCCAATTTTTGGGGCGCATCTCATACTGCCGAGGTTTTGAGGGTGCTTCAGTCTGCCTCCTGCCTGCTCCTCCTACTCCTCTTCCTCATCCTGCCTTTAGGGTACAAAAAATTGTAATCGGCGGGGCCTAGTCTGTGTTTGTACGTGTGAGATACACCGTATTATAAAATTTTTCCTATTCCGCTATTCAATATACACCCTTTTGGAGTGTAAAAAATTAAATTACGGCATAGTCTGTATCGGTATGTGTGAGATACACCTTTTAAATTAGTTTGGCGCATCTCCTTCCCCCGCCAAGGATTGCAGGGCGCTTCAGTTTGCCTCCTGTTCCCAACTCCTCCTACTCCTCTTCCTCATCCTCCCTTTAGGGTAGAAAAAAATTTAATCGGGCCTAGTCTGTGTTTGTACGTGTGAGATACACAGTTTTTTATCCTATTCCGCTATTCAATATACACCCTTTTGGTGTAAAAAACATTAAATTGCAGCATAGTTTGCATATTTGACTGTGAGATACACCCGTGCGATACTGTTGTTGTTTTGTTCCGCTATTCAATAAACACCTTTCTAGGGCAAGATCTTAAATTACAGAAATATGAGGAGACCGTCAAATAAGGGCCGTGGCCTGGGTCGTGGTGCTGCTGGTAGAGCTCCTGTTGCAAGGAGAGGACGTGGTCGATCTGTGCCAGCTACACGCACAAGTCAAACACCTTCCTCAAGTGTGAGTAGGCGACAGAACCTGCAGCAGTATTTGGTAGTGCATCATGCGCCTCTAGAAGTGATGAGGGCTGAAGAAGTACAGGCGATAGTAGATTGGGTTGCTGACAGTGCCTCCGGTTCCTTCACATTGTCTCCCACCCAGTCTACTGCAGAAAGGTCAGAGTTGGCACCTGCAGCCAATGTCCAACCGTCTTTCACCACACCCCCTTGGAAATCAGGCAAGCAGTCTGAGCCCCAATCCATACAGCAGTCTCTTCTTCTTTTTGAGGACTCTGTCAGCAAGGTTTCCCAGGGCCATCCACCTAGCCCTGCCCCAGAAGTTGAAGAGATTGAGTGCAGCGATGCCCAACCACTTATTTCTCAAGATGAGTACATGCAAGGACCATCGCAGCACGTCTCCGATGATGACGAAACGCAGGTGCCAACTGCTGCGGCGTTCAGCATTGTGGAGACCGACAAGGAGGGCAGGGGTGAAGACTGGGTGGAAGATGATGTGGAGGACGATGAGGTCCTCGACCCCACATGGAATGAAGGTCATGCAGGTGACCTGAGTAGTTTGGAGGAAGAGGCGGTGGTCGCACAGAGCCACCAGCACAGCAGAAGAGGGAGCAGGGTGCAGAAGCGGAGCGGCCGTGCCCTAGACAATACTCCTGCTACTGCCCAACGCAGCAAGGGAACGAGCGCACCAAAGTCAGCTCAAAGGAGTTCTCTAGCGTGGAAGTTCTTTAGAAAATGTGCTGATGACAGGACACGAGTGGTTTGCACCCTGTGCAATCAGAGCCTGAAGCGAGGCATAAACCTTCTCAACCTGAGCACAACCTGCATGATCAGGCATCTAAGTGCAAAGCACAAGCTGCAGTGGAGTACACACCTTCAAAACCAAGAAACGTCTCTGGCTCATCCTGCTTCCTCTTTTGCTGCAGTCTCGGCCGCTCCAGCCACATCTGTAGTCATACCGGCACCTGCCACCCCGCAAACAGACGATCTGTCAGCAACACCACCACCTGGGTCACCAACAACCATCTCCACAATGTCCCGTGGAAGCGTTCAGCTTTCCATCTCCCAAACACTTGAGAGGAAGAGGAAGTACCCCCCTACCCACCCGCGATCCCTGGCCCTGAATGCCAGCATTTCACAATTATTGGCCTTTGAAATGCTGTCATTCCGTCTGGTGGAGACGCACAGTTTTAAAAAGCTTATGTCGGTGGCTGTCCCACAGTACGTCGTGCCCAGCCGCCACTACTTTTCCAGGCAAGCCATCCCTTCCCTGCACAACCAAGTGGGGGAAAAAATCAGGTGTGCACTGCGCAACGCCATCTGTGCCAAGGTCCACCTAACTACCGATACGTGGACCAGTAAGCACGGTCAGGGGCGTTATATCTCCCTAACGGCACACTGGGTAAATGCAGTGGCGGATGGGCCTGAGGCGGATAGCAATTTGGCGCACGTCCTTCCACCACCGAGGATTGCAGGGCGCTTCAGTTTGTCTCCTGTTCCTAACTCATCCTACTCCGCTTCCTCGTCCTCTACCGCCTCCTCATCCAGACAGCCTAACACCTTCACCACCAACTTCAGCACGGCCAGGGGTAAACGACAGCAGGCAGTTTTACAACTTGCCTGTTTGGGGGACAAACCACACACCGCGCAGGAGTTGTGGAGGAGCATGGAACAGCAGACAAATGAGTGGTTTCTGCCAGCGAGCCTCAAGCCCGGCCTGGTGGTGTGCGATAACGGGCGAAATCTCATAGCAGCTCTGGGCCTAGCCGGTTTGACGCACATCCCTTGCCTGGCGCATGTGCTGAATTTGGTGGTGCAGAGGTTCCTTAAAAACTACCCCGATATGTACGAGCTGCTGCAGAAAGTGCGGGCCGTCTGTGCGCACTTTCGGCGTTCTCACTCTGCTGCTGCTCGCCTGGCAGCGCTGCAGCATAACTTCGGCCTTCCCGCACACCGCCTCATATGTGACGTGCCCACAAGGTGGAACTCCACCTTGCACATGCTGCAAAGACTGTGCGAGCAGCAGCAGGCCATAGTGGAGTTTCAGCTGCAGCACGCACGCGTGAGACGCTCTGCGGAACAGCACCACTTCACCACCAATAACTGGGCCTCCATGCGAGACCTGTGTGCCTTGTTGCGCTGTTTTGAGTACTCCACCAACATGGCCAGTGGCGATGACGCCGTTCTCAGCTTAACTTTCCCACTTCTATGCCTCCTTGAAAAAACAATTCGGGCGATGATGGAAGAGGATGTGGCACAGGATGAGGAGGAGGAGGAGGAGGAGGATGAAGAGGTAACATTTCCAAGGCTTTCAGGGCAGTCATTCGCAAGGGGCTCCGAGGGTGGGTTCCTGCACACACAAACGCCAGGGACACAATTGTCAAGCAGGGGCACAGTTCTGGAGGATGAGGAGGAGGAGGAGCTGGAGGAGGAGATGGAACCATGTTCACAGCAGGGTGGCACCCAGGCCAGCTCATGGCCATCACTGGTGCGTGGCTGGGGGGATACAGAGGACACGGACGATACACCTCCCACAGAGGACAGCCTTTCGTTGCCTCTGGGAAGCCTGGCACACATGAGCGATTACATGCTGCAGTGTCTCCACAACGACCGCCGAGTTGCCCACATTCTAACTTGTGCTGATTACTGGGTGGCCACGCTGCTGGATCCCCGTTACAAGAACAACGTACCGTCCTTAATTCACTCACTGGAGCGCGATCGCAAGATGCGCGAGTACAAGCGCACGCTGGTAGACGCGTTGCTGCTGGCATTCCCATCTGACAGCGGGGCCACAGTGGAAGCACAAGGCAGAGGAGGAGGAGGAGGAGGAGGTCGCCAACGCAACCAGGGCACCGCCAGCACCTCAGAAGGCAGGGTTAGCATGGCCAAAATGTGGAAAAGCTTTGTCAGCACGCCACAACAAACAGCAGCACCAGCAGCTCAGATGGAACGTCTTAGCAGGAGGCAGCATTTTACCAACATGGTGGAGCAGTATGTGTGCACACGCCTAGACGTACTGAATGAGGGGTCTGACCCCTTCAACTTCTGGGTCTCCAAGTTGGGCACATGGCCTGAGCTTGCCCTTTACGCCTTGGAGGTGCTGGCGTGCCCTGCAGCCAGCGTATTATCTGAACGGGTATTTAGCACGGCTGGGGGCGTTATAACAGACAAGCGCAGCCGCCTGTCCAGAGACAATGTGGACAAGCTCATGTTCATTAAAATGAACCAGGCATGGATCCCACGGGACTTTTCCATACCTTGTGCAGAATAGCAATGGATACCGACCTTACCCACCCATTGTTCCATTTTTGCTCTTTCTCACTCTTTTGGGGTGTACCCTCATTTAAAATTTGTGAAAAGAAGCAGTGTTGGCTACCTCGTCCTCCTCCTCAGGGCCAGATTAACGTAGGGGCTATTGGAGCTGCAGCTCCAGGCCCCTACCTTTTTATATAGGCCCCGGGTTGGCCATATTCACTGTTACCGCTCTTCTGTCACTTGTAAACACAGAAGTCTGGCTTCTATGCTCGCTTCCCCAGGCAGCACCCTCAGAACCTCCCCACACAGCGCGAAGGCCGGACAAGGAGGGACAGTTGCCGATGCATGGATGTGTTTATGGGCTTCAGAGACAGCATCCCATGTTGAATTAGGCATGCATGGCTGCACCCTTCCTCCTCTGGGTGCATGCCAAGGCACGGCCCTTAAGGCCCTTCAAAATCCTCAGCACCAAGCCCATGATGCTCTTAATCCGGCCCTGGTCCTCCTCCACCGCCGCTTCCACCTACACCGCCCATAGGTGTGCGCAGCCTATTGCATTAGGGTGTGCACCCCAAAGTTGAAATACACATGCATATGTTTGCCTACATGTACATGGCCCGATACATTACTCTCCCTGCTGGCAAAGAGAAATAGAGCAGAGCAGGTCCGAGGGAGATCTTTCCCATCTCCTCACTGGCAAACAGAGTGATAATGCTATGTGCCCTAGGTGATTAGGGTGTGCCCAGGCACACCCGGCACACCCTGTGTGCACGCCTATGACACCGCCACATCCACCACCACCTCAACCTCCCTCCTACTCCATATGGGCCTCGTCCTTCAGAGATGAAGAACATTGTTTTATTTTTCTGTTTTTTTTTTTGTTGTTTTAAGTTATTTCCCTATCCACATTTGTTTGCAGAGCACTTGCCATGCTCTTAATTACGTTTTGCTGCCATTTGCAGCACTCTAGCCCTTTCCTTTGGTGTTTTAGAGCCATTTTAGTGCCTGAAAGTTCGGGTCCCCATTGACTTCAATGGGGTTCGGTGTCCGGGAAAAGTTCGGTAAAAGTCCGGGACACGGACCCGGACTTTTTTTTAAAGTTCGGCCGAACCCGTCGAACACGGACATCTAGGTGTCCGCTCAACCCTAGTCCACAATAGATCTGAAAAGATCTTCAGTGAAAACAGCTCAAAAAAGTTAATGGGATTAAAACCAGCTGTCTCCACTTGGATTCCGGGTTGGGCAGTGAATGGGGGGAAGTACTGGCGCTGTGGAATCTGTGGGCTGCCAATTAGGAAATGCCAGCGCTTCAGGGAGGACACTATGGGCTCAAGGGCCTGTATTCTAATACTCGGTGGCTGCGGGCCACTACTCGTGCTAGCCACCGCACCAGCTTCAACTGCACTTATGGGACTCGCCACGTCACCAAGTGATACTGCAGTGCTGGTTGTACTAGGTCCAGGGTGTACTAGGCTGCTCGTGCTTGCAAGATCACGAGAAGTGTGAGCGGCACTAGTACTGGCACTCTGCTGCATACGAGAAACTTCCGGTTCTTGCATCTCATCAACTCCAGAATAAGGTCGGGTACGCCTGACCTTAGCAGGGACCTCTTTGTCGCCGGAGCTATCGGTCAGGGAGCCGCTGATGTCATCAGGTTCGTATACTGACCCTGATTCTGCCAGTGAGGCTTCCCCATCGCTCTCATCTGACATAGTCAGTATACTGTAGGCCTCTTCACTGCTGTACCAACGTTTTGGCATTTTATAAACTAAATTTACTGGTACAGTAGTGTGACTACTAGGTAATAAAAGCACCTGGTTGTCAAGGACTATTTGGTCGCTACAAAAAAACTGCTAGTGCTAGCAGAGATCAGGCCTGACTCTGCTAACGCAGCGGTTTTGTGTGATTTGTGTTTTTTGGAAGTGACAGTAATCTATTGATTACTACACTTGCCTGGGTAGGGTGGACTGGTCGGAGGGGCTAAACGCAGGTGCTGGCAGGAATCAGTGCTGATTGTGAAAACACCGCGTTTTGGGAACCCTAAACTATGGGGACGCTAGTATAGTTCTGATCAGATCAGATATTGATCTTTTCAAACACTATACTAGTAATGGAGGTGTGTGTATGTGTTAGTGTACTTGACTCTAAGGGCCCTTTCACACGGGCGTTCCGCATGTCTGTATATCATCCTAGTTTTTTTGCGGATGATATACGGACATAATGTATGTCAATGGCATTGCAGATGTCAGCGGATGACCATCCGCTGACATCCGATTTGCATCCTTTCAGTTCTGTTCAGTTTTTTGGAACGGCACAGAACCCTATTTTTGTTCCGTTTTAAAAAACGGAAGGGATGCAAAATCGGATGTCAGCGGTTTCATCCGCTGACATCCGCAATGCCCATAGACATACATTATGTCTGTATATCATCCGCAAACAGATGGGATGATATGCGGACATATGGAGTGGATGACACAAGTGTCATCCGCTCCGTGAAAACAAAAAAAAGAAGTGCCGGAGCGGATCGCAATGCGGTCCGCTCCGTGTGAAAGAGCCCTAATTGACGCTAAATAACGGTGGTGTAGTGGGACCCTGACGCTAACTAGCCTTAAGTTCTCATCACGCTCTGGGAGCCGTAATCGACGTAGGTCTACGTCGTGGACGGGATCGTGCCACTTTGCCGCAGTATGCTCAATGTGAGCGGTCGGCAATTAGTTAATCTGGATTTAAAAAAAACAAAAAACTTTTTTTCCTTCATATTTTACAGTGACATACAGCGTTTAGACACTGCTGTTCTAATCTGCTATTCAAAAAGCACCAATTTAAGGGGAAAAAATTATTTTTCAGTTTTTAGGGAAAAATCATTATTTTTCAGTTTTTCATTCAAATGGGTTTTTATTCAATAGCGGAATAGAACAACAACAGTATCCAACCTGTTAGGTGGGCGGCGTGCGGCGTGTAGCGGCCATGTAATGCAAGCTCAGTGCATATGTGTCTACTTAATCTGGATTTGAGAAAAAAAAAAAAAATTCCTTCATATTTTACTGTGACTTACAGTGTTTAGACACTGCTGTTCTAATCTGCTATTCAAAAATCACC
The DNA here is from genome assembly GCF_965119305.1 of Pelophylax lessonae. Taxonomy (NCBI): domain Eukaryota; kingdom Metazoa; phylum Chordata; class Amphibia; order Anura; family Ranidae; genus Pelophylax; species Pelophylax lessonae. Next base: position 21,930,146 of record NC_138773.1, read on the forward strand.
AATTAAAGGGAAAAATAAAAAAAAATATTTTATTTATTACTGTGAGATATACCCTTTGGATACTGTTGTTCTATTCCACTATTCAATAAACACCCATTTAGGGGAAAAAAAATTTCGGCCTAGTCTGCATATTTTACTGTGAGATACACCCATTGTATACTGTTGTTCTATTCCACTATTCAATAAACACCCATATTGGGAAAAAATATTACATTGCGGCCTAGTCTGCATATGTTACTGAGAGATACACCCTTTGGATACTGTTGTTCTATTCTGCTATTCAATAAACACCCATTTAGGGAAAAAGATACACCCTTTGTATACTGTTCTATTCCGCTATTCAATAAACACCCACATAGGGAAAAAATATTACATTGCGGCCTAGTCTGCATAGGTTACTGTGATATACACCCTTTGGATACTGTTGCTCTATTCTGCTATTCAATAAACACCCATGTAGGGGAACGAAAAATAAATTGCGGCCTAGTCTGCATATTTTACTGTGAGATACACCCGTTGGATACTGTTGTTCTATTCTGCTATTCAATAAACACCCATTTAGGGAAAAAAAATTAAATTGCAGCCTAGTCTGTATCTGTACGTGTGAGATACACCCTTTTAGATACTGTTGTTCTATTCTGCTATTCAATAGACATATGTGTGAAAGAAAAGTGCGCTGATCAGTGATATGCTGCTCCCAGAAAAAATGTAATTAAATGTGTAATGAAGTGGTGCGCTATATCTAGATAACTGTGCAATAATTTGCAACCAATAAATATACACCTTCAAAAATCAAACAAAGAATATGGTGCAATGTGTACAATATTGTATAAAGAAAAAAGTCCCAAGACACCAACGTGTCGATATTAGACAATCTTCAGTGATGTGATAAGTGACAGATGGTGTTGAAAACAAATGGTGACTTGAATTCCCTCCACCTGTTGGAATTCCTCCTTACCGGACGGAATAAAGTAAGTGCTCTCCTTAGCAAAATTAAACGATCCCAGTGCTCTATAAACAAACAATGGTGATCCCCACCGTGCGTTCAAAGTGGCCCGCTGGGCTTCTTACCAGATGGATAGAGATAACATGCGTTGTTATACTCCTCTCAAACGAGTGTGTCTCTATATCCAGTTGGTATTGACGGCCTCTGATGGATATGGATACCAGATGCTACTACGCTGCTCTCAGGCAAATCAGACCTTGTATGCAGATGGCACTGACAGCCGCTTGTTCAAAGCGTTAGGAAAGATCGTTGCATTCCGGTATAACATGTAAAAAGAATACTGCTATAGTGCATTACCCTTATAGGTGTACTTTATTAAAATATATTGCACTTACATGATATCAGAAAAAACTTCGCATTGGTATTGTGGAGCGATGAGGGATTCCTGTATAGCTTGGGTCCGGCTGCAGCCCGGGTCCCGAGCGACGTGGTGACGGCACGCCTCCTGTCTGACGCGTTTCCGCCTATTGGCTATCTTCAGAGAAAGGAGGTTCCTTTCTCTGAAGATAGCCAATAGGCGGAAACGCGTCAGACAGGAGGCGTGCCGTCACCACGTCGCTCGGGACCCGGGCTGCAGCCGGACCCAAGCTATACAGGAATCCCTCATCGCTCCACAATACCAATGCGAAGTTTTTTCTGATATCATGTAAGTGCAATATATTTTAATAAAGTACACCTATAAGGGTAATGCACTATAGCAGTATTCTTTTTACATGTTATACCGGAATGCAACGATCTTTCCTAACGCTTTGAACAAGCGGCTGTCAGTGCCATCTGCATACAAGGTCTGATTTGCCTGAGAGCAGCGTAGTAGCATCTGGTATCCATATCCATCAGAGGCCGTCAATACCAACTGGATATAGAGACACACTCGTTTGAGAGGAGTATAACAACGCATGTTATCTCTATCCATCTGGTAAGAAGCCCAGCGGGCCACTTTGAACGCACGGTGGGGATCACCATTGTTTGTTTATAGAGCACTGGGATCGTTTAATTTTGCTAAGGAGAGCACTTACTTTATTCCGTCCGGTAAGGAGGAATTCCAACAGGTGGAGGGAATTCAAGTCACCATTTGTTTTCAACACCATCTGTCACTTATCACATCACTGAAGATTGTCTAATATCGACACGTTGGTGTCTTGGGACTTTTTTCTTTATACAATATTGTACACATTGCACCATATTCTTTGTTTGATTTTTGAAGGTGTATATTTATTGGTTGCAAATTATTGCACAGTTATTCAATAGACACCCATGTAGGGGAAAGAAAGATATTAAATTGCGGCTTAGTCTGTATCTGTATGTGTGAGATACACCTTTTGTATACTGTTGTTCTATTCCGCTATTCAATAAACACCCATATAGGGAAAAAATATTAATTTGCGGCCTAGTCTGCATATTTTACTGTGAGATACACCCTTTTAGATACTGTTCTATTCTGCTATTCAATAAACACCCATTTAGGGGGATAAATTAATCATTTTGCAGCGTTTGCTCATTATGTTACTGTGAGATACACCCTTTAAATTTGTTTGGTGCATCTCCTTCCACCACCAAGGATTGCAGGGCGCTTCAGTTTGCCTCCTGTTGCTAACTCCTTCTACTCTGCTTCCTCATCCTCATCCTGTACCGCCTCCGCATCCAGAGCAGTGATCATTTCCAAGGCTTTTAGGGCAGTCATTTACAAGTGGCTCCGAGGGTGGGTTCCTGCACCCACAAACGCCAGGTAAACAATTGTCCAGCAAGGGCACAGTTCTGGAAGATGACGAGGTGGAGGATGAGGAGGAGATGGAGGAGGAGAAACCATGTTCACAGCAGGGTGGCACCCAGGTAACTGATAACAACAGATACTACACTTGATCTTAGCCAAAAGGTTGAGAAGCGATGCTGGTGGCATTCCCACCTGACAGCGGGGGCACAGTGGAAGCACATGGCGAAGGCAGAGGAGGATGTCGCCAATGCAGCCAGGGCACCGCCAGCACCTCAGAAGGCAGGGTTAGCATGTATGAAATGTGGAAAAGCTTTGTTGGCACGCCCTAAGAACCAGGACCACCAGCTTTTTTTTTTTTAGCCCGTGGTGTGTGAACACACTTAGACTATCACCTGGGTGCATAAAAAAGTGCACACCAAAAAAGTGAAACACAAAAAGTGCACAGGGTATACCCATGGTCCCTGACCCTGATCCCCCGGGCGCAAGGCTCCTGACAGGGACTGGGGTACTTACACTGGCTAACCTGGCCGAAACCAGGCAGCCCCGTTCTTTAGGAGGTCTGCTGAAACAGATCACCCCAAATACTAGGTGGGGCTCTCCCGAAGAGAGACCCCATGAGAGAGGGTGAACCAAGCCAGAAGGCCATATCCACCCCCTCCCAAGACTTTCAGGGACAGGCCCAAGGACATACACCCTACTAATCACGCTGTGCAAAAAAAAGTGTACTGCCACAATAAAAACACAAAACGTGAGACACACAACACATAAAAGTAGGTTAAGGGCTAGTGGAGAAGTGCAAGGTTAGTGCCACAATGCAATACTATGGCAGGCCATTCGGCCAGGAATAAAAAATCCCTCTGGTCCTGACTCCTGACCAAAAGGCCGGCCCTAGAGGCAGGTGTGAAAAACGTGTGTAGGAAGTGCAGTGTCCTTGGTGCCATACTCAGTGTTGCCATCCACCGTGAATTATGGCACCCCTGGACTGCCACTCCAGGGGCACATACACCACGGGCTTTTCAGAATCCCGGTCCCTGGCAAGACCAGTGCAGCCGTCCCTACCAGAAGGCCTCTGAATTTAGACAGCTTTGGGAGAGCCCAGCCCACAACCAGGGACACATACCTTTTCCAAGGCCAGACTCAACCCAGAAGGGGGAAAAAAGCCCCCCCACCGCCATCACCGTTCCTTAACATGTACCACATACCATATACAGTTTCTTACCATTCCTTACGTACTATACACATACTGAATGACGGGTCTGCCCCCTTCAATTTCTGGGTCTTCAAATTGGGCACATGGCCTAAACTTGCCCTTTACGCCTTGGAGGTTCTGGCCTGCCCTGCAGCCAGTGTATTATCTGAAAGTGTATTTAGCACGGCTGGGGGCGTTATCACAGACAAGCACAGCCGCCTGTCCAGAGCCAATGTGGACATGTTTTTTATGTTATTTTAAGTTATTTCCCTATCCACATTTGTTTGCAGAGCAGTTGCCATGCTCTTAAGAAGAGTTTGCTGCCATTTTCAGCCCTCTAGCCCTTTCCATGTTTTTTTTAGAGCCAATTTAGTGCTCAAAAGTTCGGGTCACCATCGACTTCAATGGGGTTTAGGATCGGGGTAAAGTTCGGGTTCAGTTCGGGTCACGAACCCGGACTGTTTTTTCAAGTTCGGCCAAACCCGCCGAACCCGGACATCCAGGTGTTCGCTCAATTCTACTTAAATCTTTTTTTTTTTCTTTACAGCAAAAATGTTTTTATTTTTTTCATAAATCAGCCAGAACTGACAGCAGCCGGTAAATACATATCAAATACATATAGGGTCCATTCACACATCTGTAAAATGGGTCCGCATCCATTCCACAATTTGGCCGAACCTTTACAGACCCATTAATTTTCAATTCCAGTCTGAAAAATTAGGCATTCACAGGATACAGAAGTAAGTGTCGGCCATTCCAGGCCCCAAAAATTAGCCCACATGGGTTTACCTGACAGCTAAGAATATTGTATTCTGTGGCTGAAGGTACATTAGGCATTCACAGGATACAGAAGTAAGTGTCAGCCATGAAAGGCCCCAAAAATTAGCCCACATGCATTTACCTGACAGCTAAGAACATAGTATTTGGTGGCTGGAGGTACATTAGGCATTCACAGGATACAGAAGTAAGTGTCGGCCAGTATAGGCCCCAAAAATTAGCCCACATGGGTTTACCTGACAGCAAAGAACGTAGTGTATTTGGTGGCTGGAGGTACATTAGGCATTCACAGGATACAGAAGTAAGTGTCGGCCAGTATAAGCCCCAAAAATTAGACCACATGGGTTTAATTGACAGCTAAGAACATTGTATTTGATGGCTGGTGACAGCTAAGAACATTGTATTTGATGGCTGGAGGTACATTAGGCATTCACAGGATACAGAAGTAAGTGTCAGCCAGTATAGGCCTCAAAAATTAGCCCACATGGGTTTACCTGACAGCAAAGTACGTAGTATTTGGTGGCTGGAGGTACATTAGGCATTCACAGGTAGGGATGGCCGTGCAGTTCGCCCAGCGGTCGGTTCGCTGCGTATTTTGCTTGTTCGCAAATTTGCAAAAAGTCAAACTTTTGCCGATGTTCGCATATGTCCGCGCCGCCATTTTCTTTTCCATTCAGAAGAACTTTGACACATGACAGTCAGATGGAACGGGACAGCCAATTGAAACATTTCAGCACATGGACATGCCCCCTACCCTGTAAGTAGACCTGTCGGCCATTTCACATTTTGCTTTTCGTCAGTGTAGGGAGAGGTTGGCTGTGCTCATGAGGGAGAGATTGCCAGACACAAATAGCTCTGTTAAGATCCACAAAAGTCCTTTTCAGGGCTGCTATTTCGGTATAGGTCTACTAGTATCTTTTAAGGTTAGGGGCAGGTATCCAGTCGGTGCTTTAGGGACAGTTAGAGATCGGCAGCAGTCACACAAATCGCTCTGTTAATGTCCACAAAAGTCCTTTTCAGGGCTGGTATTTCGGTATAGGACCAGTATCTCTTCAGTATAGGGACAGGTATCCAGTCTGTGCTTTAAGGGCAGTTAGAGATTGGCAGCAGTGACACAAATCGCTCTGTTAGGGCTCTTTCACACGGGCGGTCCGTATGTCCGCAAATCATCCATCCGTTTGCGGATGATTTGCGGACATAATGTAAGTGAATGGCATTGCGGATGTCAGCGGAATACCATCCGCTGACATCCGATTTTCTTCCTGTCAGTTCTGTTCCGTTTTTTGGAACGGAACAGAACCCTATTTTTGTTCCGTTCAAAAAACGGAAAGGAAGGAAAATCGGATGTCAGCGGTGTCATCCGCTGACATCCGCAATCCCCATAGACTTACATTAGGTCCGCATATCATCCGCAAACGGATGGGATGATATGCGGACACACGGAGCGGATGACAGAAATGTCATCCGCTCCGTGGAGAAAAGGACCGCAGCGGAGCTCTCACACGGACCGCCCGTGTGAAAGAGCCCTTAATGTCCACAAAAGTCATTTAGAGGGCTGCAATTTTTTTGGTATTTGTGTGCTGTGCACTATATACAGTGGGGGGGGGGGGTAATCCACAGTACAGTATAATATACTTTGTAGAAAGCATATTATAGTGGATAAGTAGCATTATTGTGCACTGTGCAGCATTGTGACAGGTGTGGTGACTGAGCGTTTCTGCAGCTCTGACGGGAATAATAAAGGGGGACTCTGACCGCAATATTAAAGGGGCACTCTGACCACAATATTAAAGAGGCACTCTGATCGAATTATTAAAGGGGCACTCTGATCGAATTAATAAAGGGGCACTCTGATCGAATTAATAAAGTGGCACTTTGACCGCAATATTAAAGGGACACTCTGACCTGAATAATAATAAAGGGGCACTCTGGCCGCAATATTAAAGGGGCACTCTGACTGCAATATTAAAGGGGCACTCTGACTGCAATATTAAAGGGGCACTCTGACTGCAATATTAAGGGGGCACTCTGACCGCAATATTAAAGGGGCACTCTGACCGCAATATTAAAGGGGCACTCTGACCGCAATATTAAAGGGGAACTCTGACCACAATATTAAAGGGGAACTCTGACCACAATATTAAAGGGACACTCTGACAGGAATAATAAAGGGGCACTCTGACCGCAATATTTAAGGGGCACTCTGAGCAGGACACATGAAGGGGCACTCTGATGGGGACACACTGGCTGTAAAGGAGGACTCTGATGGGGACACGGACACAGACTGAATGACGGCGGGGGACACGGGCTGTATGACAGCAGTGACATGGGCTGAATGACGGGGGAATACAGACTGGATGAGGGGGGACACAGGCTGGATGACGGGGGGACACAGGCTGGATGAGGGGGGACACAGGCTGGACACAGGCTGACAGTGTGTCCCTGTCAGAGTGCCCCTTTATATCCAGTGTGTCCCCGTCAGAGTGCCCCTTTATGTGGGCTAATTTTTGGGGCCTATACAGGCCGACACTTACTTCTGTATCCTGTGTGAATGCCTAATCTACCTCCAGCCATCAAATACACTACGTTCTTTGCTGTCAGTTAAACCCATGGGTTTCTGTAAAGGTTCCGCCAAATTGTGGAATGGATGCAGACCCATTTTACAGATGTGTGAATGGACCCAATATGTATTATACAATGTATTTACCGGCTGCTGTCAGTTCTGGCTGATTTATGAAAAAAAAAAAAATTTTTTGCTGTAAAAAAAAAAAAAAATTAGGGCAACTTTTCCAATTGCAATACTTCAGTTATGACATTGTCCATGTGCTGGGACTATTTGTGCACAGCTAGTATGTCTATTGTGGCTGCAAATACGACCTAAAGGTTTTTAAGGTTCGCCTCCCATTAAAGTCAATGGGGCCCGCCGCAGACTTGTAGTTTGCGGACTTTTGAGAAAATTTGCGGCTGACGATCGCGAACAACCACGGCCGATGTTCGTCCATCACTATTCACAGGATACAGAAGTAAGTGTTGGCCAGTATAGGCCCCAAAAATTAGACCACATGAGTTTACCTGACAGCTAAGAACGTTGTATTTGATGGCTGGAGGTACCTTAGGCATTCACAGGATACAGAAGTATGTGTCGGCCAGTATAGGCCCCAAAAATTGGACCACATGGGTTTACCTGACAGCTAAGAAAGTAGTATTTGATGGCTGGAGGTACATTAGGCATTCACAGGATACAGAAGTAAGTGTCGGCCAGTATAGGCCCCAAAAATTAGCCCACATGGGTGCACCTGACAGCAAAGAACGTAGTATTTGGTGGCTGGAGGTACATTAGGCATTCACAGGCTACACAAGTAAGTGTCGGCCAGTATAGGCCCCAAAAATTAGCCCACGTGAGTTTACCTGACAGCTAAGAACGTAGCATTCGATGGCTGGAGGTACATTAGGCATTCACAGAAAAAATAAATTGTCGGCTATGAAAGGCCCCAAAAATTTGTCATTCAATGGACATGAAATGCCATTTATGCCGCTGTATTTAGCGAAGGCAAGGACCAGGAATTGTTGTGGGTGGATGGCGGTCTGGCGGATATTTGTGGCCTGTCATGAGGAATTTCAATGAAACATGATCTACTGATCACATGTGTTGAATTCCTCAGAGATTCATGCCTCATTCATTTTTATAAATGTGAGGTAGTCTACACTGTCATGAGCTAGGCGAGTGTGCTTATCGGTCACGATCCCCCCTGCTAAGCTGAACGTCCTTTCGGACAGGACACTGGACGGGGTCAAGCCAACAGTTCCATTGCAAATTGTGCAAGCTCTGGCCAGAGGTAAAGCCTGCCCACCCAGTAGTCCAGGGGTTCATGACTCAGAGTGTCCACATCGGCTGTTAACCCGATGTAGTCGGACACCAGTCGGTCTAGGCGTTCCCTGATGCTGGATCCGGAGTACAGCTGTCGATGGTTCGGCTGAAAGAAGGATCTCATATCTGAAGTGACCAAGACATCTTCAAACCGCCCTCTTCTTGCAGACGTTGTTGGATTGCTACCCGCAATTGTCTCTCTGTGACTGGAAATTCCTCTGCCAGCGCATGCAAAAGCAGAATGCAGCATTTCCCGCAGCCAGGCCTGGAAGTGCTGCATTCTGACCGCCCTCTTTGATTGTGGTAACATTTCCACCATTTATTGTTTGTACCGGGGGTCTAAGTACGTTGCCACCCAGTACTGGTCCTTGGCCTTTATGCTTTTTAAACGGGGGTCCCCCTTAAAACACTGGAGCATGAAGGCCCCCATTCGCACTAAACTGGAAGCGGTGTAGTGGCCTGCTTCCAGCTCAGCATCCACGATAATGTCGTCCTCGTTCTCCTCCCAACATCCATGCATAACACCAGGGATCCCAGAAAGGTTTAAAGCATGCTCTTCTTGCTCCTCCTCATTCCCCCCAGACCCATCCTCCTCTGACTCCATTTCAGATGCCTGTTATTGACTTGTCTCAGATGGAGTAGCACCCACTGGGAATTCATCCAACATTGTGACTTCCTCCTCTTCCTGCTCCTGCTCCTCGACGGCTTGATCAATGACACAACGCAATGTACGCTCCAGAAAGAAGGCGTAAGGTACGATGTCACTGGCCATGACTGACCAGTTTGGTGATCTCATCGAATGGCCGCAGAAGTCTGCATGTGTCCCGCATGAGCAGCCACTGGCGAGCTGAAAAAAACCCAAGCTCCCCAGAACCTGTCCTGCCGCAGAGTTCATACAGGTAGTCGTTAACTGCACGTTTTTGCTGGAGCAGCCTGTCAAGCATATGCAACGTTGAATTCCATTGTGTGGGGCAGTCACAAATAAGACATCTGACGGGAAGGTTGTGTCACCTCTGAATGTCAGCAAGGCAAGCCATGGCTGTGTAAGATCTTCTGAAATTGCCCGAGATTTTCCTGGCCTGCCACAAGACGTCCTGGACCCCAGGGTATTTGGCAACGAATCGCTGCACGACCAAGTTCAGGACGTGTGCCATGCATGGCACGTGTGTTATTTTTCCCTGTTTCAGCTTGCTCAGCAGATTGGCCCTGTTGTCGCACACCACTTTACCAACTGTCAAATTGAGCAATGTCAGCCACTGATCTGCCTGTGAATGCAAAGCTGAAAGGAGTGCAGGAGCAGTGTGGCTCTTGGCTTCCAGGCACAACAGACGCAGCACAGCATGGCAACGTCTCACCTGGCATGTGGAATAGGTTCTGGGGATCTTGGGCGGCACAGCGGAAGAGACGGTAGCAGCGGAAAAGGAGGAGTTAGCCGAGGAGGAGAGGGAGGATGGAGGAGAAGAAGAGGCAGTCAGAAGGTTCACCCAGTGGGCAGTAAAAGTGATATACCTTCCCTGCCTGTGTTTGCTAGACCATGTGTCTGTGGTCAGATGTATCTTGGCACCAACACTGTGTGCCAGAGATATATTCACTCTCCGCTGAACATGGCCATACAGCTCTGGAATGCCCTTCTGTGAGAAATATTTCCTGCCTGGGACCTTCCATTGTGGTGTTCCAATGGCCACAAATTTACAAAAGGCCTCCGAGTCCACCAGTTGATATGGCGGTAGTTGGCGGGCTATAAGTTCCGACAAGCCAGCAGTCAAACATTGGGCAAGAGGGTTATCTGGTGTCATCATTTTTTTCTGCTCCAACATTTGGGCCACAGAAGCCTGCCTTTTTCCAAAACAACGTGACGATGGCATGATGGAAGGTGGAGTGGAGGACAATTGTGAGGAGAGGAGAAGGAGAAGAGGCTGGACGGTGAGAGCCTGGAGTGTGGCTTTGTGGGTTCTGACGGTGTTGCTCCCTCTGGTCTCAGTGATGGAAGTTCAGGTGCCTTCTTAAGGCGGTCATCCCTAGGTGAGTGTTGGGCTTACTGCGACTTATGCGTTGACTGCAAAGGCTGCAGATGGCAACACTGTTGTCAGTAATGGACACATTAAAAAAAATCCACACTGCGGAGCCATGTGCCGGCGTCCTGGGAGCGCCAGATGTGACTGTACATGGTTGATGGCTCGCTTCTGATAAATTTGCAGTCTGCTTTGTACCTCTTGTGCAATGCAAGTTCTGCCTGCCTCTCCTCCCTATCTCCCGGACCGTCTCTCCCTCTGAACTCCCCTCCTCTTCCTCTCTTGTGGCCACCCACATGACATCCATAGACACGTCATCTTCCACGTCACATTCCCCACCACTAACATTGAGATATCGGAGTAGGCAGCAACAGCAGGGACCAACCTCCTTGGGCTGATCTGGGTACTGTCGTCAGACTGCTGAGTGGCGGCTGTTGCTACCTCCTCTTCCTGATCCGATGCCAACAATGGCTGTGCATCGCAAATGTCTTGTGATGGATCGGAAAATAATTCCAGTGACTCAAGCGGAGGGTATGTGGTGGTGGTGGTGTTTTGTGGTGGTGTCTTTGGGGGTGCACACAGCAGATAGTGAAGAGGGTGCAGATAGAGAGGATGAGGAGGGTGCAGAAGAGGAAGGCTGAGGGAGCCACTCAACCAAGTCTGGTGCGTCCTTTGACGTATTCGAATGCACCTTCTGAAACTTCACACTTTGGCTCCGGCCTACTGCTCCTGCCCTACCCCTACCACCCCTTCGTATGTATCTGCCTCTTCCTCTGCCTGTCATGTTTTTAAATTACCCTGTGACAAAAGTCTCTAGAGAATCGCAGTATATCTGGAAAAAGGTATATAACATCCTGCTTCAATCTGTGGTATTGGGGGGCCACAAGTATATCATACCAGTTCTACAAATAATTGGCCAGTAACTGTTGTCACTGTGTGTAGCACAGTTAACACAGAAAAATAGGTCTAATTTTTGCAGGACTGAAATACAATCTTAGAAAAGTATACTGTTAAATAACACCCCACTTCAATATGCGGTATTGGGGGGGGGGGGGGGGGGCACTGGTTTATTACACCAGTTGTTCCAAAAATTGGCCAGCGAGTTTGGCACTGTGTGTAGCAGAGTTAACACAGCAAAAGAGGCAATATGGTTGCAGGACACAAATACACTCTTAGAAAAGTATACTGTTAAATAACACCCCACTTCAATATGTGGTATTGGGGGGCCACAGTTTTATCACACCAGTTCTACAAATAATTGGCCAGTAACTGTTGTCACTGTGTGTAGCACAGTTAACACAGCAAAAGAGGCCACATTTTTGCAGGACTAAAATACACTCTTAGAAAAGTATACTGTTAAATAACACCCCACTTCAATATGTGATATTGGGGGGGGGGGGGGGCGGGCACTGGTTTATCACACCAGTTATTCCAAAAATTGGCCAGGGAGTTTGGCACTGTGTGTATTAGAGTTAATGCAGCAATAGAGGCAATATTGTTGCAGGACACAAATACACTTGTAAAAGTATACTCCGATAACACCCCACTTCAATATGTGGTATTGGGGGGGCCACTGGTCTATCACCCCAGTTATAATACATTAAAAGTGCTTTTGTGTTGGAGCCGGCAGCCGGAGCGGATGGACGTGTGAGCCTTCTGCTCTGCACTTCGGGTCCATCACAGCAATCCACAGTGGCATATTGAGCAGGGTTTCTGGCCACACAGCACCCCGGACACCCGCGGAACGCAATGTCAGCATTGGGGAAAAGAAAGGACCGGGAGAAGCCGAGGAAGCTCTCTGACTTCTTCACCCCAGCACCGGGCCGCACCAGACAAGATGGCGCCGGCGCCAGACATCGCAGCAGATCTCCACAGGGCATATGAAACGTCCATTCATCCCCATTCGGACGGGATAAGGGTGAGTCTGCTGATCCCCAGCCTCTGCAGCTGTCCTCCCCTACTGCTAGTCCTGCTAAACAGAGGATGAGGTTCTCAGGCCCTCATGACTCCGATCTCCTGGATGACACAGCTGGAGAGGAGATGGAAGACACTAATGAGTGCGGCCTAAAACTGGATGCATTCCCCACAACAGGGCAACCCATCACTGACAGCACTATGAAAGACATGTTGCAATGCAAACTTTGAGGGGGGCCCTCCAAAAAGACATGGAGTCATTCATGAAATCTACTAATAGGAAATTGTCTGACATGGGGGACAGAGTAGATTTTGTGGAGAAAAAAATGGATTCACAGGGGCCCATAATGAGCTGGTGGATGTGCATTTTGAATTGGAAGATGAACTTAAACAGCTCAAACTGAAAGTGACGGATTTTGAAGACCGGTCCCGCAGAAATTATATTAAATTCAGGGGCGTTTCGGAATCTGTGAAACCTGCAGAAATCGCACCGTTTCTGCAGCAGTTGATGCTGAAGACCTTGCCAGGCCTCATGGCTGCGGACGTGATCATAGACAGGGCTCACAGACTGCCTAAACCAGCCCACATCCCTGAATCAGTGCCTAGAGACGTTATAGCCAGAATTCACTTCTTCCATGTTAAGGACCAGCTCATGAGATACTCCAGACAGAACGCTTCTCTCCCAGACCCATATGGGGGGATTGCGCTCTATGCTGACCTCTCACAAGCTACGCTGGCTGCTCGCAATAACTTGGTCCCTATTACCAAAATCCTGCGGAATCATAAGATCCTCTATAAGTGGGGATTTCCCGCCAAGCTGACAGTCACAATGAATAATACCTTGCATGTGATCCACTCCATGGCCAGGGGGCTATATCTACTGCGACAATGGGGTCTACTCCCGAGGGAGGAGAACCCCCAATCCCCGGCCTCTGGCTCCAGGGGGAGATCTAGTACAAGTAAACCGGCCTGAGGGTCATAGACCAATCGCTGCAAGTTGATGATAACCCCTTGATCTGATTTGGGACACTCAACAGGTTCCTGTTCTTTTTGTTTACAAGCATATGTTGGCTGGTGCCCTTGGACCCGGGCACGGCTCAAGTATCTTCACCCCATACCTATTTGTGAGATTCCTCGCATCCTGACAGTTCTGGTTGCTTACTTTACAGACGCTTTCCTGACAGCAAGTTTACTAGCTATGTTGGCCGACTGTTCTGGCCTTGATTTTTCCCTTCTCTTTCCTCCCTGCATTCCCTATTCCTGCCACTGGAGGGAGCCAAAGCACTTCGGACCGATGCCATGTCACTTAGGCTGATGTTTTTCAATGTCAGAGGCCTGAATCACCCAGCAAAAAGGAGAAATCTCTAGAAAACTGCATTGGACACTGGCTGCGATATCATCTGCATTCAAGAGACACATTTCTGTAAGGACCACGCACCTAGATGCTCACATCCCAAGTTTCCGAACGTATTTGTTTCATGCGACCAAGCTAAACGCAATAGAACTTTGATTGCAATAAGGGACACGGTCTCTTTCAACCTGCTTATGGAGCAGCATGATGAGATGGATAGATATGTTCTGCTGGTAGTTGAGATAAACGGGTCTCCCTATACTTTGCTGAACATACATGCACCCAACAAAAAAACAGTTAAATTTATTAGGAAAATGGTACAAATGGCGAATAGTATTAAGCAGGGATCTCTGTTTGTGGGGACTTTAATGCTGTTATGTATTCTGATATTGGCTGTTCTTCAGTGGGGGGGGAGACGCAGGCCGAATATAGGTCCTTCCTGCTATGGGGAGGGCCTGTATGACCCCTGGAGATGTCTCCACTCCACTGAACGGGATTATTCTTACTTTTCAGGTGTACATGGTAGGTACTCCTAGAATAGACCTCTTTTTGACGGACAAATTTACTCTTCAAAAAACTACTAAGGCCAGTATCCACTCTATCACATGGTCAGACCATGCCCCAATCACCCTAGATTTAGAGGCCTGACCCAGTACCGTTCACAGGCCACTATGGCGCAACAACACTTACGTGCTATCCCACCCATAATATAGCGCCGACCTGCACAAGAAGGTAGCAGACTACTTTGAAATTAATACTGGTGGCTCGTGTTCCCCTGCCATGGTCTGGTGTGCCCACAAGGCTGTGGCTAGGGAATTTCTCATTCAACAAGCAGCTAAGGTAAAGAGGGAAAAATCCCAGCACATACAATCACTGCAAAAGGAAATTACTGCCTTAGAACACCAGCACAAAACAACACATTTGGGGAACGTAGAGCTACTTGACAAACTAACAACCCTGAGGTTGGGACTTAGAAAAACACTGGTAGCAGAGTATGTCTTTCACTTCAAAAGGTTACGGGTGTCATGGTACTCCAACAGCAATAAAGCGGGGAAACTTTTGGCTTCCCAGCTTAAGCAGAGACGCATTAAGACTCGGATACCACATATTAAGCACCACCTGACGAACAAAGTGGTCACCAATCCCACCGACATTGCTGCAGTGTTTAGGGATTACTATGCGTCCCTCTACAACCTTGCAGATTCTGAACCTTCCTCGGTACCCTCCTCGACAGCCATCCAGCAATTCCTTGATGCACTACACCTCCCATGTTTGGACACCTCCTCACTTAACGAGCTGAATGCCCCTATATCCCAGGAGGAAATAATTTTGGTGATTAAATCGCTCCCTCTACACAAATCGCCAGGGATAGACGGTTTCTCCTCGGAGTATTACAAGACATTCCCCCACATTTTGGCCCGCCACCTAGCCAGAGTGTTTAATGATGCTTTTTCCAACGGTACCTTTCCTAGGGAAATGCTTGAGGCGGTGATAATCACACTCCCCAAACCAGGTAAAACACCAGACGCACCCCAGAACTTTAGACCCATTTCTCTACTTAATGTGGACATTAAGATCTATGCTAAAGTGATAGCTAATATGCTACTCCAAGTTACCCCGGCACTTATAGGACTTGATCAAGTGGGTTTTGTCAAAGGCAGGCAGGCACCTGACGGTACGAGGCGTATGATCAATCCCCTTTCATATTTAAAGATTCATCGCACCCCGTCAGTACTGTTGGCTCTTGACGCTGAAAAAGCGTTTGACAGTGTCCACTGGGGATACCTGTCTGCTACTCTTGCAAAATTTGGGTTCTGGGGCAATATCCACTCGGCCATCATGGCATTATATTCTGCACCATCCGCCAGGGTGTTTACAGTTGGTCTACTCTCGCAAAGTTTTAACCTGTCCAATGGGACGCTCCAGGGGTGCCCACTCTCACCAGTTTTATTCTCCCTGGCTATTGAGCCTTTAGCGGAAACTATTAGGTCGGACCCTGCGGTTACTGGCATTCAAATAGGGTCCACTCAACAAAAATTGGAATTGTTTGCGGACGATATCATTCTTACCTTATCCAATCCCGCGGTATCTTTAGTGGCAGTCCAAAATATATTGGACACTTTCAGTAAGGTCTCCCTATATAAAGTTAATAAGACCAAGTGCTCAGCCCTCCCTGTATGCATACCCAAGAGTCAGCTGGCAGTACTTAAAGGCCTTTTTGCATGCGACTGGGACAATCCCTCTATAACCTATCTAGGCATACAATTGACCTCCCCAACAGAAAACCTATAAATATAATTACCTACCACTGCTGTCCCAAATTGAGGCGGAATTCCAACAGATCAGGAAAGTACATCTATCATGGCTAGGCAGGATAGCAGCCTACAAAATGCAAATCCTCCCCAGGTTACTGTATTTTTTTAGAACTCTCCCCATACCTATCCCCCAAGTGTTCTTTGAAAAACTGGCTTCTAAACTCAGGCAGTACATTTGGGACGGGAATAAACCTAGGATATCACTGTCCAAGTGTTATGAATCTAAAAATGTTGGTGGTGTGGGTCTGCCGGAAGCTCAAGCTTACTATTACGCAGCAGTGCTCAGCCACACAAAATTCTGGTTTTCGTGCAAGGAAGACAACTGTAGAACCAAATTGAACGGCAGGTAACAGAGGGTCATGATCTACCGGCGCTAGCGTTAGCTGCATGCACTGCCCACACAGTCAAGGGCCCTCTATACCTGACCATTGCGCCCTCCATTTCAGCATGGCAGAGATTTTTCAAGTGCGACTTTGGAGACATGAGGACTAAAAAGCTTTCCATCCCATTTGCTGTTTACCCCTGCCTGTTTCTGTGCCTATCTGTATCTACCTGGAAGAAGCAAGGGATAAACTTTCCCACGACCAACTTCCAACAGCCCAGTATGATGGAAAGTTTCACCTTGCACCGCATAGACTCCTTTCACAAATGTACCCCTTTCCCCACTTTTAGCATGCCACTCCCTGTATGGAAATACCTTCTTAACACCCTGGACTCTAAAAGTAAAGGTATCTCACTTTTTTATAAGATCTTTCACCAGTGCTCGACACCACGTAAATCCCCATCCATGCTAAAATGGGAACAAGATTTAAGTCAAGAATTCCACATAGAAAATTGGCTAGCCGCCACAAGAATCAATACCCGTGCTTCAGCCTGTGTCGACCATTGGAACAATGCCCAAAAAATTCTACACAGGTACTACATGACCCCCTCTAGGTTACATGCGATGGACTATAATATTTAATCTATGTGTTGGAGGGAGTGCCAAAATAGGGGGAATTTATATCATGTGCTATGGGATTGTTCGAAAGTCCTAACACTTTGGCGGGGAGTCATCTCTCTACTCTCACACATTAGTGGCCAGTTTTGTACCTTGAACTTAGCTATGGCCCTTTTGAGTATAGGTGTAGATGGGCTCCCCCCTCAAAGTAGAACAGTGGCAGCGCACATATTGTTTGCCACCAGAATAGCCATCGCTGCGCATTGGCGAACTCCCACAATCCCCAGTATTACCGAAATCAAGAAGAGAATACAATCCCAATGTAAAAATGGAAAAGATGTTAGCCTATAAAGAGAGAAGGGCCGATGTGTTCCATAAGAAATGGGACCCTTGGCTCAAGGTTACACTTGATAATGATTAACTGATGACTAAAGGTTGTCTGGGCCTCTCAGGTCCTCTGATAATAGCTTGACATGACATTGGTACATCTATGGGCTAACCCCTCTAGTGGCAGGTACCCCCCCCCTCCCAGTTTCCTTCTCCTACTCTCTTTCTCTTCTCTACTTTTTCTTCCTCTTCCCTCACCGAGACTACTACCTGCCCCCAGGTTGTTATGGGTTAAGTGAGAACCCCTATTGTAAGGTAGCCTGCGGGTAGCAGGTGCTCTTTTAGCTAGAGTATTAACAACCCTAGACCAAAGCTCAGCTAGGCTAAGGAGGCGAGTGGTGGCGCACTTGCCTCCCCCACAGCGCTTTTTGGAGGTAATCAATCACAGTGTGTTCCCTTTGGGGTGACGAGTATCTCTTTGTTGGACATACCTCTCCTAGCTTATCTCTCCGACTCTTAGGAGTTGCAGTTAAAAGTAGATGTTATCAGTTTATGACAGTAGCACTGCCTTTACAGTAGGTATGCAGTTACCTGTAGTGTCTACTGCTGTTATGATGTTTAAGTGCCATAAGATAACCTGTACTACGGAAACTTTTGTCATGTAACTTGTTCTGCTATTTATGGATGGAAATGTTTACCTTTGCTTGTACATGCCTTTTTTACCTCAATAAAAAAGTTTGGTTAAAAAAAAAAAAAGTGCTTTTGTCACTGTTTGTAGTATTGCTGCAGCAACGCTCAGTCACCACACCAGTCACAATGCTGCACAGTGCACAATACAAATCCACTATAATATGCTTTCTATATTACAAAGTATATTATACCATGGATTACACCACTATATAGTGCACTGCACACCTATACCATATAAATAGCAGCCCTGAAAAGGACTTTTCTGGGTCTTAACAGAGCGATTTGTGTCACTGCCGATCTCAATCTGTCCCTGATTAACACAGCATACCTGTCCCTAATCTAAAAAGAAAGTGTAGTAGACCTATACCAAATACCAGCCTACGAAAGGACTTTTGTGGATCTTAACAGAGCTATTTGTGTCTGGCAATCTGTCCCTGATGCGCACAGCCAACCTCTCCCTATGCTGACAAAAAGCAGAATGTGAAATGGCCGACAGCTCAGGTCTATTTATAAGGTAGGGGGCATGTCCATATGCTGAAATGTTTCAATTGGCTGTTCCGTTCCACCTGACGGCTGTGTCATGGGTCAAAGTTCTCCCCAATGTAAACTAATATGGACACCGGGAACAACGCCACGTGTTCGTAAAATTGGCGCGTAGCGAACAAGCAAAATTTGCCGCAAACCGACCGTGGGCCATCCCTACCCATCACACCAAACTGAGTCAGGAGGGTGTGTTACTTAGACATGCTCAGACTACTGTCAGACTCTCTGTAGGCCCTTCCAGATGGTCTGGACCTCCTGTCCCAAGGGCCAGTCCACGATCCTGCTTCTCAGTTGCTGTCTTTAATGACTTGGCTGTTGAAGCCCCAGGTCCTAAGGAATGGTGGTTATCAAATTTTGTTACCCATACTCACTTGAAGGCTAGGAAATTGACTTTGCACAAAGTCTACCATCTCAGCTGGAAAGCCTATTTTGCGTAGTGGGAGACCAGGGAATTTCATGCTAGCAAGTACTGTCTGACACATCTTGTCCTTCCTCCAGTCTAGTCTGGATCAAGCCTTGAGTACTCTCAAAGGGCAAATCTAGAGCTTGACCTTTCTGTTACAGAGACCCTTTCTGAATGAGGAACACTTTTTTGGGTTTCTACTCAAACCTGTGCACAATTCCCAAGCCAAATGGAGGATTTCGGATCCTTCTGGGCCTGAAGACTCTTAATTTGTTCCTCAGGGTTCAAAGGTTCTACATGGAGTCAGCCAGGTCAGCTATTGTCTTTTCTCCTTTCCGGGAAATTTTCTGGCTTCAGTAGACCTTTAGAATTCTTACTTGCAATTACCTGAAAGTGGCTGCACATAACCCATGGTTAAAGACTAAAGCTCCTCTGAAGAAATGTTTTTTTACTAGTAAGTCAGAAATTCTATCTTTTGCCTTTAAATAAACAATATAAATAATCCTTTGCAATCCTGCACTGAAGGTCCTTACTCAAGCATTTCCTGTTATAGGGTGACAAATTTCAATTGTGCTCCTGTTGAGTTACTCTCTCACATGTTCCCCTGGCTGTGCTGACACACATTGCTCAGACATGGTACACCGTTGTTACTATCAGGAAAATATCATAGAGCAATAATTTGCAGCTGATGCTGGAGTGAGTGTGGTGGACAAGATGTGGTTTAACAGGGCTGCATAAGGTCTGCAACACTGAGATGGGAATAAAGGGAAAAGAAAAAAGTAAATCTGTATTTTGTTTTAAAAACAACAATTGCAAACTACACATCATCCAGTTAGGATTAGCTCTACTTTAAGACTTAACATATGGTGCCTTTACTGTGACTCATAGGAGGATCTGGACTCACCACCTGAGCAGTCTCCATAAGAAAGGAACAGCCCCATGTTATTGGTGATTTTTTTTTTTATCTTATTAGATTCCACCTTCAGCCCTTCAACTGGTGTATACAGATAGTGATGGAAGATTGCAGCTGGATGAGTCGGTGGTACAGAGATGCTTCTTGGACACAGAGGTGTCCGAAAACCCCCTGTGCCTTATCTGTGGGATCGGGGAGAAGCGGAGAGGAAAGTCCACCCTACTGAATTATATCCTGAGAGCCCTTCTCTGCCTGGTGAGTAAACCTACCCATATCATATCCTGAGGGCCCTTCATTGCCTGGTGCTAAACGCCAACCCTATTATTACCTGAGAGGCCTTTAATAACTGGTGGGTAAAGTGATTCATGTATATCTTGAGATCCCATCACTGCCTGGTGAGTAAAGCTATTGATGTCATATACTGAAAGCTTCTCCCTGCCTTGTTGGTTAAATCCATCCAGATCATATCCTGAGAGTCCTTTACTGCCCGGTGGGTAAAGCCATCCATATCATACCCTCAGAGCCCTTCTCTGCCTGGTGAGAAATCCCATCCATGTCATATCTTGAGAGCTCTTCACTGCCTGGTTAGTAATCCCATCCATATTATATCCTGAGAGCCCTCCACTGCCTGGTGAGTACCCCTTCTATATAATTTCCTAAAAGAGCCCTTCACTGCCTGGTAGGTAAACCCATCCCTATCCTTCATTTTGAATGGCACTTCAACTCACCAAGGCAATGTATCTTTAATGCACCTACATTGCAGCATACCACAAAGCCCAGTATCTCACTTATGTGCCAATATTGGTGCATGTCTATATTTTTGCACATTTTGCTGCATTTCTAGCCTATTTAAATACATTTAAGTCAACACGCCAGGATGTCAACATCTGAAGTGGCCCCAAATGTATTTATATTTCAACCTTTTCTAATTCCAGTACTTTCGATAGGCACATTCAGACTTGTTTAGCTACATTCATGCAGATTTATTTCAAAACTAAACACATATGAAATACATTGTATGTTTTACCTGCCAAAGGATTCTTCTTTCTGTCCATCCAGTCCTGAGATACACAGCTCTGCCCCACATTGGCAAAGGAGTAAAACTGTTTTTTCTTTGCCTCAATTTAAAGTGGACCTTGCAACAGAAAATAACAATCTCTCATCTCTCCTTCCTAGACCCTGCTTTTAACCCCATAATACCACCTTCTCCCGGTGGCCCTTTATGTGGGCTTTACTGCCCAAGCAACGCAGCTTTTTTATCATGCGACCAATGTTTTAATAATGAATTTAGAGCTGTTTTACTATGTGTCTTTCATATCTGTCTGGAGTTCACCTTTAACCTATACATGAAGCTGGTTTTTAGAGCTTTTTATGTTGTTTTGTTTACTAATTGAGTGTATTGAACTGATGATGAATTTCCTTTTGTAGGAGAGACAGCAGCCGGTCAGTCTGGGGCAGGACGATGAGCCCCTCACAGGGTTTGAATATAGAAGTGATGTTGACAGTGTAACAAAGGGGATCTGGATTTGGAGTAAACCCTTCATCCTAAGGAGGAATGAGGAGAAGGTTTGATGCCGGCCTTTTTTTGTTAAAATATACAGAATGATATCTTATCATGTATAAAGACAGAAAAAATGTAGGGGATTACACTTCATTATAGCTTATCCCTTCCTTTAGCCAAGGTAGCGTTGAGAAAGTAGACCTTCTAGCAGGGCCCCGATTCTCCATCAGCGATGAACATGATGGCCAAGGGCACCTCCCACTGTCCCCCTGCTCAGGAATGAGAAGGAGTACACACACACCTGTAACATGGAGAAACTCCACCATCTTTGATCACTCACATTCTCCTGGCTTGAGGATCTCCTCCAAAAGACAAGGAATGTCCACACGTTCAGATTTTCAGTTCTTGTTTTACTGAAGCAATAACATTATGTACAGCTCTTGGCCAACAACCCTTCACCTCTGCCTCTTTAGTCCCAACATTAATAACTTTGCACAGTGCAAGTCCAACATAAACATAGGATGGCCACCCAACTCTTCCAATGTCCTTACCATAGTTCCCCATAGGTGGGTTCTGCAACTGAGCCTGTACCAGGCCTTCCCCGAAGGGTTAATTTCTTAAGGCTACAAGCTAACTCTGCAGTATACTAGGTGTAGCCTTTCCCATCACCCTCTGCCTCAAATTCTTCTGGCTCTAGATTATAAGTGAGTAAACTAGCCCTACCCACCACATCCACCCAGGAGAAGAGTATATTGTCATTTAAAGTGTTACTAAACCCAGGACCCTATCTGGTCTCCCACAGTACACAGGAAATTATTTTAGCAATTATATTTATAAATCTACCTTTTTTCATCAGCAGTATATAGCAGTCTTGTGACTTCAATCAGTGTCTGGCCGAGCGCTGGTTAAAGCTTGTAGGAGGAGTTTTCATTCTCCTCTGACTTTCCTATGAGGCTGCATGACCCCTAGCTCTCTGTCTGGACAGTGCTGATTGGCCCTGTGCTGATCACATGCACTCTCCCCAAAAAAAAATAATTGGGGACTGTGGAAGAAGGGGAGGATTAGAGAAGACAGAATCAAATAGTGCTAGTTTAAGCTTGTAGGAGGAGTTTTCATTCTCCTCTGACTGTCCTATGAGGCTGCATGACCCTCTGTCTGGACAGTGCTGATTGGCCCTGTGCTGATCACAAGCACTCTCCCAAGAAAAAATGGATTGGGGACTGTTGAAGAAGGGGAGAATTAGAGAAGACTGGATCAAACAGCCTTTTTACACAATGGGGAGGATTAACCCCTTAGGTTCCACAGTGAGTGCTTTACTGCATATACGGACTGATTTTACTGTTGTGGGTATAGTAACACATTACATAACATAATTATTTTTCTTTATCAATCAAGACAACTGTAAAAAGGCTGGAGTATGTTCCTGATACTCGTTAGAAATGAGGAAGCCACTTGGATTAGTAGTAATATTTTTTTACTATCAGTAAAGAATTCCAGTTTAATATGACTATCTGCTATTGACTATATCCTGACCTGGATGAAAAAGCATCTTCATAGACACACCACAAATAAGCTTTGGTCAAATTAAAATTACCGTTTGTAACGGAACCGCCGACCCACACTGTGTTTGTGGTCTTCCGTCAGTATACGGCTTCCTTGAAGTCATGGACATATATACCAGATTTTCCCTGCCGCCCTCATACAAGGCTAGCCGACAACTTAGCTTGTACAGGAATCACACTTTATTGAACAGTCAAACAGAATTTTTATACAGCATGGGAATATCCCCCTCCTGATCAAACTACCACACACAGGTCAGGGGTTGCCTGATTAAATTCTCGTATGCAGATGAAATTGTATACAGAAACATAATTAACCTGAACTAATTATCTAGCTATCTGGACAGAACAATGTGGGTTCATTAACATTTAACAATGGGACAGGCAGACTTAACACAATCCACATTCCACTTCAATATATAGACAATAGGACAAGACTGCCAATGAGTCTGTCCGTCTCCTACATTGAAGTACATGGAATACACATCTACGTATTGCTATGATTATTAGGAGTCAGACTTCATGGCAACAGGCTATAGGTCTCACAGTGTAAAGTGGGATTAAATACTCATATTTCTTGAGAGATATTGCTGACAAATATTACTGTCCCACTTGAAGCTATCCAAACCATTATGTATCGGTCTTTCATTCCCAGTGACGGTGAGTACCGTCACATATCTCCCCCCCACAAGGTAGACTAACCAGGTACCAGACCTCCAATCGGTCTGTGCCTGAGTTAGTCGGGTAACCATTCCCCAATTTGGACATGATAGATTAGATATGATAGGTTGGACATTATGTATGTACAGTATGTCTTTTTCTTTTTTTAAGTCAAACCATCTATTTAAAGCCTGATATAGCCCAAGGAGTGTCCTTTGAGATTGGTTCATTGCTTGCTTTGGTGACCGTTTACTTTCTCCTCACAGATGGTGGTATTTGTTCTGGACACGGAGGGCTCGCTGGATATCAAGGGTGACCGGGAGACCTGTCTTAAACTTTCTGCACTGTCTATGCTACTCAGCTCACATCTGGTATTTGTTTCTTGAATTCTGTCATTTTATATTAAATTCTCTAGTAATGTTCTTATGTGTTCATAAGTTAATAAGAATGTGTCAATTTTGATGTATTCTGCAGATTTTTAATGTGAATGCATGTCTGAAAACCACAGAACTGGATTACCTGGAGGTAGGTAGTTTGAGATCCTATGTTCTAATATACAATACAAATCAGGTGACTTCAACAGTCCTCCCTCTATGTGGTTAGCTCCTAATATTTTCCATATTAGACCAGGTATGTGTCCCCATTCTGCATGCAGCAAAGGCACATTTAGGACATCCACATACAGTTTTCTCAGT
Source organism: Pelophylax lessonae (assembly GCF_965119305.1). Taxonomy (NCBI): domain Eukaryota; kingdom Metazoa; phylum Chordata; class Amphibia; order Anura; family Ranidae; genus Pelophylax; species Pelophylax lessonae. Next base: position 21,954,520 of record NC_138773.1, read on the forward strand.
GCACTGGTATAATCCCTAAGCAACCTTCTAGTCTTTTTTTGAATTTTGGTGTCCTATTTTTTGTGACTATTGCTGTTATTCTCCTTAGTGCCCAGGACTGGCTTCAGAATACCTTAGTTATGACTTTGTGGCAAATGTGGGGGTCCAACGTGGCACCTTACAAAGCCATGACAATAACTCTTTACAAGGGTTCTTGATGAAACGTTGACATACCTTAGACTCCATAGCCTAGAAGAGCCTTCATTATTGGCCAGAATAATCCATGCATTCATCCATATTATTTACTAATTGTGTATAAAGAGGTAAAAAAAACTGTGAAAAGGTCATGCAAAGTCAACAATAGGTCTTTTATGAGTCTAGATATATTCCAAGACCAACATAAAAGCTTACATGGTGCAGACTGACAAGTATTTCACTACAAGGCCACCATTGTTGGACACCTCCTGTGTTTTGGAAAGATTCTGTAAAACGATTACTCCTTATCTCTCTATTTGTTGTCTGCGAATCTCACTCTAGGCCTGCTATAAAACCATGAGGCCATGTTTACTTTGGTGGACAATATAAGACTTGGTTAGCCATATCGAAAGGGACAACATTCCATTAGGTTGGAGAATCTCATTGATACATCTTTCTTTTTTTGTCTTTGGTCTTTCCAGATGTATCTTCATGTGTCCGAAATGACAGGAGCATCATTTTCACTACAATATCTCCAGGTGACTGATGTACCTTATCTGTTAACTGCTACAATCATAGAACATCTCGTGTAAAGAGTCATGTGATGGGATGAACAGCTGCCAGTTGTTTCAAGGCAGAGTGCAGCGCTATGACGAAAGTGAATATAGTGAGATCTGATCCAGTTAAAACTGTATAGAGAGAATTGGGGAGTAGTATTGAACACAGTGCTACTCGCATTGCCCCCAAAACTCAAACATCTGTAACAAAAGTGGTCAGATTTAAATGTCGTGTATATTTTAGTTCAAGCTTTTCCCAACATTTTCAACACAGAGGAACACTTGAAATAACGTTCTGGTCTCAGGGAACCCCTGATAAAATGACCATATCTATAACTCCTGATACATTAGTGTGATGGTCAGTGGGAAGAATGCTCCTTACACTTGTAGTCATTGGGAAGAATAACCCCCTATAGATGGCAAAAAAGATCAATGGTGTGAGTGGGAATTTATCAGCAGAAATTGCTCTTTCCTCAAGGAACCCCTAGCATCTTCTGGGGGAACCTTTAGGGCTCCATGCAACCCTGTTTGAGAAACCCTGTTCTAGGCAGTCATGTAGGGTGACAATTTTAACAAAACACAGTCCAGCTTTGTAGAAATACAGAGCGTAAAAAAACGTTCTTTGCCAGGGTCTTCAAAGGACTTCTGATGAGTTCCTGTCATAAATTACCAATTCATAAACCTAAGGAGAACACATCTGTGCATCTTTAATATTGACCTACAGCTGACACTTATACCATCAACTTTAATTCAAATTCTATAACTCCTACAGTGATGAAGTTACCTTCTTTGGCTACACTAGTGTTGATGTTGATGAACATTTTAACACCAAATATGCCTATTTTACAAGGTCCAGGAGGCTAATAAGGCACATATTTCTCCTCCGATCTGTGTCATATTTGATATCTAACACATTGGAACATTAGTCTGCTAAATGATATGCCTTTTTTCGATTGTAAAACTGTTTAAAGTGGAGTTCCACCCATTTTAACAAGTTGATATGTACGTTATCCCCTTTAAATATGCTAATGCCAATGTAAACAATTTTTTTTTTTTTTTTTAAGGAAATACCTTTTATCTTCTTTATTTATCTGCACTTCCGGGTCCTGCTGCTTTCAGCGATTACGTCACTCGGCGATTCGCAAGGGCTCCTGGGACAACATGTATCCCAGCAGCCCTTGCAATTCGCCTAGTGACGAAATCTCGTGTTATTTGCAGTTCTCAGGGATGTATTACATTCAGTCCGCGCTCCGCCCCACCTCCGCCCGGCCTCCGCTCCGCCTCCTCTCAGTGACTGAAAGCATTACATCCCGTAGAGCTCACTGAGAGGAGGCGGGGCGGAGGCGGGGCAGTTTGTCAGATGCATTATCCGACGATAGACAGAGAGTGGAGGGGACAGAATCTAATGTCAGATTCTGCCTCGCTCTCTGCACTATCTTTACTATAGCTGTACGGCTTCTTCTTATGTGAGATTCAGTGACAAATGGTGGAATATTATCTGATTACAGAACACTCAGCTCTTATCTGGACACATTAAAGGGGCACTCTCACCGCACGGGGACACTGATGTAAAGGAGAACTCTCATGGGGACACGGATGTAATATATAAATAATAAAGGGGAGCTCTGACTGGACACATAAAGGGGAACTCTGACTGGAATATTAAAGGGGAGCTCTGACTGGAATATTAAAGGGGAACTCTGACTGGAATATTAAAGGGGAACTCTGACTGGACACATAAAGGGGAACTCTGACTGGAATATTAAAGGGGAGCTCTGACTGGAATATTAAAGGGGAACTCTGACTGGAATATTAAAGGGGAACTCTGACAGGAATCTAAAAGGGGAGCTCTGACTGGAATATTAAAGGGGAACTCTGGCCGGAAAAAAATAAAGGGGAACTCTGGCCGGAAAAAATAAAGGGGAACTCTGACTGGAAAAAATAAAGGGGAACTCTGAGCGGGATAATGATGTAAAGGTGTCACGGGGACACTGATGTAAAGGGGCACTCTGACAGGGACACATCCATGTCCCCATCAGAGTGCCCCTTTACATCCAGTGTGTCCCCATCAGAGTACCCCTTTACATCCAGTGTGTCCCCATCAGAGTGTTCCTGTCCCTGTCAACCTTTACATCCAGTGTCCCCGTCAGAGTTCCCCTTTACATCCAGTGTGTCCCTGTCAGAGTTCCCCTTTACATCCAGTGTCCCCGTCAGAGTGCCCCTTTACATCCAGTGTGTCCCCGTCAGAGTGCCCCTTTACATCCAGTGTGTCCCCGTCAGAGTGCCCCTTTGCATCCAGTGTGTCCCTGTCAGAGTGCCCCTTTACATCCAGTGTGTCCCCGTCAGAGTGCCCCTTTGCATCCAGTGTGTCCCCGTCAGAGTGCCCCTTTGCATCCAGTGTGTCCCCGTCAGAGTGCCCCTTTACATCCAGTGTGTCCCTGTCAGAGTGCCCCTTTACATCCAGTGTGTCCCTGTCAGAGTGCCCCTTTACATCCAGTGTCCCCGTCAGAGAACCCCTTTATGTGTCCCCTTCAGAGTGCCCCTTTACATCCAGTGTGTCCCTATCAGAGTCCTCCTTTACATCAGTGTCCCCGTCAGAGAACCACTTTATTATTCCAGTCAGAGTTCCCCTTTATTTTTTCCAGTCAGCGTTCCCATTTATTATATATTACATCAGTGTCCCTGTGCGGTGAGAGTGCCCCTTTAATGTGACTGTTCTGTAATCAGATAATATTCCGCCATTTCTCACTATCAATCTCACATAAGAATAATCCGTTCCGTCCCGCACATGCATTATTCCACAGGACACCGGTCTGGAAATAACGCAAGATTTCGTCATGAGGCGATTCGGAAGGGCTGCTGGGATACACAACGCCGCTATCCCAGGAGCCCTTGCGAATCGCTGAGTAACTTAATCACCTATAGGCGGACGGACCCGGAAGTGCGGATGAATAAAGAAGAAAAATGCTTTCTTTACAAAAATAAGTAGTTTGCTTTGCATTGTGTCTCTATGTCTGACTCTTTCTCTCTCTCTCTCTGTCTCCTGCACTTGTGTCTTCCTGGAGGAGGGGAAGAGATATAGAGGGCGGCAACTTCCTCCTCAGCCGACGTCTCTATAGCAACCTGTACTATGCCTAAAGCATAGTACTGCCCTTGTGCAGGATTTCCTGCTGCATTCTGGGTAGCCGGAATGAACAGCAATCAGGAAGAAGGACACTAAAGCCTAGTACACATGCAACGATTATTGGCCAACCGGTCGTCCGTCTTTTGTCCAGAGCGGTGTCTGTTGGTTGGAATGTGCTCTAGACTGCACACTAATTTTTCCGCACGACAAAATTCTACTTCAGAAGTGATGTCATGTGTTGGATTGCTTTCTTTGTGTTCTTTCTTCTCTGAGCATGCCTAGTCTTGCTCATAAGATTTTTCCCTGTCGAAATCTGTACTAATGATACAAAAATCGGACGTGTTTTGACGGAGGACAAAAAATTTATAGCCTGCACACCAGGATCGGTTGTCGGAAGCATCATACTTACTAACAAGCCGAAAATCGGCAGATCGGTTGTCGGACGAAAATTCCCAGCCGATTTTCGACGCCTGTGTACGGGGCTTCAGTTTTACACCGCGGCTTCAGATGCCCTTAGTAAAGATGGCCACGCACAGGCAGCGATTTTTAAAAGTAAGATTTGCACTTAACAAATACACTGTTCAACTCATAAATATGCAAATAGCGGTTTTGTCAAGCGAGGTGTATTAATATTAATGGGCTATTTTTGTTTAAAAAATGATTCTGAGGGTGGAACTCCGCTTTAATATGGAAATACAGATGTTCCCAGGATAGTTTACATCGAGGGTATGTCTGCTGGGTATAATAAAATACTCCATCCCACCTCAAACCCTTTAGTTGGGTGGAGCTAACATTGCAACAAGCTATACAACAAGATGGCGACTAGCCATCTAGACCTTACAGTCAGGTGCACATGGAAGGGCAGCGCACATCGCAAACATTTCCCACACTCTTACCAGCTAGCCTGCAAACAAACCAAATTGACCCTGTCTAACAATTCATGTTAAGAAACAGAGGATTTTGTTGCTCTCATTTGCAAATCTATGTGGAATCCACAGTGCCCACGTCAAGGCTCTTCTATATACTGCGGTCCTAACACTATAGTTTTGGGAGTCTCCAAGTTGAAGCACATATAGCAGTGGATAAATCCAGGACAGGCTTGCCTGGAGGGAACCCACTCCTCCTCAACCACTTCCCACAAACAGACGTACCTGTAGGTCGCTTGAAGTGGCTGTACCGGGATCAACCCGGTACTTTTTTTTTAGACTTGACAGTCGGCTTTCAGGAGAAAACAGCCGATGTGGCTCAGCAGCCGCTCAGCCGTTATCCCAGCAAGCAGAAGAGGACCCTCCAGTTGCCTTCCGCAGGAGACCCGAGCAACCAGTCACGACTTCACTTCCGGTTTCCTCGGCAGCAAACGGTGCTGATTTTAAAAAAACTGTCAGTATTCAAGAATCGACCCCCGATCCCTCCATAAAGAGTACCTGTCACTGCCTATTACTGTCACAAGGGATGTTTAGATTCCTTGTGTGACAGCAATTAGTGCCGGCTCACACTAATACCACTTGTCAGGCGACTTGGTAAGCCTGGCAAGTCCTGCACCGTTGCGGTCATTGAATAGTACAGGACCGGTTCTAATAGGAGCGACACAAGTCGCTCCGACTTAGAAAAAGGTTCCTGTACTACTTTGGGGTAACCTGGAGGCAACTTGCATTGACATTCATTTCATGAAGTCCGTGCATGTCGCGCTGCACGTGACTTCACAGGTCGCCCCCTTAGTCAGAACGACCTAGTGTGAACCGGCACTAAAAGTGATCAGATTTATTTATTTTTTTTTTTTTTTAAACGGTGCTTAAAATAAAAAATTAAATAAAATAGGAAAAAATAATAATAATTTGAAAGCGTCGCCGTGAGCTCACGCATGAAAGAAAACGCATACGTAAGTTGCACCCGCAAATTAAAACGGTGTTCCAACCACACATGTGAGGTATCACCGCGATCGACAGAGAAAGATCAATAGTTCTAGAAAAAGACCTCCACTGTAACTTTAAACTGGTAACCGTTAAAATGTTTTAAAACAGATCTATCGAGATTTTTAAGTACGGTAGTTTGTCACCAATCCACAAGTGTGCGCAATCTTAAACCGTAACATGTTAGGTATCTATTTACTCGGCTTGACATCATCTTTCACAATATATAAAAAAAATTGGACTAACTTTACTGTTTTTATTTTTAAATGCAGTGAAATATATTTTTTCCCCAAAAATTGCATTTGAATGACGGCTACGCAAATACCGCATAACAACGACAGACTTCTCCAAAGTCTTTGCTAAATATATATATATATATATATATATATATATATATATATATATATATATAAATATATAATAATGTTTGTGGGTTCTAAGTAATGTTTTAGCAAAAAATACTGATTTTAACTTGTAAACAACCTGTGTCAGAAATAGGCTTGGTCCTTAAGTGGTTAAAGGCACAGGGACATGTTGAATGCCCAGCAATAGCACAATGGCAGCTGAAGGCATTCAATGTGCCCCCACACCAAATCAGTGAACAAACTATACAAAAAGATGGCAACCACCCCAATGTATCACTAGCCTTTGCTATGAAGTGCACATGGAAGGGCAACACACATCACAAGCAAACAAAACTTTCCCAGCACACTTACCGGCCAGCCTGCAAACAAACCAAATTGACCAAGTCTAACAATTTAATTCAAATTAAAAACATAGAGTTTCATTGCACTCATTTACAAATATATTTGAAAGCCGCAGTGCCCACATCAAGGCTCCTCTGTATACTGGGGGTCCAATCTCTATAGTTTTGAGAGTCTCGGAGTTGGAGCACAAATAGCAGTGGATATATGCTCTGCAACGCCCTCTCCAGGTACAAGAAAACGCCGCTGCATTTTGCAGTTGGGGGCTCTCATTTTACAAATAAAACTGCTTGGGATACTGAGAGCCATTTATGAGGGCCAATGACTCAGCTATATTATATGGGATTACTGTGCTACAAGTGATCCGACTTGATACAGACCCAAAGACCAGACATTTCCACTGAAGAACTTTTTCTCTTTTAAAATCCTTTATTTTACTGTTTCTGTAAATATTTCTACCACTGAATTTCTTTTTCTTTCAATAAAACAATAATTAAAAACTGTTAGACTAAATCTCTAAATACTCTAACTAAAAATACAGAAAAAAGTTGCGTCTCTGGAGAAGTTATTGTACCATTTTTTTTTTTTTTTTTACTATTCCTCAGCACTTGGATATTCTAGTGAGAGACTGGCAGGATCCTGACCACTGTGGCCGTGAAGCTGCTCGTACCTACCTACAGCATGAGAGTGAGGTATGATGGTAAATGTGAGGAGGGCTCAGAAAATAGGGGTTTGTTTTCTACAATTATCACCAGAAGTTTAAAAACACATTGCTTTATTTACCTTAGGATATGCTAAAGTTTCTGGCTAAATGTTTGTGGACACCTGACCATCATACCTACAATAGAGTCATCTCATAAGTTCAGGTGTATCCACTGATGGGTACTGTTAACCACTTGCCGACCGCCGCAAGTACATATACTGCGGCGGTCAGCCCCTCACAGGCAAAGTGACGTATATATACGTCACTAGCCTGTGAGGCTCTGGGGAGCGAGCGCGTGCCACCGGCGGCGTGCTCCCGCGCGGTCACGGACCCCCCCGCGCGTGTGACCGGTGGACCCGATGTCCGCCGGTCACTCTGCGATCGTCGGGGGAGAGGGAGAAAGGCAGGCGGCTTGTGTAAACAAGCCGCCTGTCATTCTCCCCTGTGTAGAAACAATGATCATACGGTTCTACTATGTAGGACCGTTGATCATTGTTCCTACAGCTCAAGCCACAGCCAATCACAGTTAGAATCACGCCCCTAGGGACACACACAGCCCCTCCCTCTCAAAAAAGTTAACCCCTTCACTGCCAGTGTAATTTTACAGTAACAGTGCATATGTATAGCACTGATTACTGTAGAAATGTCGCTGGTAACCCCAAAAGTGTCAAAAATGTCAGTCAAGTGTCCAATCTGTCCGCCGCAATGTCGCAGTACCGCAAAAAAAAAATCGCAGATCGCCGCCATTACGCATTAAAAAAAAAACAACAAAAATGACAAAAATCTTTCCCTTTGTTAGTAAACGCGATAACTTTTGCGCAAACCAATGAAAATACGCTTTTTGCGTTTTCTTTTTTTTTTTTTACCAAACATATGTAGCATAAAACAAATTGGCCGAAAATGTTAAAAAATTTAGATTTTTACATTTTTTTGGGGGGGAATTTCATATAAAAAAATGTGAAAAATATTGTTATTTTTGCAAAATTGATGCTCTTTTTTTGATTATAGCGCATGATCAAAAAATCGCACAGGTGATCAAATACCACCAAAAGAAAGCTCTGTTTGTGGGAAAAAAAGGACGTCAAATTCGTTAAGGTATAGCGTCGCACGACCGCGTAATTGTCTGTTAAAGTCACGCAGTGCCGAATAGCAAAATACCCCCTGGTCAGGAAGGGGGTAAAATCTTCCGGGGCTTAAGTGGTTAAGGCTACAACATACAAAGACTTTTTAGCCAATAGCGCTCTTCCAAATTTGGGCAACAATTTGGAGAAGACACTTTTCTGTTCCATCATTACTGTGCACCAGTGTACACAGCCAGCTCCATAAAGATATGGTGTGATGAATTTAGTGTGGAGGAACTCGAGTAGCCTGTACAGAGCCCTTACCTCAACCCTACTGAACACCTTGGGTATGAATTATTACCCCAAATGAAAGCCAAGCCTTCTTGTCCAACCTCAGCACCTGATTTCAATTTAAAATAAATTGCCACAGAAACACTCATCTTGTGGAAATCCTTCCCAGAGGAGTGGCCACAATTGAGAACCAAAACCATATTAATGGCCATGTGTTTGGAACAAAATGCCCAACAAACTCATACTGGCATGTTAGGTGTCTACAGTCTTTTGGCAATATACTATACTGTATGTTAATTATAAATGTAACCTTTTTATTGTTACAGAAACTGAGGCCGGGGAAAGAATCAGAATACCGTCGTTTGCTGGACACTCTTAGAAGTCCATCTATCAATGGCTTCCTGTTGCCCCACCCCGGGAAAAGGTTCCTGAGATCAAGTCCGAGTACACTGGCAGGTAATTTAGACCCTCATGTACTGTTCCTGTGTAGACAGTTTTCAAAGACAAATTATCTACATTCATTACATAGTCTTTGTTTGCACCATACTATTGCTGCTAAAAAGTGAATTGGCTGTGTACAGATAATGAACATTTCCTCCCATGGCAATACTGATAGTGAAAAGTGCAGCGCTAAAACAATAAGACAATAAAAACATCAATGGATAAATGAAAAGTCTATGAATGGCACGCAGTAGTCTTGTAAAAAAGAGGAGAAAACAGTCCAATAAGAAATCCCAATGAAAGTGCTCAGTGCTGATCAGTAAACAGGACACAAGTGCTTGTTCAGTGCAATCCTTCACCAGAGGTGCTAGCCTCTCACCTGTAGGCTGTGAAAAGACAGCCTTAAAAGTACACTCCCAGCAATGTGAAAATCCTGACCAGGACAGCAATCACAGAGGGCATCTCTCTTCAAAAACGAGCAGTACAGCAATCCAGCTGATCTCCAGACAGAGCGGAACGCTCTGCTAACAGGGGCTACGAGTGACGTCACGATCTCCTGTCTGGAGATCAGCTGGATTGCTGTACTGCTCGTTTTTGAAGAGAGATGCCCTCTGTGATTGCTGTCCTGGTCAGGATTTTCACATTGCTGGGAGTGTACTTTTAAGGCTGTCTTTTCACAGCCTACAGGTGAGAGGCTAGCACCTCTGGTGAAGGATTGCACTGAACAAGCACTTGTGTCCTGTTTACTGATCAGCACTGAGCACTTTCATTGGGATTTCTTATTGGACTGTTTTCTCCTCTTTTTTACAAGACTTCTGCGTGCCATTCATAGACTTTTCATTTATCCATTGATGTTTTTATTGTCTTATTGTTTTAGCGCTGCACTTTTCACTATCAGTTTTACATTGGGTTTTACATATTTTTTACCTTGGTGTCAGCTGCTTTTATTTATTTCCATCCATTTATTTATTCATGCTTGCGCCGATATTCCTGTTTTTTCACTCCCATGGCAATAGACTCTGTACAGAAGTGTATCGTTTTAGAGGCAAGTATCAACACATATATTGGCTATAAAAGGTGTTTTTTATTACAGCAATTAAATAAAAACATACATGAATAAAATGAATTGTGCCACAATAGGGCACTAGGGGCGCTCTCTATTAGATAATAATGCAGTGATGGCAAAAGGCTGATAGGTTCGTGTAACATGCATCCAAATCTTTTCCACAGGTTTCAGGGAAATGTCCACTTCTTCAGGTGTATTAGAGAGCAAACACATTTCTCTCTAAAGAGATTAATAACAGTTATAACAGACAAATAACATAGTTACATAGTAGGTGAGGTTGAATAAAGACAATAGTCCATCCAGTTCAACCTGTGTAGGTGTGTGTGGCTGTAATCATCTCACATAGCCCTGAATGTTCTGATCCTTGAGATGTACATCCAAGAGTCTTTTGAAAGCCACCATACTTCCCGCAGAAACCACCTCTTGTGGTAGAGAATTCAACAGTCTTGTAGCCCTTACAGTAAAGAACCCCCCACGTTGCCTGAGGTTAAAACGCTTCTCCTCTAATCGCATTGTATGCCCTCGAGTCCTCATGCAATCCTTTCGACTGAATTGCTTTTTTTCTATGCCGAGATCACCATTGAGATATTTATAAATTGCTACCATGTCCCCTCTCAGGCGTCTCTTCTCCAGGGAGAATAAATCAAGCGATTGCAGACGCTCTTCATAATTAACCACTTAACAACCAGCCATGTAGACCTACGTCGGCTGAATTTGAGTGGTTATACCGGGATGATGCCTCTAGCTAGAGGCATCATCCCGGTACCGTTGTTTGAAGCCGACGGTCGGCTTTCCGTCGGTAATGATCGATGCGGCTCGGGAGCCGCTCGATCGTTACCCGGGGGGGCGGGAGGGGACGTCCCCCCCCTCCCGCCGCCTTCCGCGGCTTTGCTCGGGGCTCCCGTCCCACCGGGAGCCCCGAGCACCCAGCCGGCGCGTCCGCCGACTGGATGGAGTCCCGATGAATGCCGGAAACGGCATCGATCGGGGCTCCGATGACGTAACCCGGAGGCGGCGTCCATGACGTCACATCCGGGTTACTGTGCTGCAAAAGGCGGCAGATTTGAAAAACGGCTGTATGCAAAAATGCCGTTTTCGGCGTTTTGCATACAGGGAAGTGTAGTGGAGGGGTCTAGGGTCTTTTAGACCCTCGATCCCTCCATAAAGTGTACCTGTCACACATATTGCTGTCACAAGGGATGTTTACATTGCTTGTGACAGCAATAAAAGTGATCAGATTTTTTTTTTTTTTCAAAAACCTGTAATAAAGTTAAAAAAAAAGAAAAAATAAATAGGAAAAAAAAAAAAAAAAAAATTGAGCCGCCCCCGTCACCGTTAGCTCGCGCACAAAAAAAAAACGTATACGCAAGTCGAGCCGCAAATGAAATCGCTGTTCAAACCACACATGTGAGGTATCGCCGCGATCGCCAGAGCGTGGGCAATAATTTAAAAAAAAGAGCTACACTCTAACTCTAAACTGGTAACCGTTAAATGAATTTAAAGCGTCGCAGATTGAGATCTCTATTGACCGTAGTTTGTCGCCATCCCACGGGGGGGCGCAATTTTAAACCGTAACATGTTTGGTATCTATTTACTCGGCGTGACATCATCTTTCACAATATACAAAAAAAATGGGCTAACTTTACTGTTTAGAATTTTTTAAATGCAGTGAAATGTGATTTTTCAAATTTTTTCCAAAAAAATGGCGTTTTAAAGACCGCTGCGCAAATACCGCGTGACAAAAAATTTTGCAATGACCGACATTTTATTCTCCAGAGTCTTTGCTAAAAAAATATATATAATGTTTGGGGGTTCTAAGTAGTTTTCTAGGAAAAAATACTGGTTTTAACTTGTGAACAAAAAGTGTCCGAAATAGGGCTGGGTGTAAAGTGGTTAAGGTCCTCCAATCCCCTAATGAGTTTAGTTGCCCTTCTCTGGACTCTCTCCAGCGCCAACACATCCCTCCTGAGGACTGGCGACCAGAACTGGACAGAATACTCCAGATGCGGTCGGACCAGAGTTTTATAAAGTGGAAGGATTATAGATTTATCTCTGGAATACATCCCTTTCTTTATGCATGCTAATATTCTGCCGGCTTTGGCAGCTGCAGCTTGACATTGCATGCTATTGCCTAGTCTATCCTCTACCAAGACTCCCAGATCTTTCTCCATGTTTGATTCCCCCCCTAAAGTGTATTGTGCTTTTATGTTTTTAGTCCCCAAGTGCAAAACCTTACACTTCTCCACATTAAACCTCATTTGCCACATCGTTGCCCACTCCGTTATTTTGTCCAGGTCATTCTGTAGGATATCTACTTCATGCTGTACAGTTATTGCCCTGCCCAATTTTGTGTCATCTGCAAAAACTGATATAGAACTACTGATCCCATCCTCAATGCTGTTTATGAATAAATTGAACAAGGTTGGTCCCAGGACTAAGCTATAATGCAAAGATAATATCTGCAACTATGCTTGCTTATATTATCTTTCAATTATGCTTATTTAGGAGGACTTGTTTCATCTCTGTGTATCACCGGAGGCTACTCACTTCACTGGGTTTATGTGAGGGTTTACAAACACTTTAAGCACTCGCCCTGTGGGTTCCAGCCAGCTAAACTCTTCCCACTTGAACTCTTATATTGTACACACATTGGCTCCAATTGTGGCATTTCTTCATTGGGACTTTAGAGCAAATAAACAAAATCCTCTGCTGACATTGTGTCTTTCCATCCAATCACAGTCCTTCTCTATTCACAGACATGGATGAAGATTTCAAAGATCACCTCACAAAATACATCTCCGATCTGGCGGCAGGAGTTTGGCTCCACCAGAAAACCGATATCAGTGGAGAGAAGATCAAATGCAGCCATGTGGGGGGAGTACTGAAGGTTAGTCCATCCCAAAGACAACTGGTCATACTATTGTATGTGTGGGTTGGTACCTCCTGCCAAGTTGGGTGGGACTTTCAAGGCAAGTAAAGTTAACATCTACTCAAAAGTAAATCCAACTTTCAAACCAATACTTACCTCCACAATATATCTTGCAGGATGCAGCATAGGTTCTCGCTGTTCTAAAGGGAGCAACCAAATCACACAAGGAACAAAACAAACTTATGTATGTATATTTACCCTTTTTCTTTACCACGTTGAATAGAATCAAGTGGTAATGATGTGATTACTAATACATTTATTTGTATAAAATGTTTCAGAACTGGTGACCAACACCCTTGAGAAAGGCTCACTTGGAGCCGAAACGCATTGGGAATGCAGGAGACCCTCTCTGATCTGAAATTCCAGGCTTACAGCATGGAATGACAGAGAGACCCAGCCTCTAAGTCACCATAAATCACATGTCACAAAAACTTCCAACTTCTTACACTTATTCACCAGGGTCTATAACCCATCACTACTATCTATGTACTTACCTTGTACACTGCTTAAATCTTATTTATTAAATCTTTTTCTTTTTTACACAACTGTGTATTACCCTTACTAACTTTACTTGCCTTAAAAGTCCCACCCAACTTGGCAGGAGGTACCAACCCACACATACAATATTATTTAGGGACGACGACAAAACCCCTACTTCTGATAGGATAATAGAGATCGAATCTACTATATAACTGGTCATACTATTGGAACATAGAAAACCAGTGCATTGGGAAAAGTGTAATGAGCCATAGCAATCAATCAGGATTAATGATGTCCTACTGCAGCAAGATTAAATCTGATTGGTTGCTAAGCAGAACTACACAAGTTTAAGTCTTGCGCTTCTACTAGAGGTAATGTGTGGGCTCTAGAGAGGATAACGTTTCCCAAATTCTCTAGCTCAGTCACCTAAACCCAATCACCATGGAATGCATCAAGGCAGATGGTGATTGTCCAAGAACATAATGGGAGGTGTGATATTTTGTAAAACCACCTGGTTTTATGTTCTTCCTCAAATCCCATAGTACCATGAAGTCTGGGACATATGTTAAAGCCCAACTCCAAAAAATTCAAATAGTGCATTGTGCTTCAATTACCTTACTTTTTGGTCTTGACTCCAAACACCTCCTCTAAAGCCATCCTGCAGTGTAATGGATCAGGGTCATGGTGTCCTCTGTGAACCACAGTAATTTCCTACCTTGGGGAGCAGACATTGTTTCCTGCTTGTTATCTTCTGGGAAACCAGTCCCCTTTCTGTTGCCCCTGATTTCTCCTGCCACTGGAGTCTATAAGAGGGGACCCGGTTGTTGGAAGTGCCATCTCCACCAATAAAAAGGGATTCCACATCATGCAGGCAGTGATATGGACATCCAAACAAGGACCCAGGGAAGAAAACAGAAGAAGGGAGAAGGATGGGGGTGGTGGTATTCTGTGACCATGGCCTCAGGAAATAGAATAGGCATTTGGATCTTTTGATTTTTTTTTTTTCATAACCTTTAGAATGGGAGGGGGGTGTTGCTATTATCCTTGGAGTTTAAATATACTGATTATACTGTAATATTAAAAGTGTTTTTCATAACCATAAGCCCACCCAGGAGGAATATATCAACTCCCTTGGGGTTGAGGTTTTAAATTGGGCACCCTTTCTTTCAGCTTTCTTTAAAAAAAACTTGCTCAAATTACTTAGGCTAGGCTGGCAATGTTCCATGAAGATCCTCTTCTTCTGAATGCGGGGAAAGGGGGGGAGGGGTCATTCCTCTAAAACAGAGATAAGCAACCTTGGCCCTCCAGCTGTGCTAAAGCTACAAATCCCATCATGCCTCTGTCTTGGGGAGGCATGCTTGTGGCTGTCAGAGTCTTGCACTGCCACTTGCAGTTCTGCAACAGCTGGAGTGCCAATGTTGCCTACCCCTGCTCTAGGAATCCTTATGTAATTGTGCATGAGTGCCACTCAGACTTGGAGTATTATGAGCTCAGCCTGTATAATGAAACGCCACCTAGTGGCAACATGTAAACCACAGGCTGGGCTTGCAGTACAAGGAAGTAGTAATATAGAGAAGTTAAAACTTGGAACTATTTTTCCTTTTTTTTTTAAATAAATATATACACACACACGAGGTGGAAGAGGGGCTTATAAATAAAAAAAGAATGAAGTTCCAGTGTGAGTTCAGACAATGACACACTATCTTATTTTATAGGAATTTGTTGTCATACTACAGAGGAGATCGTACAGCTTTACTTCCCCTTTGCAGGTATTTATTATATTAAATTGGACATTTTTTTATATCATGGACACTCCTGATGGCCTGTAAAATATTATTTGTGTAAATGTGATAGTGGTGCGCTATTCAAATGTAGGTGCTATGTAACTATCTGTCTTAAAAAATATATGTAGTTCTAATACATAGAAGTGTCTATTCTTGAACTATTATTTATGGTGTCAGTTTTAGTTTAATAGTGATGATCTATAATAAAGTCCGTGTCTTTTTTTTTTTTTTTTTTTTTTTTTAAACTTTATTGAAGCAATTTTACGATACATGGATAATGCAGGTAGATCAATGAACAACATATTGTACATTTTATGAGAGTCAGAAGCCGAGCAAGAGTAACGGCTCGTGGCTGACCCATTAGGGGCGTGTTGCAATACATAAGGTAAAACATTCAAACATACTAGAACCCTAGTTGGATGGATGGATCCATATCATACAACAAATCTAAGTCCGTGTCTTAATGCATGCAGTGTTTCTTCATTAAGACCAAATACAGTTAATTGACTGTTGCAATAAGGTGCTTCTTCATTAAAACAAATAAAGTGCTTAGTGCCAAATCCTTCCACCTGCTAGGGCACCTTTTGTGTGCAGTCCACGCTCACCTGCAGCACAAAGGGTTTGTGCAAAAAAAAGTCAATATTCCTCCACCTAAGGGACTCTTCAGCTTTCACTAAAACCTTCCTCTAAAACCTTCCTCTTATTTCAGTGGACACCTGACCATCATACCTACATTAGGGTCATCTCATAAGTTCAGGTGTATCCAGTGATGGGTACTGTTAAGGCTACAACATACAAAGACTTTATAGCCAAGAGCTCTTTTCCAAATTTGGGCATCAATTTGGAGAAGACCCTTTTCTGTTCCAGCATTACTGTGCACCCGTGTACACAGCCAGCTCCATAAAGACATGCTTCAGGTGACTGTCCACTGCACACAAAGGTGCACCTGGAGATGGAAGGATTTGGCACTAAGCACTTTTTAATTGAATGAAGAAGCACCTTGTTGCAACAGTCACTCAATTGTAATTGTCACGTACCTTGTAGTAGAGCCTGATGTGCAGAGGGAGACCTCTCGTACAGCCCTGGCTCAGGCACCACTGGAGTTGCAACAGTGGATGCAAGAGTGCAGTGAGGTAAGAGTGCCTGTGCTGGTCTTCTGTTGGCAGTTGAGAAGAGTAGCTGATAAGTCACTGAACACGGCTGGATTGCTGAGCAGCAGGAAGAAGCAGGTAAAGAGGTGCGGATGCACAGCGGATGCACAGCGGATGCAGGACAGTGTCTCCAGGCACTGGAAGGAGCTGGATGGGCAAAGACTGGAGAAGGGTCAGACAAGCCGGTTTCAGACACAGGTAATCAGATACAGTTCAAGCAGCAGGCAGAGAGTAGTCGGTGTACAGGCAGGGGTTGGCAGCAGGATATCAGGCAGGAAGCAGGTATAGCAGAGTCAAAGCAAGCCGGGGTCAGGACTGGAGATAACAACGAAGTCACAAGCCAGGTCAATACAGGAATCAATACAAGCACAGGAACAGACTCAAAGTAAAGCTGCAGATCAGACAGCAATGACACAGTGCTTCTGAGGTGTTTAAATAGAGCAGCCTGTTACCAATCATTGCAATTAGTCTGCACTAAGTTAACTCTTAGGTGGCAGACCCATGACAATGCCCCCTCCCGACGGGCAGCCTCCGGATGCCTAGCTGGTTTTCTTTTTCTGGATGGGCATGGAAAAAGGCATGAACTAGCTCTCTGGCATGGACATTACATTCTGGTTCCCAAGAGTTCTCCTCAGGACCATAACCTCTCCATTTAATTAGATTCTGCAATTGGTTCCTCCTCCTTCTGCAGTCTAACACTGCTTCCACCTCATATTCCTCTTCTCCATCAACCAACACTGGTTCAGGTGGGCCCGCCCCCCTATTAGGAAAAGGATCTGGTGTTGCAGGTTTCAGAAGTGACACATGAAATACAGGGTGAATTTTAAACGAGTCAGGTAAGGATAGTTCATACGATACCTCGTTCAATTTCCTCTTCACCGGGAACGGACCTATAAACTTGGGTGCAAGTTTCTTCGAAGGACACGCCAATCTGAGGTTTGCTGTAGATAGCCATGCTTGATCGCCCAACTAAAGACTTAGTTCCCCTCTTCTTTTCTTGTCAAATGCTCTCTTGTTGTCTGCCTGTGCTTTTTTTACTGCTTCTTGTAGTACTTGGTTATTGCGTTTGAGGAAGTCCACTGTGCTCTGGACAGCTGGAACTGTAGATTCTGGAATAAAATCGGGCAAAAAAGACAAGTGAAAACCATAATTTGCATAGAATGGTGATTGTCCTGTAGCTGAGTGACTGGCATTATTATAAGCAAATTCTGCTAATGGTAATAAAGACACCCAGTCGTCTTGAATGAAGGAAGTAAAACATCGAATGTACTGTTCGAGAGTCTGGTTAGTCCTTTCTGTTTGCCCAGTAGTTTGAGGGTGATAAGCTGAGGAAAGGGATAATTCAATCTTCAGGACCCCACATAAGGCCCTCCAGAAACGTGATGTGAACTGCACACCTCGATCAGACACGATGTTTGCCGGGATTCCGTGCAACCTAACAATCTCTTTAATAAATACGAGCGCAGTGAGGTAAGAGTGCCTGTGCTGGTCTTCTGTTGGCAGTTGAGAAGAGTAGCTGATAAGTCACTGAACACGGCTGGATTGCTGAGCAGCAGGAAGAAACAGGTAAAGAGGTGCGGATGCACAGCGGATGCACAGCGGATGCAGGACAGTGTCTCCAGGCACTGGAAGGAGCTGGATGGGCAAAGACTGGAGAAGGGTCAGACAAGCCGGTTTCAGACACAGGTAATCAGATACAGTTCAAGAAGCAGGCAGAGAGTAGTCGGTGTACAGGCAGGGGTTGGCAGCAGGATATCAGGCAGGAAGCAGGTATAGCAGAGTCAAAGCAAGCCGGGGTCAGGACTGGAGATAGCAACGAAGTCAGACAAGCCAGGTCAATACAGGAATCAATACAAGCACAGGAACAGACTCAAAGTAAAGCTGCAGATCAGACAGCAATGAGACAGTGCTTCTGAGGTGTTTAAATAGGGCAGCCTGTTACCAATCATTGCAATTAGTCTGCACTAAGTTAACCCTTAGGTGGCAGACCCATGACAGTAATGAAGAAGCAGTGGGAATAAGTGTAGCGCTAATCAGTTCATAGAGACAGTGTCCATATCCAAGGAGAAAGCTTCAAAGGAATCTTCAGCTGATATAATCTTCTATTAGTGCTGTGAGGACTGACACCCAATTACACAACCTCTTACCAATTCACATCAACCCCCATTACAAAGGTCAATGTGGGCAGCAGATCCTATACAAGGCGCAAATGGCCGTGAGATCCTCTCAGTGTTCTTCCCCAATATTCCTCTCTCTTGGTCTCAATAATCCTATAGGGTAATGCAGAGATAAGCAGGACACCTCTCATAGTGTATAAATCATCAGATCATTTATTTCAAATAGTAGTAACTTACATTAAGATAAAAGCTTTCCAGCATATCCAACACATCCAGAGCAATCACAGTAAATCCACAAATACTTGTTTCAAACCGAGAAGATGGCCGCCACGTCCCCCGTCTGTATGTGTGTCATACGTCGTTGGCTCCTCCCTATGCATTTCGTCGCGATATGACATTGTCAGGAGTGTTCACTGATTTTAATGATTAACTTTTTATGCTAGGCGCAGCATATTTATATCCTTAATGAAGAAGTACTGCATGCATTAAGATACAGATTTTTATAGAGCATCACTATTGAACTAACTATTATTTATAGTGTCAGTTTTCATTTATTGTTAGGAATAGACACTTCTATGTATTAGAATTACATATATTTTTTTAAGACGGATAGTTACATAGCACCTCCATATGAATGGGGCACCACATTTACACATTGATTGTTGTTTCAAGTGTATGAGTTCTTGAACACGGTGGGAGCAGCAATTCACATTGCGCATTATTTTTACATCTGATGACGTTCACTTTACAATAGCAGTGCGCCCTTTTCCATATATTTAAAAATATTATTTGTCTTATTTTATCTTATAACGGGCTTTTGATTTTTGTGTGTGTGTTTTTTTTTTTTTTTTTGCTGGAGTTCTACTTTAATCAGACCCATTGCACCCAATTCTCTCAACAGATGTTTTATTCACTTGAAAACCAGAAACGCATCACTAATATCTTACAAAGATTTCAGGATTTCTTGGACCAGCAGGTAACAATACTGAAACCCCTCATTAACTGACACTCCAATATGTCTTTTTATATATGACATTTCAACATTTATATGGGGAAAATTAACACATCTGAGCTGCATTCTTCTGTATTGAATAAAAAAAATTGATAGTGAAAGATAAAACTGATGTTATCTGAAATTAAATGTTACATTATTTTAAAAAAATATTTTAAAACTTTTTTTTTTGAAATGCATGCTATCCTAATGATCTGTAATTGCTTGTAAAATCATAACTGAAATAAAAAGCAATTGATAGCAAAAGATAAAATAGTAGGAATTTTCCCCTATTAAATAAATACATTTTAAAAAATAGTTTTAAACCTTTTTTTTTTTATTATTATTCTACAGCCTTGTTAAAATATCTGATGATCTTGCATTGAAGGTTCTTCAGGCACTTCCTGTAGCTGGTGTTTTTAGAAAAGGCTATACAGCATCATAATGCCTGGAAAATCATTACTAAATTAAACATTTTAAAACGTAATTGATTGTAAAAGATAAAGCAGAATGTAAATCCAATCAATGAAATTTAATATACATTTTAATATGTCAAATTAATTTCAAAAGTTGTTCGAAAAAGTGTTAAATTTGCAACCTGGTTCAGGCATTTCTTGTAAGAGGGTGACAACTCCCAGCTGTGTCACCATGTCACATGCTCCTCTGGAGACTACAAGCTGCTATGACTACACACCTTGCTCGGGCATGGTCTATTGTTGTCATCAGTGTTGGTCAAGTCACTTAAAAAAAGTAATTAGTTAAAGTTACTAGTTACTTCTCACAAAAAGTTACATCAGTAAAAAAGTAACTAATTACCAGGGAAAGTAACTATTGCGTTACTTTAAAAAAATAATCAAATATGTCAAATAATTTGTATGAGTGGTATTTGCTGAGTGGTACTGGCTGGCTGCGTGGTACACTGGTACCTGCGTGGTTTACTGCCCGTGTATAGGGTGGGTGGGTAGGTGTATATAGCGGTCAGTGGGTGTATAGGGTGGGTGGGTAGGTGTATATAGGGGTCATTGGGTGTATAGGGTGGGTAGGTGTATATAGGGGTCAGTGGGTGTATAGGGTGGGTAGGTAGGTGTATATAGGGGTCAGGGGGTGTATAGGGTGAGTAGGTAGGTGTATAGAAGGGTCAGTGGGTGTATAGGGGGGATAGGTTGGTGTATATAGGGGTCAGTGGGTGTATGTGGTGGGTGGGTAGGTGTATATGGTGGGTAGGTAGGTGTATATAGGGGTCAGTGGGTGTATAGGGTGGGTAGGTTGGTGTATATAGGGGTCAGTGGGTGTATATGCTGGGTAGGTAGGTGTATATTGTAGGTAGGTAGGTGTATATAGGGGTCAGTTGGTGTATAGGGTGGGTAGGTAGGTGTATATAGGGGTCAGTGGGGGTATAGGGTGAGTAGGTAGGTGTATAGAAGGGTTAGTGGGTGTATAGGGTGGATAGGTTGGTGTATATAGGGGTCAGTGGGTGTATATAGGGGTCAGTGGGTGTATAGGGTGGGTAGGTGTATATAGGGGTCAGTGGGTGTATAGGGTGGGAAGGTAGGTGTATATAGGGGTCAGTGGGTGTATAGGGTGGGAAGGTAGGTGTATATAGGGGTCAGTGGGTGTATAAGGTGGGTAGGTAGGTATATAAGGTGGGTAGGTAGATGTATATGGGGGGGGTTGGTGGATGTACAGGTACAGTGCAGGGCTCTCATCGCTCTCACGGTTCCTCTCGGGCAGGTTCGCTCTCCCTCTCTGCTCTCCTCCATGTCACACATGCCAGTACCGCAGACAGCATCGGCAGGGTCATAGAGGAGTGAGGAGGAATTACACTACTGCCATCTAGTGGCGGTAGATGTAATTGCGGTAACGTCACTTAAGTAATGGGAACAACGTTACCGCGGTGGGAAAAGTAATCAATTAGATTACTAGTTACCTGCAAAAGTAACGGCGTTAAGTAACACTGTTTACTTTAACGCCGTTATTCCCATCACTGGTTGTCATTGACTGCAGTTCAGAAGGAGGTCAGGAGAGGAGAGAGATATGACTTTCTGGTAAGCCAAGCTTAATGCAGTTGTATACAGATTGCTTCCTTAAAGTGATATTAAAAGTCTTGGTTTTTTTATTAAAAATAACAAACATGTCATACTTACCTGCTCTGTGTGTGTAATGGTTTTGCACAGAGCAGCCTGGACCCTGTAAGAATATTTAATAATAAATATCTTGCGCTCGTACTTCATTATGTCAGAATATTTATACTGCTCTGAATATAGCAGTGTATTTATTTATGGTTAATAAGCAAAGATCTGTGAAAAAGGAGAGTCTTCACCTATTGCCATAAATCAATGTCGTGAATTCTTTTTAATTGATTAATTTCTTTTTAAAAGCATATACCAATCTTAGTGAGTACAGTCTACAGTGTGGAATATATATAAAATATTTATTCTCAAGACATGTAAATCACAATATATGATCAAACAAGAAGTGACACAAAACAAATAACTCTAAATAAAATATACTAACTTCAGATAATCAATGCAATGTGATGTTTAGCTCAATAATGAAAGTGAAACTAAAACAAAGTGAAAATGAAACCAAAACGAAAGCAAGATTACCATTTCTTCCCAGGTATAGTATAAGCCATAAATTAATGTTCTATATAAACAGACTACAATGGTCTGCGTAATGCATAGCCGAAAGTCACGTCACTGCAGATGAGTGAGAATAAGCCATGCAAAACGGAAGACTTAAAATTGCAAATAATGCACTAAATCTGATATTAATAAAAATGTATAAAAACAAAAATCAGCTTTTTAGAGAAAAATCTACTATGGCTTATACTGCTGGGATTGTAATCTCATTACCCTTAAATATGCAATATAAAACATATAAGGAAGGAATAAACAATTGTTGAATAAAATCAAATAATACAGCAAGGCATAATTACCACACTTAAGATGGCCGCTAGCTTCAATTCGTTACCAAAGTCCTAAGATGGACGCCTTTCTTAAGATGGTGGCTTCCCTTCAGGTTTCAGATGAATGATGTGGACAATATGGAGTATGTCTGGATGAGTCTATTGAGGAATGTAATAGTGTGTGTGATGTAAGTGTATTGTCTGATGGGCAGTGTAATGTGTGTTCTCTCATCTGGGTTGGTCTTTTATATGGTAAGAACAAAGAGCTATAAAAATTACCATAAGTTAAACCCAGAGGGATGAAACATTATCCCTATTGGATGGGATATTCTATACCTAAACTGGTGAGGTCCAAAGACACACCTCTTTTGATAATTAACCCCATACTTGGTATAATAAAATTAAGGATGATTTCTCTATATGTGAGAGTAATCATAAAACATATATAAAACTTTGTCCAGACTCCCAGTACATACATAAATGTCCACCTGTATCTCCATCATTCACCTTGGCAAGTAATGCCATTTCAATAATTATATTTTAATACAATATAATATTTCTTTATGGGAAATATCAGAATTATCTCAAGACTGCACCTGGTATTTCGTCTCCAGGAGGCAGTATTGCACTGTTCATTAGATTTTGTATGTTAACATAATTAAAACATTTACCCATCCTTCTTATCTAATGACCTCTGACCTGTCGACTAGTGAGAAGCCATTACTTATTTTGACCATGCCAAAGACTGTCAGGCATAGCGTCTAGAATTGGAAGATCTATTACTTAGTCTATTCTAAAACAACGCTTATATAAACACTCCTACCACATACCTTAAAATGAAGTAATTAGTATTCACTTTAGTTTTAAGTCTAAGTAAGATACTACTATGAGAATATAAACCCAAAATGTGATACAACATTCCTAAATATATATGTATATGCTTTACATAATATAATGACATAATTATGGCTAATATCTTCTCACATATAATAATGTATCTATAAAAACTTATATGGTTCATCTTTAAATGTCTGCTAGAATATACTGGGGTATTGTCCATTGTTATATATACAGATAAGATTACAGGCCAGACTAGCCATGAGTGACTAGTACGATGTCTCGCCAATTGATTCTTATCTGATGAAATGTATGTATTGCCTTATTTACGATTACATAGATACAAAGATCTCTGTTGAAACTATAAGACCCTATTGTTGAAATTCTATGCTCTCTTGTAAGCTTGTAAGAGGCATTTTGAAAATGAACCTTCTTTGACCTTAGAAACAACATGGAAGCCATCCTGTTCCATTCAGAATCTTATATGCATAATATGAATACATGGGTTTTAAAATCACTTTTTCTTTTTACCTATTATTATTTTAATCAACCCCCAATATTCCCGACAACCCTCCTTTTCTTGGGTCCCTCCCTCCTGCCGAGTGCCCCCACAGCAAGCCGCTTGCTATGGAGGCAGCCGAGCCAAGCCGCTGCTCTGTGTGTCCATTCAGATACGAAGCCCTCTTGGTCCTCTCTCTCTCTCTCTCTCTCTCTCTCCTCATTGGGTCACTGACTTGACACCAGTGGGAGCCAATGGCGCCCCACTACTGTCTCAGCCAATGAGGAGGGACAGTCCCGGACAGCCTAGACTCTTGGGCAACATCATTGGATCGAGATGGGCTCAGGCAAATATTAGGGGGGCTGCTGCACACACAAGGTTTTTTTTTTTATCCTAATGCATAAAGAAAAAAACCTTCTGCATTTAGAACCACTTTAAGAGTTTTTTTAGTAGTAGGAAGGGGTAAGAAGCAAAAGAGAAAGCGGAAAGGGTAAGAAGAAGCAAAAGAGAAAGCGGAATAGAGATGAAAGGAGTTTGAGAGGGGGATAGAAGTAGAGGGAGCGCTCCTCTCCTGTGCTCAAACAAGGTTGCCATCTACAACTTTCCCCTGTGGAGATCCAGTGACTTGACTGATGGAGCCACTAAATGTTGTTATAATTGTAGCACCCTCCTAGATAGGTGCTAGGCAAGGAGAATAGTTTGCTCTGCCTGCTTAACAGGGGAGTAGCAGGTAAATCATAGTCTGCTCCATCTGCTTATCAGGGGAGCCTGATCAGTAGTTAGGCCTGTTGCATGTGTCCATGTGTGATTCATCTGGTCTGAGAGAGTGTCCCCACTGTATCCAATAGAGGAGCCTGTTGGACAGTGGAGGAAACCCAGCCAGTGACACACAGCCTTTTATGACTATCCCAGTGGGTTGGCACAAACAGTGGTGCATCCTGGGATATGTTATAAAAGCCAAGGGCACATGTTACAGGGTGTCTTTGGGCAGGAAGCCAGGTCCCAGGAAGAGGATGACGGCTGTCTCTCCTCCTGTCTGTTGTGGAAGAAAGTCACAGTTAGTCGGCCTAGTGAGCCAAGAGTGTGGCGCTGAGCCAGGAGGTCCAGGAAGCTGACAAGTGGAGTTGGAGGCAGAAAAACCGTGTCCGTGAGTACTGGGAAGCTTGCCAGGGGTCTGCCCAGGAAAGGGGACCGCTCCAGTGGAGAGTCAGTGGACAGGTGTCAGTGCACACAGCAAGTGAGAAAGGGGGTGCCAAGTTATAACCCTGAAGAATAACTCAAACAGGATCACATTATCTATCTTCACTTCTGTGGCAAGGTGAAGCAGCAGCCTTGCCACACACTACAGCTAGTTGTCCTCAAGATTGTACATAGCCTTCTCCTATCCCAGTTATAAATAAAAACACAAAAAACCAACATCCCCTGGCTTGATTAGTGACTGAGCCAAGGACTTTTAATGCTATTTGTCTGCTATCAGTTGCTAAGGTTAACCCAAGGGGATCCAGAAAGTGCAATTCTCAGCAGTCCTCTAGGGGGCAGTGCTACATAATATCACTTATTTCTCCATAGCTGGTGAAAAATTTGTCTATCCAACCTAAAAAAAAGAGACTGCTAGAAATGTACAGTACTTTTGAAGTTTGTTAATTGTCCCCTTAAGAGAATATTTGTAAAAATTGCCCAGATATTTACCCAAACTAGCACATTCCTTTATAGATATACAATGTTTTAATGAAGGTGGTGTGGTATGTAGCACCAGATGTTCTAGTTTCAAACCGGCCTGGGCAAGTTCAACATTTCATTTAATTTTCACTCTACTTTTCTCCTACAGCTCCCTGCCAACGCTTCTCCATTTAAGGTCCTTGGGGTGAAGACATCGGAGATGAGGACCAGGGTCAGCGAGCAGGCTGCTGTTCTTCTAGATACGTATGAGGGTATCCTGACAGGAGATACTCCTGCTGAGAAGGAGATGCTCATGGAGGAGATGAAATCTCTGTTGAAAGACAAACAAGAGAGTTTCTGTGCAGAATATTCAAAGCGCTTCACCAAGTGCGCAGTGGGCATTGGCTGTGCCATAGGAGGCGGAGTCTTGAGCCTGGCCGGTGGGGTGGTAGGGGCAACTGTGGCTGGAACCGTGCTCGCTGTTGAGGCTGTAGCTTTACTGGGCAGTACGACCGCAGCGGTGGTCACAGGGGCGATCGGAGGCTCCGTCGCCCTCGGAGCTATTGGCACAGGTTTTGGCGCAGGCGTTGGTGGGGTTATTGGACACATGGAAAAGAAAAAAGACACAAAAGCTGAGCGCAGTACAGAGACGTCCACAGAAGACACCCAACATCTGGTGGACAAAAAAGACTGACATCATTCCTGGAAATATCTCTGGAAGGACTCTTGACGTTCTTTACTTATGAACTATTTGATATAATGGTGGCTCATTCTTTTACCAGATATCTTTATATGTGTATTTAACATTTATTAGCTTCAAACTTTTTTTGTAATTATTTTTTGATTCATTTGAAAATGGATTTCGTATTTACATTACATTTCTTTCAGGGATAAAAAAAAATTACAATGCATTTTAGAAACCAGATACAGGGCCAGTGCCAAACAGCTTTTGTGTGCATCAGAACTGCTTGTTATCCTTTATACAAGTCAAAAGCAGTTCAGCACAGGTTGATGCTTCTTAAAAGTTTACCTGTACCTCTTAATGAACCGTGAATGACCTCTAAACTCATGAACCATGAATGAAGCTTCTAAATTCATCTCAAGTGCAAGTGAAATCCACCTGAAGACAAACTGCCCATCGTCACAGGCCCATGTATGGGGCATCTCTAAATTCACCAATGTCCCTCAGGTCCATTAAAGGCAAGCCTTGTTCTGCATCTAACTTAATTTTTCCAATAAATTAAAGGTTCCTAATTATCTTTTCTGTTCAATTTGTGCCTTTTTAAAGTGTGTGTGTGTATATGTGTGTGAATATACAAACCCAATTCCAAAAAAGTTGGGACACTGTACAAATTGAGTAAAAAAGGAATGGACTAATTTACAAATCTCATAAACTTATATTTTATTCACAATATAATATAGATTGCATATCAAATGTTGAAAGTGAGACATTTTGAAATGTCATGCCAAATATTGGCTCATTTTGGATTTCATGAGAGCTACACATTCCAAAAAAGTTTGGAGAGGTAGCAATAAGAGGCCGGAAAATTGAAATGTACATATAAGGAACAGCTGGAGGACCAATTTGCAACTTATTCGGTCAATTGGCAACATGATTAGGTATAAAAAGAGCCTCTCAGAGTGTCAGTATCCCTCAGAAGTCAAGATGGGCAGAGGATCACCAATTCCCCCAATACTGCGGCGAAAAATAGTGGAGCAATATCAGAAAGGAGTTTCTCAGAGAAAAATTGCAGAGTTTGAAGTTATCATCATCTACAGTGCATAATATCATCCAAAAAAATTCTGAACAATCTCTGTGCGTAAGGGTCAAGGCCGGAAAACCATACTGAATGGCGGTGATCTTCAGGCCCTTAGACGGCACTGCATCACATA
Organism: Pelophylax lessonae; assembly: GCF_965119305.1. Taxonomy (NCBI): domain Eukaryota; kingdom Metazoa; phylum Chordata; class Amphibia; order Anura; family Ranidae; genus Pelophylax; species Pelophylax lessonae. The sequence goes on from NC_138773.1 coordinate 21,981,799, forward strand.
CAGGAATGCTACTGTAATGGAAATCACAATATGGGCTCAGGAATACTTCCAGAAAACATTGTCGGTGAACAGAATCCACCGTGCCATTCGCCGTTGCCGTCTACAACTCTATACGCCAAAAAAGAAGCCATATCTAAACATGATCCAGAAGCGCAGGCGTTTTCTCTGGGCCAAGGCTCATTTAAAATGGACTTTGGCAATGTGGAAAAACTGTTCTGTGGTCAGACGAATCAAAATTTGAAGTTCTTTTTGAAAAACTGGGACGCCATGTCATCCGGACTAAAGAGGACAAGGACAACCCAAGTTGTTCTCAGCGCTCAGTTCAGAAGCCTGCATCTCTGATGGTATGGGGTGGCATGAGTGCGTGTGGCATGGACAGCTTACACATCTGGAAAGGCACCATCAATGCTGAAAGATATATCCAAGTTCTAGAACAACATATGCTCCCATCCAGACGTCGTCTCTTTCAGGGAAGACCTTGCATTTTGCAACTTGACAATGCCAGACCACATACTGCATCAATTACAACATCATGGCTGCGTAGAAGAAGGATCCGGGTACTGAAATGGCCAGCCTGCAGTCCAGACCTTTCACCCATAGAAAACATTTTTCAGGTAGGGGTTGCACAGGCTGGGATTGCATTGGCAACTATTATCTTGGATAAAGTATTAATATTGGATTAAGTATTACACTTCTGCTCAGCACTTTCTAAAAAGCTCTTCTCTATCCCTCCACAGGTAAACATATGCTGCTTTCTTATGCTGCTTTCAAAATCCACCTTTAACTGAAACATAATCATTTCTCTAATTTGCTTAATGGTAAACATATGCTGCTTTCTTATGCTGCTTTCAAAATCCACCTTTAACTGAAACAGAATCATTTCTCTAATTTGCTTAATGGTAAACATATGCTGCTTTCTTATGCTGCTTTCAAAATCTTTTACCTCTGTCCATTGAACACTGCTGTTTGTTTTGCTTTCTCTTGTCTCTACCCAAATTATGAGCTGTCCTTATCTTTATTACTCTGCCATTCTGCCCTCTTGCTATTCCTTGTAGTCTGTTTTTGGTGTGAGAAGTTTATTCTGTCAGCCATGTGTCCCTCCTATGCAATCCTAATTGATTAATTGGCAATACCTCCACCCAACTCAGTATAAATGTAAGCCCTTTCTAGGGGATGCACAGGCAGGGGTTGTATTGGCAACTATTATCTTGGATAAAGTATTAATATTGGATTAAGTATTACACTTCTGCTCAGCACTTCAGCGAATGCACAAAGCATACAACTGCAAGCCAACAGACAGACTACAGGTGATCTGAGACTCTATACAACTTTTCCATCTCACATTCAGTTTACATCTCAATCTCACCACCCTGTATTATGCAAACCCTAATTCTCCTTCTCATGTTTGCATCCTCTCTCCTAAAACTTTCTCTCCTTCACCCCTCATCTCCGCCCCACAGCTTGTATATATCACCCTCACTCCTATCTTCACCTTTATACTGCACTCATCAACTCCTGCTGATTCTGAACCCACACACCAATAAAATCTACAGGACACTGAGATGTGTCCCCCCTCATAAATCATACTCCCATATCACCTCCCTCACCCTTTTGCTTCTCCTAACCTCTGGAGATATTTCCCCAAATCCTGGACCCCCATCATTTACCTTTGGCAGACATACCCATCACCCCCTATCCTCTGACACCAGCCGAAATCCTCACAATCTGGTTTCTATTCCTCCTCTGCCTCAAGCCAACCTCCCCTTCTCCTACGCCCTCTGGAATGCCTGCTCTGTTTGCAACAAACTCACCTCTGTCCATGACCTATTTATCACAAACTCCTTCAACCTGCTTGCAATTACTGAGACCTGGCTTCAAGACTCTGACTCTCCTTCTCCTGCTGCCCTCTCCCATGGTGGCCTCCTGTGGACTCACTCTCCCAGGCCTAGTGGACGGAAAGGAGGTGGGGTTGGAATTCTGCTTTCCCCTCAAAGCACTTTTCAGGTTCTTCATCCACCGCCTTCTCTGTCTCTCTCCTCATTTGAAGCTCACTGTATTTGTCTATTTTCTCCAGTTTCGTTGAGAATTGCTGTGATCTATCGGCCTCCTGGACCGGTATCAGGCTTCCTTGATGACTTCTCTGCCTGGCTACCCTACTTTCTCTCTTCTTAAATTCCCACAATCATTCTTGGAGACTTCAACATCCCTGTTAATCTTAACACTCCTGCTACTTCTAAACTTTTGAGCTTAACCTCCTCTTTTGACCTAAAACAATGGACACATGCTTCTACTCACTCTAATGGCAACAGCCTTGACCTCATGTTCTCCTACCTATGCACCCCTCGCAACCTCTCCAACATTCCATTCCCTCTCTCTGATCACCACCTCATTAGTTTCAGTCTCTCCTTGTCCTCCTCCTTACCTTCCAACTACCGAACAATTACCCGTACAAACCTTCGCCATCTGAACCCTTCACTTCTTTTTTCTGCTACAGATGGTCTCTTCAACACAATCTCATCCCTCTCCTGCCCCAACATGGCCACTTCTGTCTACAACAGTTCACTGTCATCTACCCTGGATGCTTTGGCCCCCCTCACTACACACAGAATCAGGCCCCGACCGCTTCAACCCTGGCAGACAGACAATACCAGAAGCCTCAAAAAACGTAGTCGTGCTCTTGAGCGTCTGTGGCGTAAGACTAAGTCACAGCAAGATTTCAGTCAATATAAATCTGCCCTCCAAAAATACAGTTCCTGCCTCCACACTGCCCAAGAGATTGCCAATCACTTCAAAAATAAGATCGATACAATTCGTGAAGAGATTTTTACTCTAAAGATATCTCCCTCACCTTACACACCTTGTCCTCCTGCACAATCAATACTTCCCTTGTTTAACCCAACTACTGTAGAGGAAGTTACTAAAATTTTTTCTAATGCCCACCTAACTTCCTGCCCCCTGGACCCTGTTCCTTCTCAAATACTACGGTCACCCTCTGACTCTATCCTACACTCTTTAACTCATATCTTCAACCTCTCCCTCTCCACTGGGATCTTCCCCAGCTCTCTAAAACATGCGCTAGTAACTCCCATACCAAAGAAAGCCTCGCTAGACCCCTCCAATCTTAATAACTTAAGACCCATCTCCTTACTCCCTTTTGCTTCCAAGCTCCTTGAACGTTTAGTCTACAACCGCCTGAGCAAGCACCTCATTGAGAATAACCTCCTTGATCCCCTTCAGTCTGGATTTCGCCGGCAACACTCCACAGAAACTTCTCTCCTAAAACTTACAAATGACTTACTAACAGCAAAAACCAATGGTCACTACTCGATACTCTTACTCTTGGACCTCTCGGCTGCCTTTGATACTGTTGACCACCCCCTCCTTCTCAAAAAACTCAGTTTGCTCGGTCTCCGTGGCTGTGCTCTCCATTGGTTCGAATCTTACCTATCTCACCGCACCTTCAGTGTCACTTACAATTCCACTTACTCCTCTGCAACTCCTCTTACTGTTGGGGTCCCCCAAGGTTCTGTCCTTGGACCACTACTATTCTCAATCTATACCTCCTCCCTGGGTCAGCTAATAGCCTCCCATGGCTTCCACTACCAATTCTATGCTGATGACACCCAAATCTACCTCTCTACCCCTCAGCTCACCCCATCAGTCTCCTCCCGCATCACTGATCTACTAACAGACATATCAGCCTGGATGTCTCACCACTTCCTCAAACTGAATCTATCTAAAACCGAGCTCATAATATTTCCTCCTCTACGTGCCCCTTCCCCAGAATTCTCTGTCAAGATCAATGGAATAACTATTAGTCCTTCCACACATGCCAGGGTGCTAGGGATAACCCTGGACTCTGCACTGTCCTTTCAGGCTCACATCCAATCCCTGTCCAAATCATGCCGCCTTAACCTCCGCAACATCGCTAGAATACGGCCCTTTTTAACCAATGACACCACCAAGCTCTTAATTCACGCCCTGGTTATCTCTCGCCTCGACTATTGCAACTCCCTCCTCATTGGATTACCCTTACATAGATTATCCCCCCTTCAATCCATAATGAATGCAGCTGCAAGACTTATCCACCTTACCAACCGTTCAGTGTCCTCCAACCCTCTCTGCCAGTCCCTTCATTGGCTTCCACTCACCCAACGAATAAAATTCAAAGTGCTAACAACAGTTTACAAAGCCATCCACAACTCTGCCCCCAGCTTCATCACTAACCTGATCTCAAAATATCAACCTAGCCGCTCTCTTCGGTCCTCCCAAGACCTCCTGCTCTCTAGCTCCCTTGTCACCTCTTCCCATGCTCGCCTCCAGGATTTCTCCAGAGCTTCTCCCATTCTTTGGAACTCTCTACCCCAATCTGTCCGACTGTCCCCTAATCTATCCATCTTTAGACGATCCCTGAAAACCCTTCTCTTTAAAGAAGCCTACCCGGCTACTAACTAATAACGCTGTTTCTCTTGCTCCATCAGCGCATCCCCCACAGCTATTGCCTTTTGTATCAATTGACCCTCCCTTTTAGATTGTAAGCTCTAACAAGCAGGGCCCTCTGATTCCTTTTGTTCCAAATTGTAGTGTAACTGTAATGTCTTCCCTCATTTTGTTAAGCAATGCGCAAACTGTTGGCGCTATATAAATCCTGTATAATAATAATAATAATAATAATAACATTTGGCGCATCATAAAGAGGAAGATGGGACAAAGAAGACCTAAGACAGTTGAGCAACTAGAAGTCTGTATTAGACAAGAATGGGACAACATTCCTATTCCTAAACTTGAGCAACTCTCCTCAGTCCCCAGACGTTTGCAGACCGTTATAAAAAGAAGAGGGGATGCCACACAGTGGTAAACATGGCCTTGTCCCAACTTTTTTGAGATGTGTTGATGCCATGAAATTTAAAATAAATGTATTTTTCCCTTAAAATGATACATTTTCCCAGTTTAAACATTTGATATGTCATCTATGTTGTATTCTGAATAAAATATGAAAATTTGAAACTTCACATCATTGCATTCTGTTTTTATTCACAATTTGTACAGCATCCCAACTTTTTTGGAATCGGGTTTGTGTATATGTATGTATGTATGTATGTATGTATGTATATATATATATATATATATATATATATATATATATATATATATATATATATATATATATATATATATATATATATATATAGTATATACATTTTTATTTTTTTTTAATTTTGATTGTTTTTATTAGGTTTTATTCACTTCAATAAATCCAATACCCATGCCTCATTTCCTTGGTAAATAGTCAATGGCGTAATTACGCGCTTCCCATGGATACCTGGGATATTAGCGTCCTGTATCCAAGGAGTCCATGGGAGTCACCCAATTCCAAAATCTCACGCTTTTTCCAGACCGGAAATGTTTGACGTAATTTTCAAGGAGTATCTACAGGCAGAAAAAAGAGTCTCTCAGTTTGGGACAACGGCCAGGAGATGGTACGGGCACGAAATAGGTGATGAAGGCAATACTGTGCAGGTGTGAGATCGGTAGGTGCATGCTGGGTAGCCAGCTGCACCAAATCCCAGAAATCGATACAAGAGGGCTTCAGATGGCCACAGTGGACATGGACCCTGCCTGCTTCTGAGATCCAGATAGTTTTACTCTATTTAAACCTAAATTAAAAGGACTACATTAATAATACTATCTAAATGTTGCATATAAAATGGGCAAAATTACAGTGGAGTATTACAAAAGAAAAATTGACTAGGGGGACTGGAACTCCGCTTTAAGAATACAGATACAAAAATGAGCAAAGTAAATATTTTCACTGAAAGTAAGCATTAACAAAGATCCCAAGAGATAACACATATTGTATAACAAGACTTGAGAGCCAGATAAATGGCAGAATATCAACAAGGCAATGGGAACAGTGACCCGTACGAAGGGTATCGATTGTTATAGAATGTGGAGTGGTCAGGATGTAAAAATAAGCCACACCAGTGAAAGAACTATATAAAGAAAAATAATTCACAGCTTATTAAGGCTGTTCAAGTGTGCTAAGAAATAGGGTGCATGAAATATGCTGGTATGCAAATAAGGATATGCATCTTACTGAAATTAACAAGAAGAAAAACCCAGCTGGATACTCCTAAATAGCAAGGGAAGAGAAAATCATGTGTAACATAAAGCATGGCTTCCCAGAGAAAGATGATGGGTGGTGTTCTGCCATCATTACAGACGTGTTGTGCAGGACGAGTGTTGTAACCAAGCTGACCATTGTGCCCAAAAAGATTGGCCTTTGCCGTGTTCAATGAAAAAGAAAAGTTCAAATTGGATCTTGGTGTTGAGGTTGACTATAAAAGATGTAAAATCAGGAGGCTCTGCCCGTTTCCAATTAGATGTTCTAGATTTCTAGGCTGCGACCATGCAATGGATGATAAAAGGAAGATGTTGTTTAGGCCAACGCTCATAATTTAGGGCCCTTTCACGCTGGCAGAGTCAGCCAGTGGATCCACTTGCTCACCATGGGATCTCTCTGCTGATCCCCTCTGAGGAGTTGGATGACTGGTCCATTTCTGCTTCACTGATGCAGAGCTGACACGGCCTGCTGTCCTCTATGGGCTTTTGGGTGGAAATGGACTGCCTGTCCATTTCCATCCAACGGACCTCCAAAATGATCCACCGAACAGATGTCCTGTTTTTAGCAGACAGGATCGGGTCCCATGTCGGCAGGTGTCCACCGACATATGTCCGTTGTCGTCTGCTGCTGCTGCATAGATGGACAGTCCAGATACGGCCCATGTGAAAAAACAAATTGGTCTCTCAGTGTGAGAGGGGCCCTAGTAAGAGAAGTGCCATTGCTGGCTCTGTTTTTTTTTTTTATTTATTTTTTTTTATTTTTTTTTTTTTATTGAGGTTTTAGGGGTAAGGTAAAAAGGAGGGGGCATACGCACCAAAAATAACAGAAATGACACAGATTGTACAATATCTGCATGCGAGTTAAAGAAATCAGAAAAACGCATGAGAACAAGCATATGATGTATATACACTGCTCAAAAAATTTAAAGGAACACTTTGATAACACATCAGATCTCAATGGGGAAAAATATCATGCTGGATATTAATACTGATATAGATAGGGTAATGTGTTAGAATCTAAAGGATGCCACATCGTTTGATGGAAATGAAAACCATCAACCTACAGAGGGCTGAATTTAAAGACCCCCCCCGAAAATCAAAGTGAGAAAATGATGCAGCAGGCTAATCCATGTTACTGAATTTTCATTGCAGCAACTCAAAATGGTACTCAGTAGGTTTCATGGCCCCCAGGTGCTTGTATGCATGCCTGATAACGTTGGGCATGCTCTTAATGAGACGACGGATGGTGTCCTGGGGTATTTCCTTCCAGATCAGGATCAGGGCATTACTGAGCTCCTCAACAGACTGAGGTACAATCTGGTGGCGTTGGATGGACTGAAAGAATGTCTGAGGTTTGCTATTGGATTGAGGTCAGGCGAGTGTGGGGGCCATTCAATGGTATCAATTCCTTCCTCCTCCAGGAACTGGCTGCATACTCTCACCACAAGAGGCCGGGCATTTTTGTGCACCAGGAGGAATCCAGGACCCACTGCACCAGCGTAGGGTCTGACAATGGGTCCAGGGATTTCATCTCGATACCTAATGTCAGTCAGGGTGTCATTGTCTAGTCTGTAGAGGTCTGTGCGTCCCTCCATGGAAATGACTCCCCTTACCATTACTGATCCACCACCAAATTCGTCATGCTGAACAATGTTGCAGGCAGAATAACTTTCTCTGCGGCTTCTCCAGACCCTTTCACATCTGTCACGTGTGCTCAGAGTGAACCTGCTCTCATCTGTGAAAAGCACAGGGTGCCAGTCGCAGACCTGCCAATTCTGGTGTTCAATGGCAAATGCCAATCAAGCTCCACGGTGCCCGGTAGTGAGCACAGGGCCCACTAGAGAACGTTAGGCCACCTTCATGAAGTCTGTTTCCTGGTGCCTCTATGGCAGCATACAGTGCATTGCGAAAATATTCAGCCCCCTTGAACTTTGACCTTTTGCCACATTTCAGGCTTCAAACATAAAGAAATAAAACTGTAATTTTTTGTGAAGAATCAACAAGTGGGACACAATCATGAAGTGGAACGAAATGTATTGGATATTTCAAACTTTTTTAACAAATAAAAAACTGAAAAATTGGACGTGCAAAATGATTCAGCCCCCTTAAGTTAATACTTTGTAGCACCACCTTTTGCTGCGATTACAGCTGTAAGTCACTTGGGGTATGTCTCTATCAGTTTTGCACATCGAGAGACTGACATTTTTGCCCATTCCTACTTGCAAAACAGCTCAAGCCCAGTGAGGTTGGATGGAGAGCGTTTGTGAAAAGCAGTTTTCAGTTCTTTCCACAGATTTGCGATTGGATTCAAGTCTGGACTTTGACTTGGCCATTTTAACACCTGGATATGTTTTTGTGAACCATTCCATTGTAGATTTTGCTTTGTTTTGGATCATTGTCTTGTTGGAAGACAAATCTCCGTCCCAGTCTCAGGTCTTTGCAGACTCCATCAGGTTTTCTTACAGAATGGTCCTATATTTGGCTCCATCCATCTTCCCATCAATTTTAACCATCTTCCCTGTCCCTGCTGAAAAAAAGCAGGCCCAAACCATGATGCTGCCACCACCATGTTTGACAGTGGGGATGGTGTGTTCAGGGTGATGAGCTGTTTTGGTTTTACGCCAAACATAACGTTTTGCATTGTTGCCAAAAAGTTCGATTTTGGTTTCATCTAACCAGAGCACCTTCTTCCACATGTTTGGTGTGTCTCCCAGGTGGCTTGTGGCAAACTTTAAACAACACTTTTTATGGATATCTTTAAGAAATGGCTTTCTTCTTGCCACTCTTCCATAAAGGCCAGATTTGTGCAGTATACGACTGATTGTTGTCCTATGGACAGAGTCTCCCACCTCAGCTGTAGATCTCTGCAGATCATCCAGAGTGATCATGGGCCTCTTGGCTGCATCTCTGATCAGTCTTCTCCTTGTATGAGCTGAAAGTTTAGAGGGACGGCCAGGTCTTCGCAGATTTGCAGTGGTCTGATACTCCTTCCATTTCAATATTATCGCTTGCACAGTGCTCCTTGGGATGTTTAAAGCTTGGGAAATCTTTTTGTATCCAAATCCGGCTTTAAGCTTCTCCACAACAGTATCTCGGACCTGCCTGGTGTGTTCCTTGTTCTTCATGATGCTCTCTGCGCTTTAAACGGACCTCTGAGACTATCACAGTGCAGGTGCATTTATACGGAGACTTGATTACACACAGGTGGATTCTGTTTATCATCATTAGTCATTTAGGTCAACATTGGATCATTGAGAGATCCTCACTGAACTTCTGGAGAGAGTTTGCTGCACTGAAAGTAAAAGGGCTGAATAATTTTGCACGCCCAATTTTTCAATTTTTTATTTGTTAAAAAAGTTTGAAATATCCAATAAATTTCGTTCCACTTCATGATTGTGTCCCACTTGTTGATTCTTCAAAAAAAATTACAGTTTTATATCTTTATGTTTGAAGCCTGAAATGTGGCAAAAGGTCGAAAAGTTCAAGGGGGCCGAATACTTTCGCAATGCACTGTATATACACACGTACTGTGGTCTTGAATAGGGATGATCGAACGGTTCAGGTCGACCATCGGTTCGACCCGAACATTGACTGTTCGAGGTTCGGCCGAATTTAGAACTTTTTGCTGAAAAAGTTCGGAATTCGGCAACCAGAACCGACCAAAATGCAATGGGACAGGAACTGGGCTTTAAAAGCCCGTGATTGGACCAGAACCATCAGTAAAAGCCAATTGAGGGGGCAGGAGAATGCTAGGAATGTGATTGGAGTGACTAGGGGGTCCAGAAGCCAATCATTAGTGAATACGCCCCCCAGTATATAAGATAGCCCCGCCAAATTTCTAGCATTGTAATACAGGGACGTGGAAGAGAGTGGAAGCAGTTCTGTTACTTCTGCTTCAAAAGTGTCATTTAGCAATTATTAGTGTGAGGAAAGTGATATCTAGTGTAGTTAGGGTGCTATTTTCCACTTTAATTAGATTCAAAAATCTAGTTTCTGTAGGGAAAGTGTTAAGTGCCAGGGTGACCGTAGTGTAGTGTAGGGTGAACTGACACTGACTGCTATGGCAGGGTGACCAAACCCTTCCATTTCAGGGTGACCGCTATAGAGAAAAGATCGTTTCTCTTAGGTGACTTATAGAACAGCGATATGGCTTCTCGCCTGTCAGCCTGATTTTTGCTGCAGGCGTTTATAGGGCTTTTTTGAGGACATGTTTGGAGTCAGGCATGACATCTGAACTTCTGTGTAGGGGTATATATATATACACACACATGTCTGTATATATACACATACATACACATATATAGGTGTGAAAATAGCAGAACACTATGCTTGCGCTAATGAAATAATTAACAGGCCTATGGCTCTGCTGCTATCACACCTATATGTGTGTATGTGTATAAATACATATAAGTGTGTGTGTATATATACCCCTATACAGAAGTTCAGATGTTTTGCCTGCCTCCAAAGACCCCCAAAAAATGCCCAGAAAATGCCTGCGGCAAAAAAAAACCGCCCAGGTGTGTTATTGCGGGCGTTTTTTTTGGCCATTTTTTTGGGGTCTTTGGAGGCAGGCAAAACATCTGAACTTCTGTATAGGGGTATATATACACACACACTTGTATGTATTTATACACATACACATATATAGGTGTGATAGGAGCGGAGCCATATGCCTGTTAATTATTTCATTAGCGCAAGTATAGTGTTCTGCTACTTTCACACCTATATATGTGTATGTGTATATATACATATAAGTGTGTGTGTATATATACCCCTACACAGAAGTTCTGATGTTATGCCTGCCTCCAATAACCCCCAAAAAATGCCCAAAAAAACGCTTGCTACAAAACCGGCAAGGTGTGAAAATAGCGGAGCCATATCCCTGTTCTATAAGTGTTCTAATACAAACAACCTATTTTTTTCTGGTTCTGGTTCTGGACATGCTACAGAGCTGAAACTTCACAGGTACACCTTTTAGACCCCCCCCCCCCCCCCCCCGACACTAAATCCAAAGAAATCTTTTTTTTTTTTCAATAATTTTTTCAATAATTGGCTCTCTATCAAAAATGACAATTTTTAAGAACTTTTTTTGTGTGTGATTAATAGTCTCTGGGGCATGACCCAGAACCCTAGGCACTTTTTAGGGGCATTTATTGGGTTTTAGGGCTTTAAAATGGTGTTTTTTGATTACCGAAGTTTGGTTCCCATTGATTTCAATAGGGTTCTGAAATCCGGGCCGAACTTTCTGGAAGTTCTGGTGTTCTGGTCGAACCGAACTTTTGAAAAGTTCGAACATCCCTTGTCTTGAAGTGGTTAAGAGAACACCTGAAAAAGTCAGCAGAATATTATACTAACTGGCACTGAGGTAAGTCACTGAAGGGGTTTTAACCCCTTCAGCAACTTGGGATGGGGGGTGGGAGGGAGAGGGGCACTACAGGGTCCTGCAGTCATGGGCCGAGCATGTGGGGGTTGGCAGTTTTTATTTTGCCTAGGGCAGCAAAAATCCTTGCACCGGCCCTGCTATCTGGCCTGTTCCTTTTTAGATATACAGATTACAGGTGTGATGCGGGTGTCTTGTAGCACCAGATGTTCTTATTTCATACTAAACTTGGCAAGTGCAACATAATTACACCGTTCCTTTCTCCTACAGCTCCCTGCTGCCTCTTCTACATTGAAGGCCCTTGAAGCGTGGCCATCTGGGATGAGGTCCAGGGTCAGTGAGGAGGCTGATAGACTCCTGGATACATTTATTCACAGCCTGAGAGGATATAACGTTGAGGAGAAGAAGAAGCTTACAGAGAAAATGAAATTTCTGCTGAAAAAAAAAAAGAATGTTTCTGCGCTGAATATTCAAAGCGCTTCAGAAATGGCGTACTGGGTATTGGCTTTATCATAGGAGGGGGGATCCTGGGCCTGGTCGGTGGGGCTACAGGGACTATGATCGCTACCAATGCTGTGCCATTGGCCTGTGTGGTGGCCACAGGGGTGACTGGGGGCCTTATTACACTCTGAGTTATTGGAGTATGTGCTGTGCTGGCTGAAGTTTTTCTTCTTGTGGAAAAGACACAAAAAAGACACAATAGCTGAGCGCAGTACAATGACGTCCAAAGAAGACACCCAACATCTGGTGGACAAAGAAGACTGGCACCATTCGGCACTGCGTTATTTTAATGGACAATTGCGTGGTCGTGCGACGCTGTACCCAAATAAAATCGATGTCCTGTTTCCCCACAAACAGAGCTTTCTTTTGGTGGTATTTGATCACCTGTGCGATTATTTTTTGCGCTATAAACAAAAAAGCGACATTTCTGAAAAAAAAAAAACAATATATTTTAAATTCCCCAAAAAAAAAAAAAAAAAATATATATGTTTCATCGTGTTAAGCCAATTTGTTACAATTCTGCTACATATTTTTGGTAAAAAAAAAAAAAAATCGCAATAAGCGTATTTTGATTGGTTTGCGCAAAAGTTATTGCGTCTACAAACTAGGGGAAAGATTTGTCTTTTTTTTTTTACTAGTAATGGCGGTGATCTGCAATTTTTTGCGGGACTGCGACATTGCGGCGGACAGATCGGACCCCTAACTGACATTTTTGACACTTTTGGGGGAACCAGTGACATTACTACAGTAATCAGTGCTTATGCAGTAGTGTAAAAAAGTCTGGTGCACTACTAAATTGCAATAAAATGAACAATGTCGATCATGCATACAAAATAGTGTACAAAAATTTGAAACAATTTAAAACAAATGAAAATCTGAGTGAACAAAGTCTCTGGTTTCTCTTGCAAATCAATATAATGTGTTTTCGGTGAACAACTCTACCAGAAAAAAGCTAAATAGATGAATGTGCAAATGAAGTCCAGTGTTCATGTAAATTCCAAAAATAATCACTGGTGGCCGTGAGAAAACCAAGTGCTGCTGCAAATCAACGAACGTGACGTGAAAATCCCATCACCTGGTGAATTCACCGCTTACCAGCTTTAAGTAGATTTAGGGCAGATAGACAGAATATGAATCCTCTTTAGATAACCAAAGGGAGTAGAGTTAAGCGGACACCTGGATGTCCGTGTTCGGCGGGTTCGGGCGAACTTTAAGAAAAAGTCCGGGTCCGTGTCCCGGACTTTTGCCGAACTTTTCCCGGACACCGAACCCCATTGAAGTCAATGGGGACCCGAACTTTCAGGCACTAAAATGGCTCTAAAACACCAATGGAAAGGGCTAGAGTGCTGCAAATGGCAGCAAAACGTTGTTACGAGCATGGCAAGTGCTCTGCAAAGAAAAGTGGATAGGGAAATAACTCAAAACAACAAAAAAAAACCAGAAAAATAAAACAATCTTCTTCATCTCTGAAGGACGAGGCCCATATGGAGTAGGAGGGAGGTTGAGGTGGTGGTGGATGTGGCGGTGTCATAGGCGTGCGCACAGGGTGTGCCGGATGTGCCTGGGCACACCCTAATCACCTAGGGCACATAGCATTATCGCTCTGTTTGCCAGTGAGGAGATGGGAAAGATCTCCCTCGGACCTGCTCTGCTCTATTTCTCTTTGCCAGCAGGGAGAGTAATGTATCGGGGCCATGTACAAGTAGGCAAACACATGCATGTGTATTTCAACTTTGGGGTGCACACCCTAATGCAATAGGCTGGGCACACCTATGGGCGGTGTAGGTGGAAGCGGCGGTGGAGGAGGACCAGGGCCGGATTAAGAGCATCATGGGCTTTGTGCTGAGGATTTTGAAGGGCCTTAAGGGCCGTGCCTTGGCATGCACCCAGAGGAGGGAGGGTGCAGCCATGCATGCCTAATTCAACATGGGATGCTGTCTCTGAAGCCCATAAACACATCCATGCATCGGCAACTGTCCCTCCTTGTCCGGCCTTCGTGCTGTGTGGGGAGGTTCTGAGGGAGCTGCCTGGGGAAGCGAGCATAGAAGCCAGACTTCTGTGTTTACAAGTGACAGAAGAGCGGTAACAGTGAATATGGCCAACCCGGGGCCTATATAAAGGTAGGGGCCTGGAGCTGCAGCTCCAATAGCCCCTACGTTAATCTGGCCCTGAGGAGGATGAGGTAGCCAACACTGCTTCTTTTCACAAATTTTAAATGAGGGTACACCCCAAAAGAGTGAGAAAGAGCAAAAATGGAACAATGGCTGGGTAAGGTCGGTATCCATCGCTATTCTGCACAAGGTACGGAAAAGTCCCGTGGGATCCATGCCTGGTTCATTTTAATGAACGTGAGCTTGTCCACATTGTCTCTGGACAAGCGGCTGCGATTGTCTGTGATAACGCCCCCAGCCGTGCTAAATACCCGTTCAGATAATACACTGGCTGCAGGGCACGCCAGCACCTCCAAGGCGTAAAGGGAAAGCTCAGGCCATGTGCCCAACTTGGAGACCCAGAAGTTGAAGGGGGCAGACCCCTCATTCAGTACGTCTAGGCATGTGCACACATACTGCTCCACCATGTTCGTGAAATGCTGCCTCCTGCTAAGACGTTCCATATGAGCTGCTGGTGCTGCTGTTTGTTGTGGCGTGCTGACAAAGCTTTTCCACATTTTGGCCATGCTAACCCTGCCTTCTGAGGTGCTGGCGGTGCCCTGGTTGCGTTGGCGACCTCTTCCTCCTCCTCCTCTGCCTTGTGCTTCAACTGTGGCCCCGCTGTCAGGTGGGAATGCCAGGAGCATCGCGTCTACCAGCGTGCGCTGGTACTCGCGCATCTTGCGATCGCGCTCCAGTGAGTGAAATAAGGACGGTACGTTGTCCTTGTAATGGGGATCCAGCAGCACGGCCACCCAGTAATCAGCACAAGTTAAAATGTGGGCAACTCGGCGGTCGTTGTGGAGACACTGCAGCATGTGTGCCAGGCTGTCCTCTGTGGGAGGTGTATCGTCCGTGTCCTCTGTATCCCCCCAGCCACGCACCAGTGATGGCCATGAGCTGGCCTGGGTGCCACCCTGCTGTGAACATGCTTCAATCTCCTCCTCCAGCTCCTCCTCCTCATCCTCCAGAACTGTGCCCCTGCTGGACAATTGTGTCCCTGGCGTTTGTGTGTGCAGGAACCCACCCTCGGAGCCCCTTGCGAATGACTGCCCTGAAAGCCTTGGAAATGTTACCTCTTCATCCTCCTCCTCCTCCTCCTCCTCCTCCTCCTCCTCATCCTGTGCCACATCCTCTTCCGAATTGTTTTTTCAAGGAGGCCTAGAAGTGGGATAGTTAAGCTGAGAACGGCGTCATCGGCACTGGCCATGTTGGTGGAGTACTCAAAACAGCGCAACAAGGCACACAGGTCTCGCATGGAGGCCCAGTTATTGGTGGTGAAGTGGTGCTGTTCCGCAGAGCGACTCACGCGTGCATGCTGCAGCTGAAACTCCACTATGGCCTGCTGCTGCTCGCACAGTCTTTGCAGCTTGTGCAAGGTAGAGTTCCACCTTGTGGGCACGTCACATATGAGGCGGTGAGCGGGAAGGCCGAAGTTACGCTGCAGCGCTGACAGGCGAGCAGCAGCAGGGTGAGAACGCTGAAAGTGCGCACAGACGGCCCGCACTTTCTGCAGCAGCTCTGACATATCGGGGTAGTTTTTAAGGAACCTCTGCACCACCAAATTCAGCACATGCGCCAGGCAAGGGATGTGCGTCAAACCGGCTAGGCCCAGAGCTGCTATGAGATTTCGCCTGTTATCGCACACCACCAGGCCGGGCTTGAGGCTCGCTGGCAGCAACCACTCATTTGTCTGCTGTTCCATGCTCCTCCACAACTCCTGCGCGGTGTGTGGTTTGTCCCCCAAACAGGCAAGTTTTAAAACTGCCTGCTGTCGTTTACCCCTGGCCGTGCTGAAGTTGGTGGTGAAGGTGTTACGCTGTCCGGATGAGGAGGCGGTAGAGGATGAGGAAGCGGAGTAGGAGGAGTTAGGAACAGGAGGCAAACTGAAGCGCCCTGCAATCCTCGGTGGTGGAAGGACATGCGCCAAATTGCTATCCGCCTCAGGCCCATCCGCCACTGCATTTACCCAGTGTGCCGTTAGGGAGATATAACGCCCCTGACCGTGCTTACTGGTCCACGTATCGGTAGTTAGGTGGACCTTGCCACAGATGGCGTTGCGCAGTGCACACCTGATTTTTTCCCCCACTTGGTTGTGCAGGGAAGGGATGGCTTGCCTGGAAAAGTAGTGGCGGCTGGGCACGACGTACTGTGGGACAGCCACCGACATAAGGTTTTTAAAACTTATGTGCGTCTCCACCAGACGGAATGACAGCATTTCAAAGGCCAAGAATTTTGAAATGCTGGCATTCAGGACCAGGGATCGCGGGTGGGTAGGGGAGTACTTCCTCTTCCTCTCAAGTGTTTGGGAGATGGAAAGCTGAATGCTTCCACGGGACATTGTGGAGATGGTTGGTGACCCAGGTGGTGGTGTTGCTGACAGATCGTCTGTTTGCGGGGTGGCAGGTGCCGGTATCACTACAGATGTGGCTGGAGTGGCCGAGACTGCAGCAGAAGAGAAAGCAGGATGAGCCAGAGACGTTTTTTGGTTTTGAAGGTGTCTACTCCACTCCAGCTCGTGCTTTGCACTTAGATGCCTGATCATGCAGGTTGTGCTCAGGTTGAGAAGGTTTATGCCTCGCTTCAGGCTCTGATTGCACAGGGTGCAAACCACTCGTGTCCTGTCATCAGCACATTTTCTAAAGAACTTCCACGCTAGAGAACTCCTTTGAGCTGACTTTGGTGCGCTCGTTCCCTTGCTGCGTTGGGCAGTAGCGGGCGTAGTGTCTAGGGCACGGCCGCTCCGCTTCTGCACCCTGCTCCCTCTTCTGCTGTGCTGGTGGCTCTGTGCGACCACCGCCTCTTCCTCCAAACTACTCAGGTCACCTGCATGACGTTCATTCCATGTGGGGTCGAGGACCTCATCGTCCTCCACATCATCTTCTACCCAGTCTTCACCCCTGCCCTCCTTGTCGGTCTCCACAATTCTGAACGCCGCAGCAGTTGGCACCTGCGTTTCGTCATCATCGGAGACGTGCTGCGATAGTCCTTGCATGTACTCATCTTGAGAAATAAGTGGTTGGGCATCGCTGCACTCAATCTCTTCCACTTCTAGGGCAGGGCTAGGTGGATGGCCCTGGGAAACCCTGCTGACAGAGTCATCAAAAAGAAGAAGAGACTGCTGTATGGCTTGGGGCTACGACTGCTTGCCTGATTTCCAAGGGGGTGAGGTGAAAGACGGTAGGACATTGGCTGCAGGTGCCAACTCTGACCTTTCTGCAGTAGACTGGGTGGGAGACAATGTGAAGGAACTGGAGGCACTGTCAGCAGCAAACCAATCTACTATCGCCTCTACGTGTTCTGGCCTCATCACTTCTAGAGGCGTATGATGCCCTACCAAATACTGCTGCAGGTTCTGTCGCCTACTCACACTTGAGGAAGGTGTTTCACTTGTGCGTGTAGCTGGCACAGATCAACCACGTCCTCTCCTTGCACCAGGAGCTCTACCAGCAGCACCACGACCCAGGCCACGGCCCCTATTTTACGGTCTCCTCATATTTCTGTAATTTATGATCTTGCCCTAGAAAGGTGTTTATTGAATAGCGGAACAAAACAACAACAGTATCGCACGGGTGTATCTGACAGTCAAATATGCAAACTATGCCGCAATTTAATGTTTTTACCCCAAAAGGGTGTATATTGAATAGCGGAATAGGAAAAAGGATAAAAAAACGGTGTATCTCACACGTACAAACACAGACTAGGCCCCGATTAAATTTTTTTGTACCCTAAAGGGAGGATGAGGAAGAGGAGTAGGAGGAGTTGGGAACAGGAGGCAAACTGAAGCGCCCTGCAATCCTTGGCGGGGGAAGGAGATGCGCCAAACAAATTTAAAAGGTGTATCTCACACGTACCGATACAGACTATGCCGTAATTAAATTTTTTTACACTCCAAAAGGGTGTATATTGAATAGCGGAAAAGGAAAAATTTTATAATACGGTGTATCTCACACGTACAAACACAGACTAGGCCCCGATTCAAATTTTTTGTACCCTAAAGGCAGGATGAGGAAGAGGAGTAGGAGGAGTTGGGAACAGGAGGCAAACTGAAGCACCCTGCAATCCTCGGTGGTAGAAGGAGATGCGCCAAACAAATTTAAAAGGTGTATCTCACACGTACCGATACAGACTATGCCGTAATTTAATTTTTTTACACTCCAAAAGGGTGTATATTGAATAGCGGAATAGGAAAAATTTTATAATACGGTGTATCTCACGCGTACAAACACAGACTAGGCAACGATTAAAATTTTTTGCACCCTAAAGGCAGGATGAGGAAGAGGAGTAGGAGGAGTTGGGAACAGGAGGCAAACTGAAGCGCCCTGCAATCCTCGGTGGTAGAAGGAGATGCGCCAAACAAATTTAAAAAGGTGTATCTCACATGTACCGATACAAACTATCCCGCAATTTAATTTTTTACACTCAAACAGGGTGTATATTGAATAGCGGAATAGGACAAATTTTACAAAACGGTGTATCTCACACGTACAAACACAATCTAGGCCCCGATTACAAATTTTTGTACCCTAAAGGCAGGATGAGGAGTAGGAGGAGTTCAGAACAGGCAGGAGGCAGACTGAAGCACCCTCAAATCCTCGGCAGTATGAGATGCGCCCCAAAAATTGGAAAGGTGTATCTCACACGTACCGACACAGACTATCCCGCAATTTAATTGTTTATACCCAAAGGTTTTGATTAAATAGCGGAATAGAAAATATGATCAAAAAAAGTGTATGTATCTCACACGTACAGAAGCACACTAGGCCCCAATTACTATTGTTTGTACCCCTAAAAGGCTGGATGAGGAGTAGGAGGAGTATGGAACAGGCAGCACCCTCAAATCTTCAGAAGTATGAGATGAACCCCAAAAACTTGGAAAGGTGTATCTCACACGTACCAACACAGACTATCCCGCAATTTAATTGATCCCCAAAGGTTTTTATTGAATAGCGGAATAGAAAATATGATCAAAAAAAGTGTATGTATCTCACACGTACAAAACCACACTAGGCCCCAATTACTATTGTTTGTACCCCTAAATGGCTGGATGAGGAGTAGGAGGAGTATGGAACAGGCAGCACCCTCAAATCTTCAGAAGTATGAGATGAACCCCAAAAACTTGGAAAGGTGGATCTCACACGTACCAACACAGACTATCCCGCAATTTAACTGATCCCCAAAGGTTTTTATTGAATAGCGGAAAAGAAAATATGATCAAAAAAAGTGTATGTATCTCACACGTACAGAAGCACACTAGGCCCCAATTACTATTGTTTGTACCCCTAAAGGCAGGATGAGGAGTAGGAGGAGTTTGGAACAGGCAGCACCCTCAAATCTTCAGAAGTATGAGATGAACCCCAAAAACTTGGAAAGGTGTATCTCACACGTACCAACACAGACTATCCCGCAATTGAATTGATCCCCAAAGGTTTTTATTGAATAGCGGAATAGGAAATATGATCAAAAAAAGTGTATGTATCTCACACGTACAGAAGAACACTAGGCCCCAATTACTATTGTTTGTACCCCTAAAGGCAGGATGAGGAGTAGGAGGAGTTTGGAACAGGCAGCACCCTCAAATCTTCAGAAGTATGAGGTGAACCCCAAAAACTTGGAAAGGTGTATCTCACACGTACCAACACAGACTATCCCGCAATTGAATTGATCCCCAAAGGTTTTTATTGAATAGCGGAATAGGAAATATGATCAAAAAAAGTGTATGTATCTCACACGTACAGAAGAACACTAGGCCCCAATTACTATTGTTTGTACCCCTAAAGGCAGGATGAGGAGTAGGAGGAGTTTGGAACAGGCAGCACCCTCAAATCTTCAGAAGTATGAGGTGAACCCCAAAAACTTGGAAAGGTGTATCTCACACGTACCAACACAGACTATCCCGCAATTTAATTGATCCCCAAAGGTTTTTATTGAATAGCGGAATAGAAAATATGATCAAAAAAGTGTATGTATCTCACACGTACAAAACCACACTAGGCCCCAATTACTATTGTTTGTACCCCTAAAGGCAGGATGAGGAGTAGGAGCAGTTTGGAACAGGCAGCACCCTCAAATCTTCAGAAGTATGAGATGAACCCCAAAAACTTGGAAAGGTGTATCTCACACGTACCAACACAGACTATCCCGCAATTTAATTGATCCCCAAAGGTTTTTATTGAATAGCGGAATAGGAAATATGATCAAAAAAAGTGTATGTATCTCACACGTACAGAAGCACACTAGGCCCCAATTACTATTGTTTGTACCCCTAAAGGCAGGATGAGGAGTAGGAGGAGTTTGGAACAGGCAGCACCTTCAAATCTTCAGAAGTATGAGATGAACCCCAAAAACTTGGAAAGGTAAATCTCACACGTAACAACACAGACTATCCCGCAACTTAACTGATCCCCAAAGGTTTTTATTGAATGGCGGAATAGGAAATATGATCAAAAAAAGTGTATGTATCTCACACGTACAGTTATAGCTACTAATACATTTCTAGGCATGGCTGGGATGGCTTAGGCACACCAGTTAAACGCTTGTTGATTGGCTGTTGAAAGCCCGCCATGAAAAGCGCGCCAATGCATGCAAAACCTGGAAATAAAACGACCGAACACGGATTTTTACCCGAATATACAGTAAAGTTTTCGGGTCCGTGTTCGGGTAACAAAAATCCAATTATTCGGTACGAACACGAATAATACAGTCCGTGTTCGCTCAACCCTAAAAGGGAGTGCTATGTTGGAATCCACCCTCGTGTGTGACAGGGGAAGGGGGGGGGGGTCAGGGCTGCTGTTAGAAATCGCGGGGCCCCATACAGACTACCAGGCAGAGCCCCCCCAAGAAAATATTAAAGATATATTTAGCTAAAATTACAACAAAATTACTATTAGCAGACACAAATATAACATAACTCGCATAATTCCTGCTAAATCTAAAAAGAAAAACTATGTTGAATAAAAAAGATGAGATGAGAAAAATATACAGGCTGGGCAGTTGGAGCTCAGTGATCAGAGAGACAGAGAGAGAGAAACAAAGTTACAATTTACAAATAAACTCCTGAGCAGAGATAAGTGCTGGGAGGGGGGCCCACACAAGGGAGGGGGATTAGTGAGGGACGACTGTCTCTTTCTCAGCAGATAAAAGCTGATAGCAGGGAGAGGGACAGATCAGATTCAGGTGCTGGAGGAAGATTTCTGTATTTGTTGTCCATCACTAATCCCCCTCTCTGTGTGGGCCCCCCCCTGTGTGCTCTGTCCCCCTACAAGAGGGCTGGTGGTCCCCCCCTATCAGCGGCCCTGGGAGGGGGGGGGTATGCTGCTTACCAGATCCCACTGTTTCCAAACATGTAATGAGCGTAGACTCTCTCTGGATACGTAAATGAGGGACTCCTGGTGTTTCCTGGTTCTTCTCTCAGACTGACACTCATATAAGGTGCACCATGATAAAGAGAGACTAATAGTGCATTACCTTTTATCACATTTATTAGAAAAGTAAAGTTTGCACTTACAAGAAAAAATGAAGATACAAGTTCTGTCTTGAGAGCGGCGGTTGCCTGCAGTGCAAGCCGCGGCTGTTGTGATTGACGGCGCGACTCCTCCTTCGCCCTGATGCGTTTCCTCCCTATTGGGCTTCCACGGAGATAGGAGGGGAGTCAGTGCCGTCATCTCTGCCCTTTTTATGACGATATGAAACATCACTTCCTGTGTCAATGGGACTCACACAGGAAGTAATATCCCAACTGCACTTCAACCAGGAAGCGATGGGATTTTCACGTCAAGTTCGTTGATTTGCAGCAGCACTTGGTTTTCTCACGGCCACCAGTGATTATTTTTGGAATTTACATGAACACTGGACTTCATTTGCACATTCATCTATTTAGCTTTTTTCTGGTGGAGTTGTTCACGGAAAACACATTATATTGATTTGCAAGAGAAACCAGAGACTTTGTTCACTCACATTTTCATTTGTTTTAAATTGTTTCAAATTGTTTGTACATCATTTTGTATGCATGTTCAGTTTATTGCAATTTAGTAGCGCACCAGACTTTTTTACACTATTTCATTTATACACCTTTGGTAGCAGCACACTCACATTTATCAGCGCACTTTTTCATTTATATGGAAATATGCACTGTTACTGTAATAATGACACTAGCAGGGAAGGGGATAACCCAGGGGTGATCAAAGAATTAATTGTGAGCCTACGGGAGTGTTTTCTAACTGTGGGGGGGCATGGCTTGTGAAATTACCATAGAGACCTGTGATCCTATATAGAAGGATCACAGGAGCTCTGTGATTATTTCATAAAGAACAGTCAGCTGTGTTTTCAACAGCTGACCGTCCTCTCTCAGCGGGGAGCGATCGCGGGTGCCCGGTGGCAATCGCGGCCGCCGGTCCCATGGATTGGCATCCCCGCTGCCTAGTGGGGGTGGGAGTGCGCCAGCGGCGGCGTGCGATCGCCACCCAGCACCACTCTTGCAAACCGACGTACTCCCGCGTCAATTCATGCAGCTGAGCCAGCCTGCTGCTGTAAAACTGCGGTGGGCAGGCGGTCGGCAAGTGGTTAAAGATGTTGTAAAGTCAGAAGGTTTTTCTTAATGCATTAAGATAAAACACATTCTGGGTGTAGCAGCCTCCCTCCAGCACCCCCTAATACTTACCTGAGCCCCATCGATATCCAGCGATGTCCACAAGTCCCTCCGCCATCCAGGACACTCCCTCCTGATTGGCTGAGACACAACCGTGGGGCCATTGGCTTCAGTGGCTGTCAATCAACGTCAGTTAGCCAATCAGGAGAGGGGGGGCAGGGCCCAGTCTGAATGGACATACAGAGCTGCAGCTTGGCTCGGGTATGCCCATAGCAAGCTGCTTGCTGTGGGGGCATTCAGCAGGGGGGAGGGGCCAGGAGCAGCAAAGAGGAACCCGAGAAGAAGAGGATCCAGGCTGCTCTGTACAAAACCAACTGCACAGAGGAGGTAAGTATAACATGTTTGTTAATTTTATTTAAAAATTACCGAGAATTTACAATCACTTTATTAAGCAACCTAATGTCCACATCTGTCACATTGGGGTTGATTTACTAAAACTGGAAAGAGCAAAGACTGTTGCAGCTGTGCATGGTAACCAATCAGCTTCTAACTTCAGAGAGTTCAGTTAAGTTTTGTCAATAAAACCTGGAAGCTGATTGGTTTCTAAGCAGAGCTGCACCAGATTTTGCACTCTCCAGTTGGGGATTTATATAGTAGAATTAACCCCATAGTGTCCATGTCTGTCACATAGGCGGAGATTTACTAAACCCGGAGAATGCAAAAATGGGTGCAGCTGTGCATAGTAGCCAATCAACTTCCAGTTTTTATGGTCAAAGCTTAATTGAGCAAGCTAAAGTTAGAAGCTGATTGGCTACAATGCACAGCTGCACCAGATCTGAGGACTCCAGTTTTAGTAAATCAACCCCATAGTGTCAACGTCTGTTACATAGAGTGTGATTTACTAAAACTGGAGAGTGAAAAATCTGGTGCAGCTGTGCATGGTAATCAGCTTCCAGGTTTTAGCCCATGTTCACATTGGTCCGATTTGACATGCGATTTGACAAGTCAAATCGCATGTCAAATCGGAGCCAATTGCCGGCAATGGCACCGTCCGAATCGGTGCAACGTCCTGTCAGAACTATTGGGGCTAAAAGGAATCATATAAGGCCCATACATATTATTTTATACATATTGTTATATTGGGCAGCCTGGCAGCCATTTTTGTCATGCGGTGAATGTAAGTTCATTGTCTTGGGTAAAGATTCTTACAGAAAACCTTAGAGTCTCAGCAAAGACCTTCTCAAGCTAATAAATTAAAGGAGCTGCCCTGACAACATGCCAAGATAAGGTCATGGTGCTGCCAGACTGGGTTATAATGAGAGTAATGTCATTCTTGTCTGGATTTCAACAATAAACAAGAGACCAGAATGCTTCATTTTTTTTTTTTAGGGCTCATTTAAAAATATGCTTGAGGAAACATTATTATTATTTGTAGTAATTGTATTGGCAACAATATTATTATGTCATTGTATTATATGAAGCATATACATAGGCCTACTTACCGTAATTCAATAAGTTCTAGGAACGTTTTATATATATATATACTTTTATAATATTCAACCAATATTCATTATATATTGGGGGAGGTACTCCTTGAATTATATGTGTATTATCATTGATATAGTAGGTATAAGCTTCAAATACATAGAATAGGATGATTATTTTTTTTTATTTTTAAGAGCTAATCCCATTTAAGTTACTTACAAGGAATGTTAATTGCAGGGGTCATATCCTATATAGGTAAAATATATATCTTGGAAGAGTCTGTATTCTTGACAGTAAAGTGACATGGGGGGGGGGGGTATACATACTGTGATTTAAGTTTTTCTCCAAGGCTAAGGTCGGAAGGTTATCTTTGAGAAAATACTTGAATTAAATTCTTTAACCCAAACTTTTATACAGACAAAGAGTTCACCCTCATTGGGTGATGGTCAGATGAAGTATTTCTTTTATATACCCCTATCTGACATGTTTTCACGTGGAAAACAAAATCCACGCCCACATTCCCATAGGATAAATGTTTAGTGTAAAGCCTCGTACACACGCAACGATTGTTGGCCGACCGATCGGCCGTCTTTTGTCCAGTGTTGGTTGGAATGTGCCTAGACTGCACACGAATTTTCTCGGCCAACAACAACCAACTTCAGAAGTGATGTCATGTGATGGTTTACTTTCCGTGTGCTTTTTCTTCTCTGAGCATGCCCAGTCTTGCTCATCTGATTTTTGTCTGCCGAAATCTGTCCTGACTGATGGAAAATCGTCCGTTCTGTTGTCGGCTAACAAAAATTTTATAGCATGCACACCAGATTTTGTTCGGCCGAAAAGTCGCAGTCGGTTGTCGGAAGCATCATACTAACAAGCCGACAATCGGCCGATCGGACGTTGGCCGAAAATTCACGGCCAACAATCGTTGCGTGTGTACGAGGCTTAAGTGAGAGACTGAAAAGAATTGAAAAGACCAGGAAGGAAGTAAGATGCTCGGATGAGATTCTGAGACACTGATGGGAAACATTTGAAGCTGAGGCAGGATACTCAAACGGGACCTCCCAGGCAACAGAAATATAAATTTTAGGTAAAGTATACATTTCTATATTTTCTACAGGCAATTAATTTCCCATATACATCTGACTGAACCATTATTATCCTTATAGCATCAAAATTTGAATTTAGATCATTCTAACTCCAGTATGATCAGTCTATTCTCTAATCTTGGGGGATTATACACTTTTATGTATAGATCCCCTTTAGGCTGATTTCAGTCCATTGTAAATGGGGTAGTTGTGATGTATTCTTAAAATAAAGGAACTAAATAGAAGTTTATTTTACCAAAAACTAGTTTGAACATCTGTTGGCTGAGAGAGGTCACATGTAAAATCTGTCAAATTATTTTTCCATATTTTGTGAGCTCATGAGAAGCTATTAATCACATTCCAGAAGTTATGGGTTTTGGCTACCTTGATATTCTGTCTTAATATCCTTTAATTGCATTTCTCACATTACCTGTGCAATACATATTATTGAATTTTGTTCCACATGTTGTGTTTATTACCAGTTATATTTTTGACATTATTCTGCACTGATTTTATTTAATAAATATATATTTTTTTTTTTTGCACAAAATTGTATTCCTCTTATCTTCAGGTTAGCTCCACTAAACAATCTCGAGCTTTTGTTGATTTATGGAAATAAGTTGAGAATCTCCTTATATATAGATTCTTGCTTATTTGCATAAATAGACACTGTTTATCAAAAGTAGTATAAACATTCTGACAGTCCACTTTGCAGCACTGCCCCGATTCCCAAAAGTCGTTTCTGCACTACTTTTGGCCACTTCGAGGGGCAATTTCAATAATCATCTGTGCAGGAACCCGAGGAGATGCCTGTGAAATCACCACCGAAGTCAGACTGAAAATGCCATTTTGAAATCATGCAAGTTTAGCTGAACTCACATAATTTCATATCCGCCTCAGTGTGAACCTCGACTCATTGTCAAAACTTGAAAAATTTAAGAAGCTGAAGTTAGAAGCTGATTGGCTACCATGCACAGCTGCACCAGATTTTGCACCCTCCAGTTTTAGTAAATCAACCCCACAATGTCCGTGTCTATTACAGACAGCCATATAGCCCTAAGCTGTGTCTCTGTAATAAAGGGTTAATCTTTGTTACCTAATATTTTTTTGTTAACAGGTTTCTATGTTTCAGATACGTGGATGTGGTGCAATAATTCAGTAATTCAAAAGTAGTGTGTGAAGGTATTCACTGTCACTGGGAGTGAAAGACAGATACTTAATAGTTTGAATCGCTTTAAGTGGGACAGTAATATTTGTCAGCTGTTTGATTCTGACCATTCACTGTTCATTGAAAGAGCTAATCCCATTGGCTTCTGTTCCATGTCCTTCAATGTAACAAAAATTGTGTAGCGCTAATACATGAATAGTGAACAAGTAAAAAACAATCAATAATCAGTGAAATGATAGTGAGTGATGTGAACACTCTATGGTGTAAATAATAAAATACAATGAAGGTGGACTACAAGTCCCAGCAGAAAAAAACATATATAAGTCCTCTGATATAAAATATTAAATCAAAATTCCATAAGTGAAGAAAAAAAACCCAAGTGCCCAAAGGGAGTGATGAAAAAAACTGGAATGGAACCACTAGTCCCAATAATAGTAAAAAGTCAAATTAGAGATCCATGAGCAACACCCGTGAGAAGGAATATATGGTAAACTGCTTACCATACCCTTAAGGTCTTCTGGGCAAATAGGCAGACCACAAATCACTTATAAAATGGGGAAGGTCAAATGGATTCCACGGAACACTCCTCAGGTTGTATTAGGCGACAGATCCAGTGGTAATCAATATATGGTATATCCTCATATTAAGATGAATATGGCCCATACATGAATAGTGAGGGAGAAGAAAGGGGCACATAGCGTGATACCATAAACAAAAAAACAGCTGGTTTATTAAAAATATACTTACTAAAAAATGAAAGCAGGTGAGCATGTCACAAATCCCACATGAATGGAGACCGAAGCAGCGGTGACCCGCAGATACATAGAGAAAAACTCGGACCGACAGTAGGGGCGTGGGTTCACCCACTGGAACCTGGAGCCTTGTCGTAGGTCCAGGGGGGGTAGGAGACGGCGAGACCCCAACCAAGCTGTGGCGGTTCGTGGGGGTCTGAGGTGGTTATGGTGTCTGGTGGCGTGCTTGGAGCCCTTGGGAAGCACTAGGAGCATCCGTCAATGGAGGTGCCCAGTCGGGGTGTCCGGATTCCATTACATAATGTAAGGCCCCTTTCACATGGGGCTGATCCGATTTCACAGACTCCGCTAGCTCAGCGGTGGATCGCTCCGTTGATCCCTGCTGAGCAGGCAAATGACAGGTCCGTCTCCGCTCACTGTGCAGAGACCGACCTATCAGAGTCCCGCTCTCCTCTATGGGGGGATCAGATGAAAAGGGACAGCATGTCCGGTTTTATCCAAACCCATCCGATCCGACCCGCTGGATGGATGACGAACATATCGCAATCTGTCTGTTTTCAGCAGATCTTGTCGGATTGAATGCAAGATGAGTAAGACCCCTACTGACGAAGTCGTGATGCGCAAGCGTATGACGCCATGCATATAGGGGGTGGAGACTATGGACGAGCGGCGACCCGGCAGCACGGCTCCTCTTTCACTCCGTGAGATATTCTGACAGCCCGCACAAGCTGTGATTGTGCGGTTTTATGTGAGTCAATTTCTTAATACTATTTAATAAAGGGCATTCATACAGAAAGCATTTAGATCTGCTGTGCCATCTTTTTACATGTATTCCATTATGTGCTGAGCTCTCCATACCGGCATTCCAGTGATTGATCACTAAGAGTATGGCCATTGGACCCACCCCTCATTAAGGATACATTGCTTCCTTTATTCATTTATAAGGTGAGAGGCCATCCTGCTGCTTTTGGTGGTGGTGTCACGAGCACACAGTTGTGGAAACATCTGTCAAGCACTTTATTTGCTGAATTTGCACAAGTGGATATTTATATGGACTTAGACAAAAAATGCGTAAGCTGTTAGGAGGGCTATATCGGTGCTGGACCGGCCACAATGAGAGACAAAGATCAAACAAAAAAATATGTAAAAATATACTTTTATTGAAAATACATTTAGTAAAACCCTGTACAACAGTAGTACAGTTTAAACAAAAACCAACATCACATAAAGACAATGGACATATGTGGACCTCTTAATAACACCCTACCCGCACCCAGCCCCACACAGGTACATATAGAAATGCCCTATAGTGGCGCAAGGTAAGGGTGTCCAATGCATTTCGCCTACTCGGCTTCTTCAGGGAAGGGTAGGTGTAGAGGATTCACAATATTGTTATACTAACAAGAGAAAAAGAGAAAAGAAGAAAAACAAATAAATATAATGTAAGTATATAAACAATTATTCATGACTTTGAAAGAGATTTTTTTGATAGAAAAATAGTTGCATGATGTATTATATTTGAAAAAATATAGTCGCATAATACATTATAAATACAACCAAATTAGTTATACATTAGTTCTCTATGATTTAATATGACTTAATACTCACAAATCAAAGATGGTCCCATATAAATGTAGAGAGGAACAAGAAGCCACCTATAAGCGTTTCAGAAGCTGAATCGTCCTTGCAAGTGATCGAATCACATTAATTTCAAAGCTTTTTATAAGGCCAGTTTGTACTGTTTGTCTTCAAAAGAGAAATGGGTTAACCTAGATTCACCGAGAGCCTTGGGCAGGGCTGCTGTTAGGAATGATGGGGCCCCGTACAGCCTACCTGATGGGGCCCCCTTCAACCCCATCCCTGGCCCTGCCTCAAAACAAAATGCAGGTTTGTCACCGTTTACGTATATGTGCGGGACCAACATGCATGTTTGCAATTACGCATGAGCAAGGGGGAATGGGGGCTTTAAAAAGGTTTTACATTTTATTTTGTTTATGTTACTTTGTGCAACGTCGCTGGGGCTATAATGCTGCAGGGATGACCAAGATATCACCCTTCCAATCCAGGGACGTGCCGGTGTTCTGTCAGAATAGCGCTACCTATCAGATTCTGCTACCGGAAGTAATATACAGACGAGAACAACTTACTGCGCATGCGTCATGCATTCCAACATGGCTGCTATGCGTACCAATAGCTTTCCTAATGTGACAGAACACGAAGCAGCAGCGGACATCTTCTTACACCCACGCAAGTCTTCAATTTTACATTTATTTTATCAGTAAACTGACCTTATAGAATAAATCACAGTATTACATCTGTATTATTATTGTATTCTAGTAAATATAGCGAGAAACCTGCGGCCAATGTGGTGACGGCCACCTTGGTACACCCCGCACTGCTCAGCGACAAACTGATTCTATAGTGAAATAGACTGTTCCACTCGGTTACGGTGAAATAGTCTATTTCAGTATATAAGGTGAGTTTACTGCTAAAATAAATGTAAAATTCAAGACTTGCGTGGGTGTAAGAAGATGTCCGCTGCTGCTTGGTGTTCTGTCACATTAGGAAACCTATTGGAACGCATAGTCGCCATGTTGGAACACATGGTGCATGCGCAGTAAGTTGTTCTTTCCGAATGCCACTTCTGCTAGCAGAATCTGATAGGTAGCGCTATTCTGACAGAACACTGATACATCGATGGGCGGGAAGAGGTTAAAGGGGAGTGGTTTGACTGCACATGTTTACTGTCCCCCAAACACAAGTTTAAAGTAGCATCTCACTGTGTCCTATGATCACCAGCATGAAAATCACACAGGCTGCAGGTGCCCTGTCACAGTGTCATATGGATGCTGGGGATGCTGACTTTGTTATGCAGTAACACTCAGTACAGTCATAGCTTAAAGTCAGCATCCCCAGCATCCATGTGACAATGTGACAGGGCACCTGCAGCCTGTGTGATTTTCATGCTGGTGATCATAGGACACAGTGAGGACTCTATCCTCTGTTCTTCACTCACTGTGTCCTATCCAGCCACGCTGTCCTCCTGCTGTTCCCTGTCAGCTGCTGAGCAATCTGCCTCCTTACATGATCACACACTCGGCACTTGAGTAAGGGGAGGCGGGGCTGAGCAGAGAATTATTGTATCCCTCCGCCAGGCAAGGCAGTGGACAGCAGCAGCCAGGACTATATGGCAGCAAATCACCATGGAACAAAATCCCATGTATACATGCGACCCGAAAATGGAAAAAAAGTCCCGCCACTGCACTCACCTCCTGGGCCCTTCTGCTGTCATTATAGGGCCCAGGAAAATGTAATTACACCCCAAGAAATTACAAATTAGGAAAAGGTTTAGAAAAAACGATTTTTTTTTGAACATGCAGAAATTAACTGTGATGCTGCCCGGGCCCCTTGTAGAGCTGATGGAGCCCGGGCCCCGTACAACAGGGCTGGTTGTACTGCCCTATCAGCGGCCCTGGCCTTGGGAGAAAGCTTCTATCCAACGTGGTCCAAATAAAGGCATGGAGAGGGGCTGAGGCATATAATCGCACCACATATACATTTAGAGCCCTTAATCACTGGTCCGTATCAAACCCTTCAATGATGTCCCTAGAGGGTTAAGAGATAAGGCCATATGCTGAGCTGTTGTTTGCTAATTGACTACCACCTATACATCTGAGCAGTAGTAAGACAACATAGACTCATGTACTGTATGTCAACAATCGCTTGCAAAAAAACCTACCTCTCCAGGGAATCTTAAAGAATAAGAGAAGGCTGCTGTAGACCGAATTGGTCTTATGGGTAATCTATATTAGCAACCCTTAAGGTGTGCTGATGAGCCCCTAAGTATAGGCAGGATAAATATCTGGGGGACAAAACAAAGAAACATAAAATCAGTCTTCACTCCCATATGAGGGAAAAAAAACCCCATTATGTATTTGCTTGTCAGAAAAAAGAGAGAGAAGAAGACCCCCATATGCTGATATACTCACCTTTAGCCCATCCAGTCTGCTCTCACAGCAACCTTGCTGTGATTGCAGACTGTAGGGCTATTTGAATAGCTGGATTGGCGCCAAAATGGCAGCCGCTTCCAGCTGTCATCGTCTCCCCATGCTGATTGCTGACATCTCCGGCTGCTCGCTGGAGATTGTCAAACAGGAGGGTTTTTGCGGGATTTTGCGCATGCGCAGTAATGGCGGGACGTGCAATCTCCCCTCCACAGTCTAACAAGCTCCTGGGGAGAGACAGGGAAAGGCTGGTAATTCGCCACATCCCACCACAAGCCAAAAGGGGGAGTAAACAGGACCCACAAGAGCCAACCAACAATGCCCATATATCCCAAGACAAAAAGGGGAAGAAAACAACCAAACCCCTATTGTGCTCCCCAAATACAGGAAATACCTGAATTTAGCACAGAGGGGGACACATAAAATGCTGAAAAACAGCGCTCTCTTGTGGCCAAGAGATGAACTGCTAAAACAGAGAATAAAGAAAAATAAATATCACAATGGACAAGAATAAAGGAAAGCTTTACATATTCTATTGCATCTTATTGGGGGCCAATAGTTCACCCTCAAAAAGCAGACTTACTGCTAGAGGGGGTGTATTTACCCATGTTATCCCAAGAGAAAGACCCAATAATAAACCTGTAGTAGAAAAGTCCTGTATTCCCATCCTAAAAGACAGAGCAAAGTAGCTCCTCAGAAGGGTACATCTAACAGCTGCACCCACCAATAAAGAGATATTTCCATGGGGCTGGTTTTAAGAAGAAAACTAGCCCCTCTAAAGAAAAAAAGGGGGGGGGGTCAAGTGGGGGCGCCCCCTTACAGGCTTACACCCTCAAAAGTGGACTCACAGTGGACTTCAAATGCACCTAGCGTATTACAATCCCAAAGTGGCTCTATATGGAAAACTCGATCCACCAAGTTGTGGTCAAGCAATCCTATTAATTAAAAATAATGCTTTGATATCCACGAGCTCCGTCACAATGCAATTCTGATCATTCACAAAAGATTTCTTGTTCTCAGCTTCCCTTGGTATAATAGATGAGACCATACCTGATAAGTATATGGACTTCTTTACAGCACTTTTCTATGCACTATATTCATTTTGCACCTTTGTTACTTTGCACTGAGTGAATATTATTGGATTTATACATATATATATTATATATATATATATATATATATATATATATATATATACATATATAATAATATATATATTGGATTATTTTTATTGATTATTATTTGAGTATAGCATGATTACCCATCATTGTGGGTATTGTAATAAGCACGCTGTCACTTTATATTAATTATAGCACTTTGGTTGCACTATTCACTTTAGCGCTGTACCCCCTTATTATATATATTAATTTACTTTTTAAGTGAAAAAGTTTTGGTATAGCTGCTGTTATATGTATTTTCATTAGTTGCGCTGATTTCTACATTTTTTGCACATTCAGGCGAATGGCCTGCTTTATACACAAATAGAAGATAATATTCAGTGCACGATCAATCACACAATATTAACAAATCATCTGCTGCTGAACACCCTCCCCCTGTACACTGACCACGGTGTATCATGGCTAGTGAGCCCTGACACCGTGGTCAGTGTATGTGCCTCCGTCACCTGCAGCTCTCCTCTTTGTCTCCTGTGTCTTTCTCCTCCCTCCCCTCCTGCTGCTCTTATATTTATTATAAAATAATCAAATCCCCTCTGTAATTAGTGATGTCGCGAACATAAAATTCGCTGTTCGCGAACGGCGAACGCGAACATCGGCGAATGTTCGCGAACCGGCGAACATTGCGAACCGCCATAGACTTTAATAGGCAGGCAAATTTTAAAACCCACAGGCACTCTTTCTGGCCACAATAGTAATGGAAAAGTTGTTTCAAGGGGACAAACACCTGGACTGTGGCATGCCGGAGAGGGATCACACAAAAAAAAGTTCTTAAAAATTGTAATTTTTTGATAGAGAGCCAATTATTGGAAAAATTAAAAAAAAATAAAAATAAAACATTTCTTTGGATTTAGTGTCTGGGGGGTCTAAAAAGTGTACCTGTGAAGTTTCAGCTCTGTAGCATGTCCGGAACCAGAAAAAAATACGAATTAGGGTTAGGGCTAGGGTTAGGGCTAGGGCTAGGGTTAGGGTTAGGGCTAGGGTTAGGGCTAGGGCTAGGGTTAGGGTTAGGGTTAGGGCTAGGGTTAGGGTTAGGGTTAGGTTTAGGTTTAGGGTTAGGGTTATTTTTATGGCTAGGCTTAGAGGGTTAGGGTTAAGGTTAGAGGGTTAGGGTTATGGTTAGAGGGTTAGGTTTAGGTTTAGTGTTAGGGGCTAGGGTTAGGGTTACGGTGAGATACTTAGGGTTAGAGTTAGTAGCCCTACCCCTACCCCTCTAACTCTAACCCTAAGCACTAAAAATAACCCTAACCTTAGCCCTGACCCTAACCCTAACCCTAGCCCTAACCCTGATTCTATTTTTTTTTCTGGTTCTGGACATGCTACAGAGCTGAAACTTCACAGGTACACTTTTTAGACCCCCCAGACAATAAATCCAAAGACATTTTTTTTTTTTTTTCAATAATTGTCTCTCTATCAAAAATGACAATTTTTAAGAACTTTTTTTGTGTGATTTAGTGTCTAGGGGGTCTAAAAATGTACCTGTGAAGTTTTAGCTCTGTAGCATGTCCAGAACCAGAAAAAAAGATAATTTTTCAGTAGAGCAGGGATGGTGGGAACCCCTTTTACACCTATATGATCTTTTTTTCCTGGTTCTGGACATGCTGCAGAGCTGAAACTTCACATGTACACTTTTTAGACCCCCCAGACAATAAATCCAAAGAATTTTTTTTTTGTTAAGTTTTTTTTTTTTTTCCAATAATTGGCTCTCTATCAAAAATGACAATTTTTAAGAACTTTTTTTTGTGTGATTTAGTGTCTAGGGGGTCTAAAAAGTGTACTTGTGAAGTTTCAGCTCTGTAGCATGTCCAGAACCAGAAAAAAAGATAATTTTTCAGTAGAGCAGGGATGGTGGGAACCCCTTTTACACCTATATGATCTTTTTTTTCTGGTTCTGGACATGCTACATATATATATATATATTAAAAAAATACTCAAATACCAGCCCTCAAAGGGGCTTTTGGGGACAATAGATATATATATCACAGAACAAAAAAAATTACACAAATACCAGCCCTTAAAAGGGCTTCAAAAAAAATTAGACAAATACCGGCCCTCAAAAGGGCTTTTGGGGACAATAGATATATATATATATATATATATCCAAAAAAACCTCAAATACCAGCCCTAGGAAGGGCTTTTTGGGGTGCTGTCCTTACAGCAGGAGTGTACCAAGAACACTGGCTAACAAGACCAGGAACACTGACTAACTGTCCCCAGCTATAACAGCAGCACCAGCACTTTCCCTGCTCTCAGTAACACAGAAATGATCTAAGATGGATGCTGCCCTTGCTTATTTATAGGAGGTGGGAGGGTGTGGGAGGGAGGTATGCTGATTGGCCTAGAATGTGTCTGCTGACTGTGATGTTCAGGGTCAAAGTTTGCCTCAATGATGATGTATAGGAGGCGGACCGAACATCGCATATGTTCGCTCGCAGCGGCGAACGCGAACGTTCGAAGTTCGCAGGGAACCGTTCGCCGGCGAACCGTTCGGTACATCTCTATCTGTAATATCACACTAAGTGCTCCTGTGCCTGTCTTATAGAAAAAATATGCGATCTGTACCTATATCACAGCAGCTCCCAGCGATTACATGACTGCTTGGCTCTCTCTCTCCTCTCTTCCCCTCCTCTCCAGCTGCTTGGCCCCTCCCACTAGTGCTGTCAGCTGAGCAGGGGAGAGGGGCAAGGGATCAGCTGATCGCCAGAAGATGGTTTCATATAGGTACAGATATTTTTTCTATAAGACAGGCACAGGAGCACTAAGTGTTTGATTACAGAGGGGATTCGATTATTTTATGGTAGTGGCTTACCCACAAATGTAATGCTTCCCCGCACTGGCTGATACTAAAAAAAAAAAAAAGTTTCCCCTTTACTTGCATTTTAAACCTAATAGACCTGCCTAACAGCTAAGATAATTTAGTATTTACAAGAAAACACCCTTCCT
This sequence comes from Pelophylax lessonae, assembly GCF_965119305.1. Taxonomy (NCBI): domain Eukaryota; kingdom Metazoa; phylum Chordata; class Amphibia; order Anura; family Ranidae; genus Pelophylax; species Pelophylax lessonae. The sequence goes on from NC_138773.1 coordinate 22,017,152, forward strand.
GGTTTAGTTTTACTTTCTTACTGGTTTTACGCACCCTGAGGTCATATCAGACTCCATCAACTCTCAGTGGAAGGGTAGGAAAATGACAGCTGGCAGCCATGACGTTTGTCCTCCAATAACAAAGTGAAACTAAGTTTTCTATGGCTGATAGAAAAAAAAAAACAAGTATTAGTAACCTATTAAAATAATGCAATAAACCACGTAGACTTTGGAAAATGAGGGTTCTTAATTGGGGTTAAAGAAATGTAGTTAGTAAGCAGGAGAAACAAATCATAAAGAGTCAGGACTTCAGCTGTAACTAAGTGAAACTAAACAAGGTTCCAATGGATGATAAAAAGCAAAAGCTATAAATAGGTATAAACCAATTGCCCAGTACTATGCAGGGCCGGGACAAGGGGTGGGCAGAAGGGACGACTGCCCTGGGCACTGTAGTATCATCGGCAGCACTGTCCCTGTAGGGTTTGCTATGTGATGACTTGTTCTCCTCTTCTTCTGCAGACAGTCACTTAGGGTACAGTTCACACATTCATCCTTACTCCCAATGGCTCGTTACTCAGTAAACAGTCCAGGGGTATTGTTTTTTTGGTATTTATTGTGGAACTTGGATGGGAGAAGGGAATAGTCGGATACTCCAACTTGAACTATTCACAGTTGATAAGTACAACTCTCACTTGGCTTAACCAGGTTACATTTGGAAGCAGTCTCATTGCTTTAACCATACTGCCATATGTATGGAAAGGGTTAAGTCTCCTTGCTCTTTCTCTCCAGCAATAGACTTGGTGATCTATGTTCTCCTCAGGACACTCACTAGCATCCCCTATATTGACACCAGTCTACTGACTCTTCTAGCTGAAGGGATGGCCCTCACAGGACAGGCCCCTTGACACAGATCAGTACTTTCTGTAGGCAGAATCAGATCCTTTCCAGTGTCTCTCTTCCAGTCAGCTCTGAAGGACCTCCAGTTCCTCTCTAGCTCTCTTTAGGCCCTCAGGTCAACCACCTGAGGCCCCATGGCAGCTTCTATAGAGGAGGAGGAAGCGCCCCCTCCCTCTGAGACTCTGCTCTCCGCTCTCCATCTGAAAGACCCCGAGCACATGTGCCCTTGGCAGTTATACAGTATCCCAGCATGCACCAAGGCACTTTCCTCTGCCCATCACCAGGGCTGTACTAAATGACAGTGCACTCATTTGTCAGGTTTCCTTCCACTGTCCAATATGCCTCCCAATGGGATCAGAGTGAAACACTTCAGACAAACTGAGCTGCACCTGAGCACCATGAGCAGACCTTACTAGCAGATCCTGCTAGGCAGAAAACGATATAGATTTACCTGGCAATCTACCTGGTAAGCAGAAAAGATCCAAAACTATACTTTCTCTCCAGCCCCAATCTAGGAGGGTGCTACACATGTAGGGTGTGGGGGGGGGGGGGAGTGCCACAAGGAGATTGGGGGGAGGGATTTAGTGTTGGAAGGGGGGGATTTGTGGGCTGCAGAGGGTATTGCTCTAGCAGGGGGATTTTTTTTTGGGGGGGGGGGCTAATCGTGGTGATTTGAGGGATGTGTGTTGGGAGGGGGTGGGGGAGAAGTTTTGTGCTAGGTGGGGGATTTGGGGGGAATAGGTGTTGGGAGGGGGAAGATAAAATGGGAGCAACTAGTAAGGAAATAAAGGGGTAAATGATTTGTGCTAGCAGGGGTGATTGTTTTTTTTTTTTTTATGGGGGGGGGGATTTGAGCATTTGAGCTGGGGGGATTTAGGGGATGGGGGACGAAGATTTGTTCTGGGAGGGGGGATTTCAGCAGGGGGGGATTTGTACTAGGAGGAAACGGAATTAGTGCTCAGTGTTTTTATGGGGAGATTTTTTGCTGACACATAATGCTGATACATCTTGGGGGGAGGGGGGCGCATTTTGCCATGTTCGCCCTGGGCTCCAGATGATCTTGTACCAGCACTGGTACTATGAACCCCATATTCATTCATGTAGTGGGGCTGGTATTGTTATAAAAGAGGGCTTTCAGATTCCAATAAGCCCCCAACCCACAGACCCTCAATCACTGGCCAGGGTTGTGGGGATGAGGCCCTTGTCTTTTTTTTTATAAAAAATTTTATTTTTACCAAGTTCAAGTCAATAGAAAAACACAAGCACATTTCAACACCCCATTAAACAATTACCCCAACCACCCCCCTCCCAGCTTCCCTCCCTCTTCCCCTTCCACTCGGCATTACTCATCTATTTACAGTATCTATTGTCCCTCCTCCCTTCCTTCTTCATCTGCCCTTATTTCTTCTCATACCCTAATCCGTCCAAATGTCTACATATTTACTCTTCTTAAAGTCCACCCATTTTACCCATTTATTTGTAAAGCTCTCTGCTTCCCAAGATCTCCGTATTATATATATGATCTACTCTTTTACACCAATCTCTGACTGTAGGGCTTTCCAATTCTATCCATTTTTTTGGGATTGCCCCCTTTGCTGCATTTATTAAAATTGGGACTATCGTACTTTTATGTTGTTTTTTTTTTGAGTTTCCGTTTATGTGGAATAGACAAACCCAAGGATCATCGACAATTTCTGCTCCAGTGATTTCCCCAATGCATTTTTGCACCTTCTGCCAATAATCACGGATCTTAGGGCAGTCCCACCAGATTCGGGCCATCGTGCCCAACATACCACAGTACCTCCAACATAGAGGGGACTTATCTAGTTGGCATTTTTTGTACTTTTACCGGTGTCATTTACCATCTTGATAAACATTTGTAGTTCATTTCAATGGTATTTACATTGACCGCGTAATCGTGGGCAGCTTTCAACAACACACTTTTTTAATCGTGTTCCCAGCTCCCTTTCCCATGTCTCTATGAATGGAGGTCTCCCCGAGCCCACCATTTCTGTAAGCATTTTGTATATCTGAGATATTCTATGTTTTAGCGAAAAAAAACAAAAAAAAAAAAAAACGCAGAGGTGATCAAATACCATCAAAAGAAAGCCCTATTTGGAGGGGAAAAAATACATAAATTCTCTTTTTCCAATGTGAAATGTGACTGGCTGGCTCAGCTGCATGAATCGACATATGGGTACATTGGTTCGCAGAAGCGGTGCTGGTACCTATACTCGTGCAAAAGATTAGTATCAGCACCGATCCCAATACCGGAATCGGTATCAGAGCAACCCTAGTTAAAGGGAAACTCTGGTTGCACTACAGGTTCAGAAGGCAGAGTTGATCAGTGCTCCTAGTAAGCCTATGCAAGTGATGCTGGATGCAGCCAGTACAGGCACTCAGTAAAAGCATGGAGCAAAGTCAGAGGCAGAAGCGTAGTCACATAGGTAGCAAAGGTCAACAACAAGCGGGTAGCAAGGTACAGAATCATAAGCTGAATCAAAGCTGTAGATGGACCCGAGGTCAGAAACTGGTAAGCAAAGGTACAAGCAGAATCCAAGATCAGGTCAGGGGCAGGCTAGGTCAGTATCGGGAATCAGATGAAAGAGACAATCAGGGCACAGAATACAGCTGAAGACCAGTCATAACTAACTCTGCGTTAAGGCAGGGCCGGTGCAAGACTATTTTGTGCCCTAGGCAAGACCAGCTACTGGCGCCCCCCCCCCCCCCCCCCCCACACCAAAAAAAAAAAAAAAAAAAAAGAAAAAAAAGAAATTATCAAAATAAATTCACTAATTCTAGCACCAGAACTCCTGCATAACATTGAACTGATGACCTATAGCAGTGATGATGAACCTTGGCACTCCAGATGTTTTGGAACTACGTTTCCCATGATGCTCATGTACTCTGCAGTGTAGGTCAGCATCATGGGAAATGTAGTTCCAAAACACCTGGGGTGCCAAGGTTCGCCATCACTGACCTATAGGGTCTTTTCATGTGTGCACCCATGAAACAGCGAAAAACTTCAGTACCCTAATCCTACAGGACATCAGGGGTTATGCAGTAGTTCTGATGCTAGAAATATTGCTTTCACTCTGGCGTGTGCGATGATGCATAACATGTGCAGGGCAATCGCATGCATTTTTTTTGTGTGTCTTGGGGGGGGGGGGGTCTGGGGGGGCTCTAAAATGTTTTGCTTTTATATGTGGCTCTTTAAATGTTTAAAGCGTTTTTTTTTTTTTTTTTTACATAATTTTTATTGCCATTAGATAGAGGAGCAATACCCCCTATGTGGTAGCATATAGGTGACAGGTACTCTTGATTAGACATTCTGGGTCTATTAGTCTCAGGTTGGGGGGGACAGAGCCAGGTGGACAGGAGAGGGGGGTGCAGCCAGGTGGGGGGAGGACAGAGCCAGGTGGACAGGAGAGGTGGGGGGTGCAGCTACAGAAGGTGGGGGGGGGGGAGGGGGACAGAGCCAGGTGGACAGGACAGGGGGAGGTTGCAGCTACAGAAGGTGGGGGGGGGGACAGAGCCAGGTGGACAGGACAGGGGGAGGTTGCAGCTACAGAAGGTGGGGGGAGGGGATGCAGCCAGGTGAGGACAGAGACAGAGAGAGAGAACATGGGAAGGGGTGGAGAATAGATGTTATTGAAGCTGCAGGCATGCTGAAGGTGGAGAGGACAGAACAGAGGGGAATGGATCCTCTCCACCTAGGACAGTTTCACTTCCCGAGCTGTCACCTTAGTACAGTGACACAGAGCAGAGAATGGAGAGGCCATGGAAGGAGAGAGGGGAGGAGCAGCAGGTGAATGGGTTTTCTCAGTCCCTTACCTTACATAGCAGGTGGAAGACAGAGGATGCAGCATGTCTGAGCAGAGGGCAGAAGCTGTCCAACTTTCCATTTAACAGGCAGCTGATTGGTTGCTAGAACCGCCCATACTAACAAATCACAGGCTTTTTAACTTGAAAAGTTGGACAGCTCCCGCCTTCTGCTCGGACATTCTGTCTTCTACTTGCTATGTAAGGATGAAATTGGCGGCGGGGAAAGGGGGAGTCACACATGAGAGGAGAGGACACACAGGCAGTCTGCCATTTACAGTATAGAGACACCTCAGTCATCTGCACAACTGGATCTTCCTTCTTCCTGGATCTGGGGACTGGGGTCCTTCTTGCGCTGATTCAAAATGTTCCTTCCCGCTGTCCTGCTGGATGCGATGCGCCCGCCCACCCCGTCTCCTCCACCAGGTGACGTCCTCGGCAGGGGAAACCTAGTGCGCATGCGCCGGCAGAGAGACTGATAGAAGGAAGGAGAGAGACTCACGCTGTCTATCACACACAGTCACAGACTGTGACAGACATGATGATGACACAGCCGAGCCGAGGGCGCCGCTGAGCCGACAGTCACATACAGGTTAGCATAGCAAGAGGGGCGTCGCCCAGCCGGCATACTCATTGAGTACGGTGCAGCAAGCAGGATGCTGGCGCCCCCTGCTGAGTTGCGCCCTAGGCGACTGCCTGAGTCGCCTTACAGGTGGCGCCGGCCCTGCGTTAAGGCATATCTTAAATAGTCTGTCTGGTGCCAACATTGACTTCGGACGTGCGCCCACATCCACGTGTGCTATCACATGCACTTCTGTGTGTGCCGGATCACATGGCCACCGAAAGCCTAACCTGGCTCTATCTTATGCTGGTTATTGAGCCCTGAGCTAAAACTACCTAAAGAATCCCAGACCACAAGGGACAGAGTTAACTAGAATAACAGGAGCTGCACAGAAACTTTACTACAATAAACAGGTTAAATATACTGAAAGGTAACCACTGCACATACAGAAGTACAGATCTAGCTATCTGGTGCTGTGCATTTGAGATAATAACAAAGTGTCAGGAAAGGCGCATTCCTGTGCGCAGGTGCAGAATACCAAGAAGCCCTGTCCTTGCCCAACTTGTAGGTGCACGAGTGCGCACAGGCCCAAGGCAGGCTATTTACCCTGCACTATGGCCTTGAGTCATTCCTATTTACAATGTTTCCTGAGTTTATGTTACCTGTTCCAGTGCTGACTTCCTGCTACCGACTTGATCTCCTTCTTACTCTGAACGCCACCTGTACCAACCCCTAGCTTGTCTTTGGATTTCATCTCTGCCTGCTCCTTCTGCTCATTCGCCTATCTGCCTGCTGTTACCGACTCTGGCCTGACCTCTGACTTTTCTTCTGTCTGCTGCATGTACTTAATCTACCCGCTAGTTGCTGACCCAGATTGCCTGACCCTGCTTATGGATTCCTTTCCTGCATCCATGCCTGCTGATCTGTGTTAGTCTCCACCTCCAGCCTACCTGCCAGTACAGCTTCCAATCTGTCTTCCTGCTGATCCTAGATGCACAGCCGACTCTTTAGCATCCATCAACGAAAGACCAGTCAGGCACTGGTGCTCACTCTGTGCTCTGGTGCTCCCTGTTACCTTAGCTGGGCTCCTGAGCCAGAGGCATAAGAGAAGCCTATCTTTGCACTTCAGGCTCCACCACTAGGTACGTAATACAAAGACAGGGCAGAAATACTCTGTATGTCACAAGGATTTAGATATGCACCCAGCAGCTACAGTTAACCTATTGGAACATAGGAATACCTACATAATAGTCTTTTCTTGTCCAAGAGTTAGCAGCATGGAAAGGACATGTGGCTGAGGCTCTCTCTCTCTCCACTTCCTCCTTCTGGGGTTTCAAAGCCAACAACCCAGGGACAGAACGTTCCAATGCATAATACCTGTATATTTACAGGCATATACAAATTCAGACAGTGGAGGGCAGTAGATCCCTACACCCCCCCCCCCCCCCCCCCGTGAAATCTTTACATCCCATTTTGGCCCCTTTCACACTTGTAGGACTCAAAAGTTGTGCTGACTTTGGAGTGCAACTTTGATTCAACTTTGGATGGTTGCAACTTGGATACGACTTTGACTTTGACCAGTTTTAATGGACAACTGTTGCACACATGTTGCATTGTATAACATTCAGGTATGACTTTCATGCAACTTCTGAGGGTTAACATGGCCCTCAAATTGCATGAAAGTCAGACCAAAGTAGTGCATAAACTACTTTGAAGTTGCTGCAGCTTTAAGTTGCGCATATATGAATGGGTATCATTGGAAAATATTGGGAACGACATGTCGTGCAACTCTGATGTCCAAAGTTGCATGACAAGTTGCAAAAGTGTAAAAGCCCAAAGCCAACACAACATGCATAGTCAACATCAATTTAGGAAAACAGCACTGTACTCTCTCCATTACAATGGCTTGCTCAGGAAGAATAACAAGTTAATAGCAATACATGCCTGGGGAAGGAAAAAAAAAAAAAAACATTGACTAACTTGGAGACTGTTCCTAACCAAACATGGTACAAGTATGGCTGATTGATAAACCTAGGGTCCCCCCAAATTATCATAGATCAGAATGGGTGGCAGATATTTGACTCTTTGCTCTCTCCGCACTTCCCTCTGAGGTAGTCCTGTGTTTTCAGGTACTTAACTAGGACCAGGGCTCGAGTCCTGCAGGAACGCACGGGAGTGGCGTTCCTGTACATTTTCCACAGCAGGAATGCTATTCCCATTAGCGGCCACGTCCTGCAGGACTGGCAGGGGCAGACTGGGCCAGGGAACAGCCAATTTAGACCAGTTCAGCAGGAAATGGACAAATTTCAATCCATCTATCGGCAGACTGGTTGTACTAAAGTCGATGTTTCACTTTATTTGTTAAAAAAGGAGTACTTATTATGCACTGCTCCAAAAAATTAACGGAACACTTTTCAGTCAGAGTAGAACATCAAGTCAATAAAACTCCTAGGATATTGTTTAAGTAGCAGGGGGCGTTGTTAATCAGTTTCAGCTGCTTTGGTGTTAATGAAATTAACAACAGGTGCACTAGATGGGCAACAATGAGGCGATTTCCTAAACAGAAATGGTTTTACAGGTGGATGCCACTGACAATGTTTTCCCTACTCATCTTTCTGACTGTTTTTCACTAGTTTTGCTTTTGGCTTGGGTCAGTGCTACTACTGGTAGCATAAGGCAATACTAGGACCCTATAGAGGTTGCACAGGCAGTCCAACTCCTCCAGGATGGCACATCAATATGTGCCCTTGCCAGAAGGATTGCAAGTGTCGCCCAGCAAAGTCTCAAGAGCATGGAGGAGATTCCAGGAGAAAGGCAGTTACTCTAGGAGAGCTGGACAGGGTCGTAGAAGGTCCTTAACCAATCAGCAGGACCGGTATCTGCTCCTTTGTGCAAGGAGGAACACAGAGAGCAGTGGTAGAGCCCTACAAAATTACCTCCAGCAGGCCACTGGTGTGAATGTCTGACCAAACAATCAGAAACAGACTTTATGAGGGTGGCCTGAGGGCCCGACATCCTCTAGTGGACCCTGTGCTCACTGCCCACAAGGATAGAGCTCAATTGGCATTTGCCATGGAACACTAGAATTGGCAGGTGTGCCACTGGTGCCCTGTGCTTTTCACAGATGAGAGCAGGTTCACCGTGAGCACATGTGACAGACATGAAAAGGGTCTGGAGAAGCCATGGAAAACGTTATGCTGCCTGTGTGATCGTTCAGCTTGACCGGTTTGGTGGTGGGTCAGTGATGGTCTGGGGCAGCATATCCATGAAGGGACGCACAGACCTCTACAGGATAGACAATCGCACCCTGACTGCCATTAGGACCCATTGTCAGACCCTATGCTTGTGCAGTGGCTACTGGGTTCCTCCTGGTGCACGACAATGCCCGGCCTTCTGTGGTGAGAGTATGCAGCCAGTTCCTTGAGGTTTAAGGATTTGATACCATTGAATGGCCCCCACGCTCGCCTGACCTAAATCCAATAGAACACCTCTGCACATTATGTTTCGGTCCATCCGCCAGGTTTCACCTCAGTCTGTTAAGGAGCTCAATGATGCCCTGGTCCAGATCTGGGAGGAAATACCCCAGGACACCATTGGTTGTCTCATTAGGAGCATGCCCCGATGTTGTCAGCCATGCATACAAGCACGGGGGGGGGGGGGGGGGGGAGTACCATGCATACAAGCACTGAGTACCATTATAAGTTTCTGCAATAAAATGGCAGAAAAATGGACTAGCCTGCTGCACCATTATTTCACTTTGATTTTCGGGGTGTCTTTAGATTCAGCCCTCTGTAGGGTGATAATTTTCATTTCCATCAAACCATGTGACATCCTTTCCCTCCTAACACATTACCCAGTCCATACCAGTATAGATCCTAACACATTACCCAGTCCATACGAGTATAGATTCTAACACATTACCCAGTCCCTATCAGATCTGATGTGTTTTCAAAGTGTCCCTTTAACTTTTTTGAGCAGTGTATAAATATATATATATATAAATTCTAAATCAGCCAGAACTGACAGCAGCCGGTAAATACATGTCAAATACATATAGGGTCCATTCACATGTCTGTAAAATGGGTCTGCATCCATTCCACAATTTAGCGGAACGTTTACAGACCCATTGATTTTCAATTCCAGTCTGAAAAATTAGGCATTCACAGGATAAAGAAGTAAGTGTCGGCCAGTACAGGCCCCAAATATTAGCCCACATACGTTTACCTGACAGCTAAGAACTTTGTATTCTGTGGCTGGAGGTACATTAGGCATTCACAGGATATGTAAGTGTCGCCTATTCCAGGCCCCAAAAATTAGCCCACATGCGTTCACCCGACACCCCGCTTCAATCTGTGGTATTGGGGGGCCACTGGTCTAGCACACCAGTTCTCCAAAAAATTGGCCAGTAAGTTTGGCACTGTGTGTAGCAGAGTTAACGCAGCAAAAGAGGCAACATTTTTGCAGTACCCAAATACACTGTTATAAAAGTATATTGTTAGATAACACCCCACTTCAATCTGTCGTTTAGGGGGGACACTGGTCTATCACACCAGTTGTAATACTTTTTTTAAAAGTGCTTTTGTCACTCTTTGTAGTTGTAGTATCGCTGCAGAAACGCACACAACACCAGTCACAATGCTGCACAGTGCACAATACAAATCCACTATAATATGCTTTCTATATTAGAAAGTATATTATAAGTGTATTACACCCCTATATAGTGCACACCAAAGAAAAATACACCTATACCAAATACCAGTCCATGAAAGGACAACAGAGCGATCTGTCACTGACAATCTGTCCCTGGTGCACACAGCAAACCGCTCCCTACACTGACAAAAACCTGATGGATATGTCATGGGTCAAAGTTCTCCCCAATGTAAACAAATATGGCTGCCGCGAACAACGCCATATGTTCGCAAGATCGGCGAACTGCAAACGAGCAAAGTTCGCCGCGTACCGATCACCGGGCGAACCGCAAGGCCATCTCTACTCAATAATTGAAGCACAAACTCTGGAGATTTAGGACCAGTGGCTTTCTTGGAAGAGAGAGTATGTTGAGTTAGAGGCCCCAGGCACTACAGTATATTCCAATTACTCTCATGGTATGAGGAAGATCAGATCAGAGGTATGCCTGAAGATGGAGTGAGTCACACTCAGCCAAGTGTCATTTTAGTCATCTTTATCACTGACTTGAGGACACGGGTGTGTGCATTAGTGTGTACACCCCAAAGCAATACATATATTCACACACACACATAAATAAATTGTGGGGTGAGTCACCCCTGTAGGCTTCCAAATATTCTAATCCAACTAGATAATCTCATAGATACAAGAGAAGACACTTCACAGGTGTATCACATTTCAGTAATTACACAAGCCAAACATCAATCATCACAATGTGACAACTAAGGAAAATGTATCAAAACAAAAAAGGCAACTTTTGACCCTCAGACGTCAAACAAATACAGAAAACACAACATTGTAATACATCAAAGTTATATGAAAATATTTATTAAAGCAGAGTTCCAGTAGTTTCTGTGTTTATTAAATGTCAGCAGCTACAATAAAGTGTACCTGCTGACTTTTAATAAACACACTCTCACCAGTCCCGGTGTAACGTGAGAATTACCTACCCCGTGAGAAAAACCTACCCTGGCAGTGCGCATGCTCACAGCCCCTAGTGCGCATGCGCACTAGTATGAAATGATGACTGTTCCGTGAAAAAAACCTACCATCGCGGCGGGTACATTAAAACAGCTGTGCTGCAATATGAGTAAGCTCGGCTCCTTGCCCTGTCACTTCCCTGAATTTGTCTACTAAATATAAAAGCGGCTCTCGGCTCCGTGATTTATGTTGTCATACAGCCGCCGCCGGTTTTATATTTAGTAGCCGAGACCAGGGAAGTGTCAGGGATAGCAGTGGAGATGACTCATATTTCTGGCGAGCTGTTTTAATGTAATTCCGCCGCGTTACAGACACTTTCGTACACCGGAAGTGACGAGGGTAGGTTTTTCTCACGGGTAGGTAATTCTCACGGAACACCGGGATCCAGCGATGCGGCTGAATGAAGCCTCGCTCCTCTCCTTGGCGCTGGCATGTCTAGCTTGGGCACTCGGCTGTGACAGCTTGCGGTTTCATAAACGGGGTGCGCACTGCACATGTGCGAGTCGAGCTGTGCTACGTGAATGGCCCAGAAATCTTCTAGGACCACTGTGACATGTCCCAGAAGATTGCAGGGAGGAAGGGGGAGAGGGTACCGGTCAAATCTTGGTACCTGCTCCCCCACCCACCCCCCCAAAAAAAAAAAAAAAAATCACATGCCAAATGTGGCATGTCAGGGGGTCAGGAGAACTTAAAGCAGAAGTTCCACTTTTGGGTGGAACTCTGCTTTAAAGTATTATCACATATATTAAAGTGATAGATTTAAAGTGAATATTAATGTATTATCACATTAAAGTGATAGATTTAACCACTTAACCACTTCTGGACCGGAAGGATTTCCCCCCTAATGACCAGGCCATATTTTGCAAAAGACACTATGTTATTTTAACGGACAATTGCATATTTGTTCCATGCTGTAGCTAAATAAAATTGATGTCCTTTTTTTCCCCACAAATAGAGCTTTCTTTCTGTGGTATTTGATCACCTGTGCGATTTTTATTTTTTGCACTATAAAAAAATTTATATATATATATACATACAGTATCTCATAAAACTGTGTACAGTACACCCCTCACATTTTTGTAAATATTTTATTCTATCTTTTCATGTGACAACACTGAAGAAATGACACTTTGCTACAATGTAAAGTAGTGAGTGTACAGCTTGTATAACAGTGTAAATTTGCTGTCCCCTCAAAATAACTCAACACACAGCCATTAATGTTTAAACCGCTGGAAACAAAAGTGAGTACACCCCTAAGCCAAAATGTCCAAATTGGGCCCCTCAACCCTCTTGGGCATGGAGTTCACCAGAGCTTCATAGGTTGCCACTGGAGTCCTCTTCCACTCCTCCATGATGACATCATGGAGCTGGTGGATGTTCGCGACCTTGTGCTCCTCCACCTTCCGTTTGAGGATGTCCCACAGATGCAGCACACCTATATGTGGAAATAAACCAAAGTGCACATGCCTATGACTGCAAAACCCTATGAATAAGTCATATATGATGAAACGTGCCAGTTGCACAATTTTCCACCTTTAATCACTCTGTTTTCTACATGCTGGCTACCTATGGATGTCTGTAGGTGTTTTTTACCTTCTTAACCACTTAAGCCCCGGAGGATTTGGCTGCTAAAGGACCAGGGGTCTTTTTGCGATTTTTTACTGCGTGACTTTAACGGACAATTGCGCGGTCGTGCGACGCTGTACCTAAACGAATTTGACGTCCTTTTTTTCCCACAAACAGAGCTTTCTTTTGGTGGTATTTGATCACCTGTGCGATTTTTTGATCACGCGCTATAAACAAAAAAAGAGCGTAAATTTTGCAAAAATAACAATATTTTTCACATTTTTTTATATGAAATTCCCCAAAAAAAAAAGTAAAAATCAAAATTTTTTAACATTTTTCGGCCAATTTGTTTTATGCTACCTATGTTTGGTAAAAAAAATCGCAAAAAGCGTATTTTGATTGGTTTGCGCAAAAGTTATCGCGTTTACTAACAAAGAGAAAGATTTTTGTCATTTTTGGTGTTTTTTTTTTTAACGCGTAATGGCGGCGATCTGCGATTTTTTTTTCGGTACTGCGACATTGCGGCGGACAGATCGGACCCTTGACTGACATTTTTGACACTTTTGGGGTTACCAGTGACATTACTGCAGTAATCAGTGCTATACATATGCACTGTTACTGCAAAAATGACACTGGCAGGGAAGGGGTTAACTTTATTGGACAGGGAGGGGTTAAGTGTGTCCTAGGGGCGTGCTTTCTACTGTGTAGGGACATTCCTATTGGTGTAAAAGCAAAGATCAACCGTTCTACATAGTAGAACGGTCAGATCTTTACTTTTACACAGGGAGAACTGACAGGCAGCTTGTTTACACAAGCTGCTCTGTCTTTCTCCCTTCACAGGAGCGATCGCAGTGTGACTGGCGGACATCGAGTCCGCCGGTCACACGCACTGACTTGCCTGTGAACGAGCCGCGGCGGGCGCGCGCCTCGGCGGGCGCGCGCCCGCCCGCGATAGGCTCGCAAGTCAGTGACAGGCGAGTGACGTACCGATACGTCACTCTGCCTGGCCGGGGCTGACCGCCGCAGTATATAGTCGTGCGGCGGTCGGCAACCGGTTAAATAAGCTCTTTGGCTTATTTCTATATAGTCAAAGCAAATCTCAGTCCAGGAATATATTGACATACTTTGATCGACTATCCCTCACTAGAGATGTATAGAACTGTTCGTCGGCGGACAGTTCCCGGCGAACTTAGCATGTTCGCGTTCGCCGCTGCGGGCGAACATATGCGATGTTCGGTCCGCCCCCCATAATACATCATTGAGGCAAACTTTGACCCTGAACGTTACAGTCAGCAGGCACATTTCCAGCCAATCAGCGTACCTCCCTCCCACACCCTCCCACCTCCTATAAATAAGCAAGGGCAGCATCCATCTTAGATCATTCTGAAGCAGTGTGTGTAGTGAGAGTAGGGAGAGCTGCTGCTGCTGCTGCTGTTAAGCTAGGGACAGTTAGTCAGTGTTCCTGGTCTTGCAGTGTTCTTGGTCCACTACTGCTATAAGGACAGCACCCCAAAAAGCCCTTCTAAGGGCTGGTATTTGTGTAATTTTATATATATATATATATATATATATATATATATATATATATATATATATCTAGCGTCCCCAAAAGCCCTTTTAAGGGCTGGTAATTGAGGATTTTTTTTTTATTTATATATATACATATATATATATATAGTGTCCCCAAAAGCCCTTTTAAGGGCTGGTAAGGTAATAGAGTTTTTCTTTATATATATATATATATATATATATATATATATATATATATATTGTACACTGCAGTTGCCTGCCCGCTGTGTGTGAGAGGCCACAGACCTACCACAGACTGTACTGTGTGCACACCACACTCATTTCGGTTGGCACAGGCACAGTACCTTGCATTTTAAAAAATATTTTTTTTTTCCTGTCATAATTGCAGTGAGTGCTGTGTCAGGTCCACAGAGTGCACTGTACCCACTGCAGTGCACTGCCCACCACTGATATATATACGGTGGCACAGCATCTTGTTGCAATTTGAAAAAAAAAATATTTTTTATTATTGCAGTTGCCTGGGCTGCCAGTGACTGTCAGGTCCGCAGAGTGTACTGTGCCCACTGCAGTGCCACTGTGTGTCCACCCACCACTGATATATAAGGTGGTACAGCAGCTTGCAAAGTAAAAAAATATATATATATTTTTTAATTGCAGTTGCCTGGGTGCCAGTGACTGCTGTCAGGTCCACAGAGAGTGTACTGTGCCACTGCCCACCCACCACTGATATATAAGGTGGCACAGCAGCTTGCAAAGTAAAAAAATATATATTTTGTTTATAATTGCAGTTGCCTGGGTGCCAGTGACTGCTGTCAGGTCCACAGAGAGTGTACTGTGCCACTGCCCACCCACCACTGATATATAAGGTGGCACAGCAGCTTGCAAAGTAAAAAAAAATATATATATATTTTTTAATTGCAGTTGCCTGGGTGCCAGTGACTGTCAGGTCCACAGAGTGTACTGTACCCACTGCCCAACACTCCTATAGGGTGGCACAGCACCTTGCACTCATAGTACAACATATTAAAAAAAAATGACAGGCAGAGGCAGGCCACCCCACAAGGGCCGTCATGGTCGTGGTGCTGTGATTTCCTTAGGCCCTAGAATAATGCCCAGTGTTCAGAGGCCACCACAGACCCTGAACTCAAAAAATTCTGAGGCCATAGTTGACTGGCTTACACAGGACACCCAATCATCTACAGCTTCCGCTCAGAACCTTAATGCACCATCCTCCTCCAGCTCAGCTTCGGGCACCTCTCAATTTACCACTCGCCAGCCCTCCGGCACCACCACCAACACTAGCACCACAGCCGCTTCACTTAATCCGTCAGAGGAGTTATTTTCACATGAGTTGGAAGAAATAAGTGATGCGCAACTATTAGTGCCAGAGGATGTAGATAACGGGGATATGTCTCAGTCAGACAGCATTATACACATGGACGTACATTGTGATGATGATGATGTTGTACCTGCTGCTGCTGCCTTTGCTGAGTTGTCAAGTGAAGCGGCTGATGATGACGATGTGTCTGTGGATGTCACCTGGGTGCCTGCTCGAAGAGCAGAAGAAGAGGGGGAAAGTTCAGATGGGGAGACAGAGAGGAGGAGGAGACGAGTTGGAAGCAGGGGGAGGAGGTCATCGCAAGGAGCTAGTGGTGCAGTCAGACAGCATGTAGATTCGGCACCCGGGGTCAGCCAGACAGCACGCCAATCAACGCAAGCTGTTGCCACCACCAGAATGCCGTCCTTGCAAAGCTCAGCAGTGTGGCATTTTTTTTGTGTGTCTGCCTCTGATATCAGCGATGCCATTTGTAACCTGTGCCAAAAGAAACTGAGTCGTGGGAAGTCCAACACCCACCTAGGTACAACTGCTTTGTGAAGGCACATGATCTCACATCACAAACGCCTATGGGATCAACACATGAGTAAAAGCAGCACACAAACTGAAAGCCACCATCCTCCTCCTGGTCCAGCATCTTCAGCCACGTCAACCACTGCTGTCCTCCATGCCCCCTATCAACAACCCGCCCCTCCGCCTCTCACCTTCAGCAGTTCCTGCTCACCTGCCCACAGTCAGGTGTCTGTCAAGGAAATGTTTGAGCGTAAGAAGCCAATCTCACAGAGTCACCCCCTTGCCCGGCGTCTGACAGCTGGCTTGTCGGAACTCTTAGCCCGCCAGCTTTTACCATACAAGCTGGTGGAGTCTGAGACCTTCAAAAAATTTGTCGCTATTGGGACACCGCAGTGGAAGGTACCCGGCCGAAATTATTTTTCACAAAAGGCAATCCCCAACCTGTACTCTACAGGGAGTGCAGAATTATTAGGCAAATGAGTATTTTGACCACATCATCCTCTTTATACATGTTGTCTTACTCCAAGCTGTATAGGCTCGAAAGCCTACTACCAATTAAGCATATTAGGTGATGTGCATCTCTGTAATGAGAAGGGGTGTGGTCTAATGACATCAACACCCTATATCAGGTGTGCATAATTATTAGGCAACTTCCTTTCCTTGGGCAAAATGGGTCAAAAGAAGGACTTGACAGGCTCAGAAAAGTCAAAAATAGTGAGATATCTTGCAGAGGGATGCAGCACTCTTAAAATTGCAAAGCTTCTGAAGCGTGATCATCGAACAATCAAGCATTTCATTCAAAATAGTCAACAGGGTCGCAAGAAGCGTGTGGAAAAACCAAGGTGCAAAATAACAGCCCATGAACTGAGAAAAGTCAAGCGTGCAGCTGCCAAGATGCCACTTGCCACCAGTTTGGCCATATTTCGAAGCTGCAACATCACTGGAGTGCCCAAAAGCACAAGGTGTGCAATACTCAGAGACATGGCCAAGGTAAGAAAGGCTGAAAGACGACCACCACTGAACAAGACACACAAGCTGAAACGTCAAGACTGGGCCAAGAAATATCTCAAGACTGATTTTTCAAAGGTTTTATGGACTGATGAAATGAGAGTGAGTCTTGATGGGCCAGATGGATGGGCCCGTGGCTGGATTGGTAAAGGGCAGAGAGCTCCAGTCCGACTCAGACGCCAGTAAGGTGGAGGTGGAGTACTGGTTTGGGCTGGTATCATCAAAGATGAGCTTGTGGGGCCTTTTCGGGTTGAGGATGGAGTCAAGCTCAACTCCCAGTCCTACTGCCAGCTTCTGGAAGACACCTTCTTCAAGCAATGGTACAGGAAGAAGTCTGCATCCTTCAAGAAAAACATGATTTTCATGCAGGACAATGCTCCATCACACGCGTCCAAGTACTCCACGGCGTGGCTGGCAAGAAAGGGTATAAAAGAAGAAAAGCTAATGACATGGCCTCCTTGTTCACCTGATCTGAACCCCATTGAGAACCTGTGGTCCATCATCAAATGTGAGATTTACAAAGGATGGAAAACAGTACACCTCTCTGAACAGTGTCTGGGAGGCTGTGGTTTCTGCTGCACGCAATGTTGATGGTGAACAGATCAAAACACTGACAGAATCCATGGATGGCAGGCTTTTGAGTGTCCTTGCAAAGAAAGGTGGCTATATTGGTCACTGATTTGTTTTTGTTTTTGAATGTCAGAAATGTATATTTGTGAATGTTGAGATGTTATATTGGTTTCACTGGTAAAAATAAATAATTGAAATGGGTATACTGTATATTTGATTTTTGTTAAGTTGCCTAATAATTATGCACAGTAATAGTCACCTGCACACACAGATATCCCCTTAAAATAGCTAAAACTAAAAACAAACTAAAAACTACTTCCAAAAATAGTCAGCTTTGATATTAATGAGTTTTTTGGGTTCATTGAGAACATGTTTGTTGTTCAATAATAAAATTAATCCTCAAAAATACTCATTTGCCTAATAATTCTGCACTCCCTGTATTGTGGAAAAGGAAATCATGTCACGTCTGGCACACAGTGTTGGGGCAAGGGTCCATCTGACCACTGATAGCTGGTCTGCAAAGCACGGTCAGGGCAGGTATATCACTTACACTGCGCATTGGGTAAACCTGCTGGCGGCTGCCAAGCATGGAATGCGTGGCTCTGCTGCAGAGGAGTTGGTGACACCGCCACACGACTTGCAGGCAGGCCTGCTGCCACCTCCTCTACTCCTCCTACTCCATCCTCTTTGCTAACCTCCTCGGCTGAGTCCTCTTCTGCTGTTGCGTCTTGCTCCACACCAACTGCACCCCCCCAGCTCCCCAGGGGCTATTCCACATGCCGGATACGACAGTGGCACGCTGTCTTGGGGTTGACTTGCCTGAAAGCAGAGAGTCACACCGGACCAGCACTACTGTCCGCCCTGAACGCACAGGTGGATCAGTGGCTGACCCCGCACCAACTGGAGATCGGCAAAGTGGTGTGTGACAACGGAAGCAATTTGTTGGCGGCATTGAATTTGGGCAAGTTGACACATGTGCCGTGCATGGCACATGTGTTGAATCTGATTGTGCAACGCTTTGTGCAGAAGTACCCAGGCTTACAGGACGTCCTCAAGCAGGCCAGGAAGGTGTGTGGCCATTTCAGGCGTTCCTACACGGCCATGGCGCACTTTGCAGATATTCAGCGGCGAAACAACATGCCAGTGAGGTGCTTGATTTGCGACAGCCCGACACATTGGAATTCAACACTGCTAATGTTAAACCGCCTGCTCCAACAAGAAAAAGCGGTCAACGAGTATTTGTATGACCGGGGTGCTAGGACAGCCTCTGCGGAGCTGGGTATTTTTTTGCCACATTACTGGACGCTCATGCGCAATGCCTGTAGGCTCATGCGTCCTTTTGAGGAGGTGACAAACCTAGTGAGTCGCACCGAAGGCACCATCAGCGACATCATCCCATATGTTTTTTTCCTGGAGCGTGCCCTGCGAAGAGTGCTGGATCAGGCCGTAGATGAGCGTGAAGAGGAAGAGTTGTGGTCACCATCACCACCACCAGAAACAGCCTTACCATCGCTTGCTGGACCTGCGGCAACACTGGAAGAGGAGTGTGAGGAAGAGGAGTCAGAGGAGGAATGTGGCTTTGAGGAGGAGGAAAACCAACCACAGCAGGCATCCCAGGGTGCTCGTTGTCACCTATCTGGTACCCGTGATGTTGTACGTGGCTGGGGGGAAGAACACACCTTCAATGACATCAGTGAGGACGAGGAATTGGACATGAGTAGCTCGGCATCCAACCTTGTGCAAATGGGGTCTTTCATGCTGTCATGCCTGTTGAGGGACCCTCGTATAAAAAAGCTGAAGGAGAACGACCTGTACTGGGTGGCCACGCTACTAGACCCCCGGTATAAGCAGAAAGTCTCTGATATGTTACCCAATTACCGGCAGTCGCAAAGGATGCAGCAGCTACAAAATAAATTGAAAAGTATGCTTTACACAGCATATAAGGGTGATGTCACAGCACAACGGGAATCCAACAGGGGAAGAGGTGAAAGTAATCCTCCTCCTACCACCACAACCACGCCGGCAAGGACAGGACGCTTTACAGACGTCTTGTTGATGGAGGACATGCGGAGCTTTTTTAGTCCCGAAAGTGGAGTAACCTGGTTCCTACCGGGGATGCCGGGCGGGCCCAACCTCAAAAAGATTTGGTGGCCTCCCGGTCACCAGATGAAGTGCCTTTAGAGCCCTTCTGGAAGGCAGATTGTCTTGACTTCCATCCTCTTTCGTAGGTCTTGCCCAGTCTGTAACTGCGCGCTTCCTTTGCGCGGTTTGTGTTTTGCCTTCTAGGAAAGGATCGCTTCTGAGCACCTGTGCATTTGTCCTGAGAGAGGAAACCAGACCTACCGCCCGTGGCTCGAGTTATGGCCGCATCTAATTTGTTCCCAAAGAGGGAAGAACCCTCAAAGGGAATCCGGCACCATGACTGTTTAGACGCAGCATCAGCCACCCAAGGCCGAAGCCAGAGGGCACGTTTAGCCGTGACCGATGACAACATGACTCGGGCCAATAGGTGAATAATGTCTATAGACGCCTCCCCCAAGAAGCCCGCAGCCATCTTTAGCTCTTGAACTGGAGAGCTCCGTGCTCTTTCTTCTGAAACTCCTTTAAGAGTTTCATCGAGGCCATTGATCCAAACCTCCATGGCTTTTGACACTGTGGCCAGGGCTAGAGCTGGTTTGCAGGCCATGCCTGCTGTAAGATATGCTCGTTTGAGGTCAGCATCAATTCTCCTCTCCAGAGGATCTTTAAAAGACACTGAATCTTCCATTGGAAGAGTGACGTGTTTCACATTACTGCAGCGTCCACCAGGGGTGGAGATTCCAGGTGCTTCACCTCCTCCTGTTTAAATGGGTAAAGTTTCGCCATTTTTGTGATCATGGAGTTTTTCCTCTCCACTTTACTCCATTCCTCAGAGATTATATCTCCCAGCTCCCCTAGGAAGGGAAAATTCAAGCTTTCTTTGCATAATTGCTTGAAAAATTTCTTCTGCTTTGGGGGGGAGACTGCAGGATCCTCCCAATCAAGAGTTCTCTGACTGCCCTTACCAACGGGGAGACAAGGTTGAATGCAAACCCCTGACAGGACTCGTCTGAATCAGACTCAGAATCCGAAGGGACAATGGAAGGGTGGCTGTGCTGGGAAGATTCAAAAGGATCTTGACTCAGGAGATCATCTTCTGGCGAGCGGGATGGCCCTCTGAAGTACTTGGCCGATGGAGATCAGCCAGGGAGTCCTTGAGGACTCTGCACACTACCTCCTCAATGTGCTGGTCCGAATTCTCCCGTTCACCCGTAGCTTGGGCATAGCAGGGATTACAGAGGGATGTACCATCCGGAACTGGAGTACCGCATCCCCAGCATTTCTTTCCATGCGGGCGCTCTGAGTGACCATGATGCTTTGCAGCGGAAGACAGGCCTTCACTTCCCTGACTCTGAGGGGATCTGCGCCTGGATTTGGATGAGGAGTGCCAGTGTTGCGACTTTGATCGCCTGTCTTCACTGCGTGCGCTAAGCTGCTGGTCAGACCTGGAAGAACTGGAGACAGACAGACAAGGCATGGAAAAGGACAATGGCCAACATATAGCAGAAGAAAAAACCTGCCCACCCCCTCTTTGCCAGCACATACAAGGTATGAGCGGGCTGGCCACTAGGGGACGGAGATGACTCCACAGTTTTGGCAAAGAGAAAAAAGGGCAAATCTTTTTCTTAGCTGCATGAAGAAATTGCAACATTTACCATGCTTTAACTCAGAAATAGTGATATAAAGGGGAGATAAGTAAAGGGCATCCAGGATCCTACCTTATTCAATCAAGCCAAGAGACTGGGGGAGGCTACCTTCACGCCGACCTTCCCACCAGCTCTGAATGATTTTGTCATTTAAATATGCTGCTTTGCGGCCACTCCTGAACACTGCGCATGCGCGAGTCTGCCGCCCGGCGCGTACTGCGCATCCGCAGAACACTGGGCAACCCGGAAGTAGCGGTTGCGGCCGGGGTACAGGAGACACAAGTAAGTAAAAAAAAAAAAACGGAACAGGCATGAGAAACACTGGGGGGACCCGGACTGTATTAAATACACTTGAGGCAAATACAAAGGCAGATAGCAGAGAAAAAACACTAACACATAAAAGCAATACAATCAAGACATACAGGAAAGAAAAAGGGTCCCATAACAGAGCTTACCACCCTGCCCGGAGCAGTGACGGGTCCCAGGAGGCACAACACCGGGCTATCTTCGGGCAATAATAGGCCACCCGCAGCAGCTGGGCTCTCTCGGCCAGACCACAAAGCTCCTGCAGAGGGTCTCTTCGATTGCCCCCTCCATACCCTGCTAAGAGCAAAGGGCTTAGCAGAGGCTCCATGATGACCCAATCCTGCTTCCAGTATATAGGACCGTTTGTAGGAACATATCACTGTATGTATGAGGAGGACAAAAAAAAAACACTGATGCTGAAAGGGAGCAAAGATTTATGGGAGTGGGGTCCTATAGGGTAGGAAAGGAGGCGGGGCCTTCCCGAACGTATGCTGCCATGGAGTCTGTCAGGAAATTTAGATTTTTTATTTTTTTTTTGGGAACGTTATATAGCAGAATGTGAAAAATATATATATTTTTTTTTTTCAGAAGTGTCGCTCTTTTTTTGTTTATAGTGCAAAAAATAAAAATTGCACAGGTGATCAAATACCACCAAAAGAAAGCTCTATTTGTGGGAAAAAAAGGACATCAATTTTATTTGGGTACAGCGTCGAACGCAATTGTCCGTTAAAGTAACGCAGTGCCGAATCACAAAATATGGCCTGGTCATTAACCACTTAGGACTACGTCGGCAAACTTTGCGGTGTTATACCGGGATGATGCCTCTAGCTAGAGGCACCATCCTGGTACCATGGTTTACAGCCGACGGTCGGCTTTCCGTCAGTAACGACCGATGCAGGAGCCGCTCGATCGTTAACCAGGTGAGCGGGAGGGGATGTCCCCTGCCCTCCCGCCGCCTTCCGCAACTTTGCTCGGGGCTCCCATCCCACCGGGAGCCCTGAGCACCCAGCCGACACATCCACCGGCTGGATGGAGTCCCGATCAAAGCCGGAAACGGCTTCGATCGGGTCTCCGATGACGTAACGCGGAGGCGGCATCCATGACGTCACTTCCGGGTTACTGTGCTGCAAAAGGCGGCAAATTTTAAAAAACGGCTGTATGAAAAAACACAGTTTTTGGCGTTTTTCATACATGGAAGTGTAGTGGAGGGGTCTAGGGTCTTTAAGACCCTCTATCCCTCCATAAAGAGTACCTGTCACTGCATATTGGTGTCACAAGGGATGTTTACATTGCTTGTGACAGCAATAAAAGTGATCAGATTTTTTTTTTTTAAACCTGTAATAAAGTTAAAAAAAAAAAAAAATAGGAAAAAAAAATAAATAGATTTAGCCACCCCTGTCACCGTTAGCGCGCGCACAAAAAAAATGTATACGGAAGTCGAACCGCAAATTAAATCTCTGTTCAAACCACACATGTGAGGTATCGCCGCGATCGCCAGAGCGTGAGCAATAATAAAAAAAAAAGAGCTACACTCTAACTCTAAACTGGTAACCGTTAAAAAAATTAAAGCGTCGCCTATTGAGATCTCTATTGACCGTAGTTTGTCGCCATCCCACGGGTGTGCGCAATTTTAAACCGTAACATGTTGGGTATCTATTTACTCGGCGTGACACCGTTAGCTCACGCACAAAAAAAAAACGTATATGGAAGTCGAGCCGCGAATGAAATCGCTGTTCAAACCACACATGTGAGGTATCTCCGCGATTGCCAGAGCGTGGGCAATCATTTTAAAACAAGAGCTACACTCTAACTCTAAACTGGTAACGGTTAAAAAAAAATTAAAACATTGCCTATTGAGATCTCTATTGACCGTAGTTTGTCGCCATCCCACGGGGGGGCGCAATTTTAAACCGTAACATGTTGGGTATCTATTTACTCGGCGTGACATCATCTTTCACAATATACAAAAAAATGGGCTAACTTTACTGTTTAGTATTTTTTAAATGCAATGAAATGGGATTTTTCAAAAATTTTCCAAAAAAATTGCGTTTTAAAGACCGTTGCGCAAATACCGCGTGACAAAAAATATTGCAATGACCGACATTTTATTCTCCAGAGTCTTTGCTAAAAAAAAAATATATATATATATATATATATATATATATATATATATATATATATATATATATATATATATATATATAATGTTTTGGGGTTCTTAGTAGTTTTCTAGGAAAAAATACTAATTTTAACTTGTAAACAAGTGTCCGAAATAGGGCTGGGGCTTAAGTGGTTAAGGGGGCAAATCCTTCAAGTCCAGAAGTGGTTAATAGGGCACAGCCAGCCAGCACTTTGAGAGATTACACTTACTTACCTTGGAGATTTTAAGTATAAGACGACGACTAACACCCCCCCCCCCCCCATTTTTGAGGGATTTTTTTTAGGTTAAAAGAACTTCTTATATGCCGGAAAATACTGTATTTGTTTTTTTCATTGGGACCAGATGATGTGTTTTTTTCTTTTTTTTTCTCATTTAAAATTTTTTTCTTTTTTTTGCACATAAAATTTACATATATCTCACATAAAAAAAAAGAGGAAAAGAAAGCAAAAAGGAAAAATTCCCAAAGAAAAAGAAAATTCCAGAAAAAATATACTTAAAGAGCTATACAGCACTCAATAGTTATAGGATTTTTATACTTTATCCCTTTAACTACCCCTAATCCCCCCCATAGCTCCCTTCCCTTCTCTACCCAACCCATATTGCCTATCCTCCTGTTATCCCTGCTACAGCAGCATCTAGATATTAATTTCCATATACTTAGTTGATTTTTTGAAATGTATCCATTTTCCCCATTTTTCTTTCATATTGATTGGTGCTTCCTCTTGAGAATTGCTTATATATTCCATATGGAAGATATTATTTATCCTGTCACACCAATCTTTTAGTTTTGGGCTATCGACCTCTCTCCACTTTCTTGGTATTGTTCCCTTTGCTGCATTTAGTAAGGTTGGGACCAATGTTGTTTTATATTTCTTTAATGGCATCTTTGTTTTATGAAATAGACATACCCAAGGATCTTTTGGAATCGTTATTCCTGTAATTTCACCAATAAGATGTGTTTTTTTCTTATCTGGATGACATGCTATGTCTGTGATTGTGAGCAAACATTTATATTTTATTCTTTTAGATTACAGTCTGACGCAGAAGAGCCGGTATATGCCATGGGAAATTCAGCTGTCAGGAGCTCACAGGGGAAAGATGAAAGTGAAAGAAATGCTGCGCTAAACTGAAAGCAAATATTGAAGGATTAGTACCAGCTGATCTTCTAGATAACCATCTGCATTTCAAAGTACATATACAGAAAACGAAAGTAACATCAAATATCAGATACTAAAGGTGATAAATCACCGCAACAACATTGTACAATAAAGCGTCAACATATGACTCCGACCCAGCCATGGGGTTTCTAGTCAACAGTCATCAAATGTCAAAACAAAAACGACTCCGACTCATACCCAGAGTCTCCACACTATTATCACTTAGATCAAGGCAACCATTGTCCTTACTTCAAACAAAAAGAGAGAGAGAGAGAGCTGCACGTAGGTTCTGGTGCAATACCCTTTAACCGGTCCTGGACCGCCCACCGCATATATACTGCGGCAGGCAGTGCTGTATTTTGGCCTAGGCACACAAGGCCCAGGCCTAGGGGGCACTTTGCAGGGGGGGGGGCAGCAAAAAAGCCGCCCCCCTCCACCTGAGACTCTATTGGCCGCTGGTTGCTAGAGCCGCCTCGCTCATCCCCCCCTCTCTCTCTCTCTCACCCCCCCTTCAACCCTCCCTCTCTCTCTCATCCCCCTCTCTCTCATCTCTCTCATCCCCCCTCTCTCTCATCCCCCCTCACTCTCTCACCCCCCCTCTCTCTCTCTCATTCCCCCCTTCTCTCTCTCTCCTCCCCCCATCTCTCACCCCTGTCTCTCTCTCACCCCCCTCTCTCTCTTATCCCCCCCTCTCTCATTTCCTCTCACCCGCCCCCCTCTATCTCTCCCTCAACCACCCCACCTCTCGTGAGATCTCAGGGGTTCATGCTGGGACTTGTAGTCCTTCAATTTTGGAGGGAGTCACATCCGTTAAAAAAGGAGTGGGGCAAATTTACATAGGAGGGGAAGGGGGTGGGGGTGCCCAATTTTAGTCTTGCCTAGGGCAGCACAAAACCAAAATACACCACTGGCGGCAGGCTGACTCGCCTGCATGAACCAAAGTAGACCTACGTCGGTCACGCGCCTGCAGTTAGGGGGCGAGCGTGTGCCGCCGCCGCCGCCGGCGCGCTCCCACCCCCACTCGGCAGCGGGGACTCCAATGCACAGGGCAGGTGGCTCCGATTGCCGCCTGACACCCGTGATCTCTCCCTGCTGAGAGAGAAGGACGGACGGCTGTTGTAAACACAGCCAAACCGTTCTTCTCCCTGCAATGATCATAGAGCTCCTGTGACCCTTCTATATATGAACACAGGTCTCTGTGATCATTTCACAAGCCACGCCCCCTTACAGTTAGAATCACTCCCCTAGGCTCACATTTAACCCTTTGATCATACACAGTATTAACCCCTTCCCTGCCAGTGTCATTATTACAGTAACAGTGCATATTTTTAGCACTTATTACTGTAGTAATGTCACTGGTACCCCTAAAAGGGTGCAGGGTTGCAGTCCCACTAAAAATCGCAGATCACCGCCGTTACTAGTAAAAAAAAGAAAAACAATAAATAATAAAAAAGAAAAACAATAAAAACAATAAAAATTACATAAATCTTTCCTGTAGTTAGCATACGCCATAACTTTTGCGCAAACCAATCAAAAATACGCTTATTGCGATGTATTTTTTACCAAAAATATGTAGCAGATAACAAATTGGCCTAAAATGTTAAAAAATTTTGATTTTAAAATTTTTTTTTTGGGGGGGGGGGGGGGGGGGGGAATGTTATACAGCAGAAAGTGAAAAATATTGTTTTTTTTTTTTCAGAATTGTCGCTTTTTTTTTGTGTATAGTGCAAAAAATAAAAATCGCAGAGGTGATCAAATAACACCAAAAGAAAGCTCTATTTGTGGGGTAAAGAAGCACGTAAATTTTATTTGGGTACAGCATCGCACGACCGCGCAATTGTCAGTTAAAGTCAAGCAGTGCCAAGTTGATAAATGTGGCTTGGTCATTAAGGGGGTTAAATCCTTCCAGTCTTAAAGTGGTTAAGGGCATTAAAGGGTCCCAGGCAATGCAGTGCACTGGGGCCCCGCCTACACAATCACCCACGAGAATAAAAATGCAAATTAGCGATATGGCAATATTTCAGCAGTGCCAGGCTAATGACAGATTCCAAGTTGGGCGGCTGGGTCCGGTGAACACACACACGGACGGGAGTCAGACTCGACTGTCCTGTGTGTGCCTTTTCCCGTGGAGGCGGCAGGCATTCCTGCAGTTGTGGGCTCCCCCTCTACGGCCCAAGTGGGCTGACAGCAGCGCAGGGCTGACAGGCGCTTGCCACCTGCTAAGTTCGGTGGCGGGATGTACATGGGAATCGGGACTAAAGCTTGGCTGGGGCTGAGTCACTGGGCTGGTGGAGCCCCCTGGGCAAGTGGGGCCCCTGGGCAACTGCGCAGCATGCCCATTTGGTAAGATGGCCCTGGTTTATTGGCTGTAGTAAAAAACGTCTGATGCCAAAAACAGCCGCTGTAAAAACGTCCCGTGTGCATGAGGCCTTAGCCTTTTACCAAATGGTATAGATCTCTATCGCAGAGATCGAACAAAGCCTGTGATTACCCCCCCTCCCCCACCGCAAATGCTTCTCAGTAAGCCTGTCTACATAGCCGTCTCGCAGCAATATAGACCCTTCTTTGGGTGAGATCCTCTCACTACAGGAGCGTGTAGGTAATATGAGCAGGGAGAAGCCTCATAGCGTGAACAAGTTTATTGAATAAAAAGAACAACACTTACATTGAGGCACAGAAAAAACGAGTGTCCTACCAGCCCGCGATAACGTCACACATGTACTCCACCCGACGAGTTTCCCCAAAACTGGCTTTCCAAGATTCCAGTCCCAAAGGATGGCAGTATTGGGGAAACGCGTCGGCTGGAGATTAAGTGTGACGTCATCACGGCTGGTAGCACGGGTGACACCGCAGCCGGCTTCTAACACTGCTCAATTTTTCTGTGCCTCAATAAGGGGAAAAAAAATATTAAAAGACCCTGTCCCTCCGAGCTCAGGCGCAGAAGCGAACGCAAATGCAAGTCCACATATGTAAACGGTTTTCAAACCACACATATAGAAAACAATTGGGCTAATTTTAATTTTAAGTTTTCTTATTTTTGAATTCAAAAAAAGTGTTTTTTTGTCCAAAACAATTGTGTTTGTAAGACTGCTGCGCAAATACGGTGTGACGTGAAGTATTGCAATGATCTCCATTTTATTCTCTAGTGTCTCTGCCAAAAAATATATATATAATGTTTGGGCGTTCTAAGTAATTTTCTAGCAAAAAATACTGATTTTAACTTGTAAACAACAAGTATCAGAAATAGACCTGGTCCTTAAGTGGGTATCGCACCATAGATACGCCCTATTCACATCTATGCATGTTGCTTTTGAGCGATTCAGCAGTGCTTTTTGCTGTGCTTTCTGCATTTTTTTGAACCGCATTTTTGCTGTAATTTTGCCGCAAATTGCGTTTTGCTTTTTTTTTTTTGCTTTTTTCTTTTTTTTTTACATTCACTGTAAATATTCAGTTGCTAAGAAGAGGGCCAGGAAGCCGTCTGCCACTTCCTTCACAACCGATAAGTCATCAGCTCTCAGCGAGTCTCCAAAAAATTTCAGGTCCAGTTTCAGGTCCGGTGTGGATTCGGTGGGGACACCCCCACGCCAAAATTAAAAAAAAAAATTACATGGGCCCCCCCCCCCAAAATAGATACCAGACCCTTATCTGAGCATGCAGCCTGGCAGAACAGGAAAGAGAGGGGACGAACTAGCGCCCCCTCCTGAACCATACCAGGCCACATGCCCTCAACATGGGGGGGTGCGATGCCCCGCCACCCCAAGGCACCTTGTCCTCATGTTGATGGGGACAAGGGTCTCTTCCCCACAATCCTGGGCTGTGGTTGTGGGGTCTGCGGGCAGGGGGCTTATTAGACAAGGGGGCCCCCAGATCCTGCCCCACCCCATGTGAATGAGCATGGGGTACATTGTACCCCTACCCATTCACCAAAAAAGTAGTGTAGTGTGAAAAAAGACAATAGACAGTTTTTAACAAGTCCTTTATTAAAAATGTCTTCCCCCACTCTTCTTCTTCTTCCCCCGCTTCTTCCTCTGGTCTTCTTTCTCCGGTCTTCTTCTTCCCGCTGCGAAAAATAAAAAACAAACCTCCTCCAATGCTGTGCATGATGTCATTCTTATACCCCGCCCCTTTGTGAATGTCACCACCCGGGGCATGATGGGTTTGTGACATCACAAAGGGGTGGTGTCTCTGCATGGCCACGTCCCATAGTTATATATGAAATGTGTGACATCAATGCGGAGAGACTGGTGGGGCGCAGTGTCGGATAAGTGTCTTTGTTTATATTTTCAGCTGGTCGGCGGCGGTGGAGGAAGAAGAAGACCAGAGAAAGAAGAAGACTGGTGAAAGAAGAAGACCGGTGAAAGAAGAAGAAGATGGAGGAAGAAGAAGAAGAGCGGAGGAAGAAGTAGAAGAGCGGAGGAGTAAGTAGGGGAAAAAGACGGACGAAGAAGAAGAGCGGGGGAGTAAGCGGGGAAAAAAAGACGGAGGAAGAAGAAGAGTGGGTCAAGAAGACGGAGGAAGAAGAAGAAGAGTGGAGGAGAAAGTGGGGGAAGAAGACGGAGGAAGAAGAAGAGTGGGAGAGTAAGCTGGGGAAGAAGACGGAGGAAGAAGAAGAAGCGCAGGGGAGTAAGCGGGGGAAGAAGACGGAGGAAGAAGAAGAAGAAGAGCAGAGGAGTAAGCGGGGGAAGAAGACGGAGGAAGAAGAAGAAGAGTGGGGGAGTAAGTGGGGGAAGAAGATGGAGAAAGAAGAAGAAGAAGGATGGGGGAGTAAGCAGGAGAAGAAGACAGAGGAAGAAGAGCGGGGGAAGAAGAAGAGCGGAGGAGTAAGAAGGGGGAAGAAGTTGGAGGAAGAAGAAGAAGAGTGGGGGAATAAGCAGGGGAAGAAGATGGAGGAAGTAGAAGAAGAGTGGGGGAGTAAGCGGGGGAAGAAGACAGAGGAAGAAGAAGAGTGGGAGAGTAAGCGGGGGAAGAAGACGGAGGAAGAAGAAGAAGAAGAGCAAGGCAGTAAGCGGGGGAAGAAAATGGAGGAAGAAGAAGAGCGGGAGAGTAAGCGGGGGAAGAAGACGGAGGAAGAAGGAGAGTGGGAGAGTAAGCAGGGGAAGAAGACGGAGAAAAAAAGAAGAAAAAGAGCGGGGGAGTAAGCGGGGGAAGAAAATGGTAGAAGAAGAAGAAGAGCGGGGGAGTAAGCGGGGGAAGAAGACGGAGGAAGAGGAAGAAGAAGAGCGGGGGAGTAAGCGGGGGAAGAAGACGGAGGAAGAAGAAGAAGAAGAGTGGGGGAGTAAACGGGGGAAGAAAACGGAGGAAGAAGAAGAAGAAGAGCGGGGGAGTAAGCGGGGGAAGAAGACGGAGGAAGAAGAAGAAGAAGAGTGGGGGAGTAAACGGGGGAAGAAAACGGAGGAAGAAGAAGAAGAAGAGCGGGGGAGTAAGCGGGGGAAGAAGATGGAGGAAGAAGAAGAAGAGCGGGGGAGTAAGTGGGGGAAGAAGACGGAGGAAGAAGAAGAGCGGGGGAGTAAGTGGGGGAAGAAGAAGACAGAGGACGAAGAAGACATTTTTAATAAAGGACTTGTCAAAAACTGTCTATTGCCTTTTATCACACTACACTACTTTTTCGGTCAATGGGTAGGGGTACAATGTACATTATATTTATTCACATGAAATTTTTGTTTAAGGTGCCCTCAAAAAATTTATTTAGTTAAAAAGAAAAAAAAAGATTTATTATGTATTTGTTACTGTATGTATGTATGTGTTTATTTATTTATTATGCATTTATTATGGATTTAGTTAAAAAAAAAAAAAACTGATTCTAAATAATCTTGAACACTTTGTTTATCATCACTTTAGTTAGGCCAGCACAGCTACACAATTTTTCTCTAAAAAAACAAAAATGTTATGATACATTTTAGAAGTGCACAGATCAAGATCTCACAAATGTAATCATTCGATATTTTTAAAATTTCCCCTTCTCTCCCCGTACTTTCCCTCGTTTGGGTCATACAGCTGCTGTGCACTGACATATGAACATGCCTAGGCAGAGTTTCACATACCATTATTTTACTCTTCTAACCTACTTTCATTTTATTTTTTTTATTAACCATACACACACCATTTAACTCTCTCATTTTCTTTTTCTACCTTCTGATCACTTTCCTTTAACTTTCTTAAAAAAATTCCCTTTTTTTAAGTTAGTTTTAACTAGAAGAGCACCGAATGGAAATGTTTGTGCCGAAACCGTAACAGAAAATGCCGGATGCTTGGCTCAAAACTGAAAATCACAGTTTTTTTTAAAATATGTATATATTTTTTTAATAATTGTATTATATTTTACTTTTTAATTAATATCATGAATTTAAATGAATATGAATTTAATGTCGGCCCATTATCGGCATCCAAAAGAGAGAGACCGCACTCAAAGGTGTTAAATAAAAATCCTTAGGACTCCTTTATTCTCCATAAATCCAACAGACAGCAGACAGACAGTGCAATACACGGACAGACGTGTCGGGTTGACGCGTTTCACGATAAAAATCGCTTATTCATAACCACACACCTATAAATTCTATGTACAGTAAGGCCCCGTTCACACTGGGGCGACACAACTTCCCGGGGCGACCCCACAGGTCGCGGCGCGCTGCTCGCACCGCGACCTCGGAGCTGCCGGCACGGACTTCATAACATTGAAGTCAATGCAGGTCGCTCCAGGTTGCCCCAAAGAAGCCCTGGACCCTTTTTCTAAGTCGGAGCGACTTGTGTCGCTCCTATTAGAACGGGTCCATAGCTTCTCTATGGCAGGCGACCTACGGCGACCTGTCAGGCGACCAGGTCGCCTGACAGGTCGCCCCAGTGTGAACGGGGGCTAAAACCCTGGATTGAGAGTGTTTTGCAGGACAAGCAACCCTTTTTTATAAATTTTGACTTGATAAACAAGCGATGTCTTGGTATACAAGTAGCGTTATGTCACAACTGAGTTTAAAAGAGAAGAGAGGCGCCTCTAGGTGTAGTAATATGGTTACATTTAATGAAGGTTCAATATTTACCATCTCACATAGTTGATAATTAAAACAGGCACATATAAGTGCAGGCATCGGGGGTAAGAGCCGGTTCACATAGGCGCGACCCGACTTTGCCGGGCGACCTGTGAGCGGCATGCACGAACTTCATATCATTGAAGTCAATGCAGGTCGCTCCAGGTCGCCCCAAAGTAGCTCAGGACCCTTTTTCTAAGACTTGTGTTGCTCCTATTAGAACGGGTCCTGTGCTAATCTATGGCAGGCGACCCACGGCGACTTGTCAGGCGACCAGGCCGCCTGACAAGTCGCCCCAGTGTGAACCGGCTCTAAAGCTGTCCACATAGACCATCCTCCGCGCCGCCATCAACGTCATCCCTTCCACACTGCGCATTTGTGAGGTCAGGCACTGATGTTGGATGAGAAGTCCTGGCTCACAGCCTGCGCTCTAATTTATCCCAAAAGTGTTCTGTCGGGTTGAGGTAAGGACTCTGGTCAGGCCAGTCAAGTTCCTCCACCCCAAACTCACTGATCCATGTCTTTATGGACCTTGCTTTGTGCACTATATATATATATATATATATATATATATATATATATATATATATATATATATCTACACATACACATATATATATATATACACACACTGTATATATACACAGTGTGTGTATATATATATATATATATATATATATATATATATATATATATATATATATATATATATAGCACTGCCCCCTAGAGGACTGCTGAGAATTACACTTTCTGGATTCCCCTGGGTTACAGATAGCAGACAAACAGCATTGCAAGTCCTTGGCTCAGTCAATAATCAATCCAGGGGATGTTGGTTTTTGTGTTTTTATTTGGAACTGGGATAGGAGAAGGGATGAGTGGGATACTCCAACTATGAACTATGCACAATCTTTGGGACAACTAGCTGTAGTGTGCAGCAAGGCCGCTGCTTCACCTTGCCACTGAAGTGAAGATAGTTTAAAAGATTCCTGCTTTAGTCATTCTCTTCAGGGTTCTAACTTGGCACCCCCTTTACTTTCACTGCCTGTGTGCTGACACCCGTCCACTGACTCTATCCACTGGAGGGGTCCCCTTCCTGGGCAGACCCCTTGGCAAGCTTCCCTGTACTCATGGACACTGTTTTTCCAGAGTTGCTCTGACGTATACTCCACCAGTCAGCTCTTCTGGACCTCTGGATTCAGCACCACACTCCTGGTTCACAAAGCTGACCGTATTTTGACCACTATCCACAGCAAACGGAAGAAGAGACAGCCGTCACCCTCCTTCTGGAACCTGGCTTCCCACCCAAAGACACCCTGCCACATGTGCCGTTGGCTTTTATAGCCTATCCCAGGATGCACCACTGTCTGTGTCAACCCACCGAGACAGCCACAAAAGCCTGTGTGTCACTGGCTGGGTTTCCTCCACTGTCCAACAGGCTCTCCCATTTGATACAGTGTAAAAAAAAAAATTATACTTTTTTCAATCTTTGATGTATTTATAGTTGATTATATAGATTCGTGCCTAAAAAGTCCCACCCAAGGGGAATTTCCATTGTAGCTTCTATTGGATACAGTGGGGACACCCCCTCAGCCCAGATGAATCACGCCCGGGACAAATGAAACAGTCCTGACTAAAAATCCTGCTCCCTGATAAGCAGACAGAGCAGCTAGGTTTTACCTGTCACTCCCCTGATAAGTGATAACAAGGCAGAGCAAATTACTCTCTCTACCTAGCACCTATCTAGGAGGGTGCTACATAAATATTATGTATATATATGTATATATATATATATATATATATATACATACACACACACACACACTATATATATATATATATATATATATATATATATATATATATATACAGCTGCACCAGATTATGAGTGCTTCACTTTTAGTAAATAGACCCCAATATGATACCCAATTTTTGGTAAAACCAAAAAAAATAATGTCATGCTTTAAAATTGTAGTACGCCCGTGGAATGGCACCAAACTATGACACCTAAAGATCTCCATCTTACACCAAAGTCACTTCTACCATCTCCTAGACCTCACATGTCTGGTGTGAGCACATTTTACATACGCCGCTACGCGTGCAGGATTTCTGTACCCATTCGCCTTTTCAAGTGAGCATAGAGGGGAAGGGTGGAAGGGAGCACTTGAAAAAATTTGAATACATGTTTATCCACTTCATCTCTGGAAGGTTTTACCCCCTTAATGACCAGGCCATTTTTTGCGATTCAGCACTGCGTTATGTAATAAAAAATTGCGCGGTCGTACGACACTGTACCCAAATACAATTGATGTCCTTTTTTTCCCCACAAATAGAGCTTTCTTTTGGTGGTATTTGAGCACCTGTGCGATTTTTATTTTTTGCGCTATAAACAAAAAAAGAGCGACAATTTTGAAGAAAAAAAAAAAGCCATATTTTGTACTTTCTGCTAAAAAACATTCCCAATAAAAAAAAATTTAAAATCTAATTTTTTCATCAGTTTAGGCCAATTTGTATTCTGCTACATATTTTTGGCAAAAAAAATAATCCTAAAAAGCGTATTTTAATTGGCTTGCGCAAAAGTTATAGCGTTTACAAACTACGGGATAGATTTTTGGAATTTGTATTTATATTTTTTGTTTTTACTAGTAATGGCGGTGATCTGCGATTCTTAGTGGGACTGCGACATTGCGGTGGACAGATCAGACCCCTGACTGACATTTTTGACACTTTCTGGGAACCAGTGACATTACTACAGTAATCGGTGCTAAAAATATGCTTTATTGCTATCACAGTGGATAAACAACATCCCTTGTGATAGAATTGGCAGTGACAGGTACTCTTTACTGAGCGATCTGGGGTCTATTAGACCCCAGACCTCTCCTCTGGCCTCCAAAGAATCAGATCAACTAGAGATTGGTTTGATCAGATGCCTTCACAAGCTGGTAACGGCGTGTTTACATCAAACCAAAACCAGAAGTGATGAAGTCCTCGTTGCTTTTGGTTTCTGATGTCACAGAGGGTAAGGAAGAATGTCAGTTCCTCTCACTTTGTCTTGGGCATCAGATGTGGCCACTGGCCAGTCGATGGGACAGGGGAACCTGGTGAAAGGGGTGACGAGAGAAGGGGGGATCCACTTCCTCCACCTGAAAAAGTGATCCAGCGGCTGTATAGCTACTCAGATTACTTTTACTTTGTAGGAAATCGCTGGCCATAATTATACCTTGATTATTGCTGCAGCAATGACAGAGATATCACCCATCCTGTCCCGGGAAGTACAGGTTCACCCTAAGGGTGGGAGATAGTTGGACAGCCAAGTGGGGTCTAATTCAAAAACAGATACTGAGAATTACACCCAGCATACAGGACAAGAGAAGTTGTACTGTGCAGAGTCCATGCTGTAACAGAACGTTACCTTTGACAGAGAATATTTGTGCTTACCTGGTTCATGTGTGTGAAGGATTTCTCAGCAACCATTTGGTTATTTACACTCCCTGCTATCATATCTCTCTTCGCACTGTGAGCCCCAGAAAGTGACTCCTTATATGGACATTCCATGAAGTCAAGGTATGGCCAGCCTAGAGACGGAATATCTGCTGATTAACGATGCGCTTTTGTGCATTATGTTTATTTGGGCTGAGGCAGCTCTTGTTAACCACTTGCCGACCGCCGCACGCCAATCTACGTCGGCGGTCAGCCTCTCACAGGCAAAGTGACGTAGGGCTACGTCACTAGCTTGTGAGGGTCTAGGGAGCGAGCGCGCGCCGCCGGAGGCGCGCTCCCGCTCCCGCGTGGTCACGGACCCCCCCGCGCGTGTGACCAGCGGACCCGATGTCCGCCAGCCACTCTGCGATCGGCGGGGGAGAGGGAGAAAGTCAGGCAGCTTGTGTAAACAAGCTGCCTGTCATTCTCCCCTCTGTATGAGAGATGATCATATGGATCTACTATGTAGATCCGTTGATCACTCTGCATACAGCTGAAGCCACAGCCAATCACAGTAAGAATCACGCCCCTAGGGACACACACAGCCCCTCCCTCTCAAATAAAGTTAACCCCTTCACTACCAGTGTATTTTTACAGTAACAGTGCATATATATAGCACTGATTACTGTAGAAATGTCACTGGTAACCCCAAAAGTGTCAAAAATGTCAGTCAAGGGTCCGATCTGTCCGCCCCAATGTCGCAGTACCGCAAAAAAAATCGCAGATCGCCGCCATTACGCGTAAAAAAAAAAAAACAACAAAAATGACAAAAATCTTTCCCTTAGTCAGTAAACGCAATAACTTTTGCGCAAACCAATCAAAATACGCTTTTTGCGATTTTTTTTACCAAACATAGGTAGCATAAAACAAATTGGCCGAAAATGTTAAAAAATTTTGATTTTTACATTTTTTTGGGGGGGAATTTCATATAAAAAAAAGGGAAAAATATTGCTATTTTTGCAAAATTGACGCTCTTTTTTTGTTTATAGCGCGTGATCAAAAAATCGCACAGGTGATCAAATACCGCCAAAAGAAAGCTCTGTTTGTGGGAAAAAAAGGACGCCAAATTCGTTTAGGTACAGCGTCGCATGACCGCGCAATTGTCCGTTAAAGTCACGCAGTGCCGAATCGCAAAATAGCCCCTGGTCGTTTTGCAGCCAAATCCTCCGGGGCTTAAGTGGTTAAGTGTGGTAATGACCTTACCTATTTGTCTGGGTGGATGTCGGGCCATTGTTTGAGTAGAGTCTGTTATACTCCCCAGGTGTATAAAAGCCTGTATTCTTGTTTCAATAAAGTTTTTTCTTGACCCTTCAAAACGTAGCGACGTCTCGTTCCTGGAGGGGGATTTTACTGCATTATTAACGGTCGTTCAACAGCTGAACCCGACTCTCCTATTGGATCTTATGGTTGGGATTATACTACTCCATTACTACACAGGGACTTGCCGGGAAAAAGGACGTCCCCAACGGCTGATACCCTCTCACCACCTGGGTAGCCGTTACACATGCATACAGAATAAGAACAGATACTGAGAATAACACCCGGCATACAGGACAAGAGAAGTGGTACTGTGCAGAGTCCATACATACAGAATAAGAACAGATACTGAGAATTACACCCAGCATACAGGACAAGAGAAGTGGTACTGTGCAGAGTTCATAAATACAAAATAAGAACAGATACCGAGAATTACACCCAGCATACAGGATAAGAGAAGTGGTACTGTGCAGAGTCCATACATACAGAATAAGAACAGATACTGAGAATTACACCCAGCATACAGGATAAGAGAAGTGGTACTGTGCAGAGTCCATACATACAGAATAAGAACAGATACTGAGAATTACACCCAGCATACAGGAGAGGAGAAGTGTTACTGTGCAGAGTCTATACATAGAGAATAAGAACCGATACTGAGAATTACACCCAGCCTACAGGATAAGAGAAGTGGTACTGTGCAGAGTCCATACATACAGAATAAGAACAGTTACTGAGAGTTACACCCAGCATACAGGAGAGGAGAAGTGTTACTGTGCAGAGTCCATACATACAGAATAAGAACAGATACTGAGAATTACACCCGGCATACAGGACAAGAGAAGTGGTACTGTGCAGAGTCCATGCATACAGAATAAGAACAGATACTGAGAATTACACCCAGCATACAGGACAAGAGAAGTGGTACTGTGCAGAGTCCATACATACAGAATAAGAACCGATACTGAGAATTACACCCAGCCTACAGGACAAGAGAAGTGGTACTGTGCAGAGTCCATAAATACAGAATAAGAACAGATACTGAGAATTAAACCCAGCATACAGGACAGGAGAAGTGGTACTGTGCAGAGTCCATACATACAGAATAAGAACAGATACTGAGAATTACACCCAGCATACAGGACAAGAGAAGTGGTACTGTGCAGAGTCCATACATACAGAATAAGAACAGATACTGAGAATTACACCCAGCATACAGGACAGGAGAAGTGGCACTGTGCAGAGTCCATACATACAGAATAAGAACAGATACTGAGAATTACACCTTGCATACAGGATAGGAGTAGTAGTTCTGTGCAGAGTCCATACAAATAATATATTGTAAGATGAAAGTGAAAGTCTTCTAGTTCCTGTAAGTCTCTCCCTGTCCCATCTCTCTTCCTATAAATATAACACACAGTGATTGCAGTGCAGAGAGAGAAGTTTGCTATCTCAGAGCTCCCCACTCCCCACTCCTCACCTGCTCACCACCCAGGTAAGAGATTCTAGGTGTTGGTATTATTCCTGGGATGTGTTATCAGTGGAAATGATCCAAGTATTGATAGTGATATTATAATATAGAGCTCTGATTCTTTTTTTGTATAATATTACATAATATGAAAGTGAATATATTTTGTAAATAATTATATGATACAATGTAGATCTTTTCTAGCTTTATGTGTATGAGAATTGCTGAAATCTATCAGAATAGGTGAGAAGAAGAATCCTGTCTTTATAAATATGGATAAGAATGTTTTATACGGATCCCAAGGAGCGAATGAAAATTACCAGCGAACTTTCAGACTTTTTTGGTTGTAGAAAGGGGGACAAGGTGGGGGTGGGGGGGGTCCATGGTCACCCCGGCTTTATAGAGCCATTAGCTATAGTTGTAAGGACCGCAAGAGAAGTCCGGGGCTTTTAGAAAGAGGAACACGAGGAAAAATTCGTACAATACTCTGATGATATTCTCCAATTTGGAGATACCGGACAATCGTTAATAGCAGCTTTGGATATAATAAAGGATTTTGGTTCCTTCTCTGGATCTTCTATTAATGGGGACAAATCTGCCCCTCCCCCGATGGACCCTTTAGTGGAGTCATTGCCTATTAGTGCCGGATATTTTGATTGTGTAAAGGTTCAAATATTTAGGAGTATATGTGATGATAGATCCTAACTTCTATTTGTCATATAATTTAGTCTCTTTGTTGGAGGGATTTAACAAAAGTGTAAAATGTGGTGTTGTCTGCCATTTTCAGTGATGGGCCAATGTAATTTAAAGTATAACTAAAGGCAAAACTTTTTGTTTAGTTTTTGATAGAGTGGAGAGCGGGGGTGTTGCTAGGGGGGAAAAAGACCAGGGGCTTCAGCCCAAAGGTAAATGGGTAACCCCTCCCATATTTGAAAGTAAGTCCAGCCCACGCTCCACCCAATGCCCCCCCCCCCCCTCACCCTGCCCAATGCTCCACCATGCACAATGCCCAGTGCCCCTCAATGCAGCCTCACCAATGCCCATCAGCTGAGATTCATCAGTGCTCATGAGTGCAGCCTCACCAATGCCCATCAATGTAGCCTCATCAGTGCCCATCAGTGCAGCCTCACCAGTGCCCATCAGCTGAGATTCATCAGTGCTCATGAGTGCAGCCTCACCAGTGCCCATCAATGCAGCCTCACCAATGCCCATCAGTGCAGCCTCATCAGTGCCCATCAGTGCAGCCTCATCAGTGCCCATCAATGCAGCCTCACCAATGCCCATCAATGCAGCCTCATCAGTGCCTATTAATGCAGCCTCACCAGTGCCCATCAATGCAGCCTCACCAGTGACCCTCAATGCACCCTTTAACAGTGCTGATCAGCTTAGCCTCACCAGTGCCCATCAATGCAGTGTCATCAGTGCCCATCAGCTCAGCCTCACCAATGCCCATCAATGCAGCCTCACCTGTGCCCATCAAATCATCAATGCAGCCTCATCAGTGCCCATCAATGCAGCCTGATCAGTGCCCATCAATGCAGCCAGATCAGTGCCCATCAGCTCAGCCTCACCCATGCCCATCAATGCAGCCTGATCAGACAGTGCCCATCAGTTCAGCCTCACCCCTGCCCATCAGCGCAGCCTTGCCAGTGCCCATCAATGCAGCCTGATCACAGTGCCTATCAGCTTAGCCTCACCCATGCCCATCAGTGCAGCCTTGCCAGTGCCCATCAACGCAGCCATGCCAGTGCCCATCAGCTCAGCCTTACCTGTGCCCATCAACGCAGCCTGGTCAGACAGTACCCATCAGCGCAGCCTTGCCAGTGCCCATTAACGCAGCCTTGCCAGTGCCCATTAAGGCAGCCATGCCAGTGCATTGGGAGGGGAGAGGAGAGCAGCCAGTTTAAACTGAGCAGGGATATTCCGCTTACCCGGCGCCATGGGGCCATTGTCACACTAAGTCTTGCCTCCTGGATCGGCTCCTATGATGCACATTACATGTCCTGGCATTGGACCAGTGAGACGTCCATCATAGGAGCTGGTCCAAGAGGTGGGAATTCGTATGACACCTGACTGCGCCGGGTAAGCAGGAGATCCCCCCTCTCTGTGTAAACCAGTGGCGCTCGCCCTCCTCCAGAAGCAGCCCTGCAAAGTGTGGCCCCAGGGCAGGCTGCCAATCCCCGAGTTCCAAGCCAACCCCAGGCCTTGGGACTCGGGACTATTAATTGTCTATAGGGATAGGGGACCCGGGGCTTTTTGAGGGCCCACTCAGGGCTGTAGCCCAGATCAGCCCCCCCCCCCCCCCCCCCCTGCCGACGCCACTGGTGGAGAGGGATTAGAATGTCTATTAGGTTGTTATTGCTGTCTGTGCCATCATTAGGGAGATTCACTTTCTCTATTTGTTCTGTTTATCGTTATCATTGAAAGTGAAAGTAAATGATTTGGATACCCCAGCTTCTTTATATACTTCTCAATTCTCCAGTATGGATAGCAGGGGCATGGTACAGGACATTGGACACTCTAGGGACTTATTGTGGAAGAACGGTTAAGCTAGGATACACCTTCATACATTACAACTGCCAAAGAATAGAGGTGAAGTGGCTCCATCACATCCTTGGAACTATTTTTTAGCAGCTCAATTGCAACATCTTACAGAATTGCGCT
Organism: Pelophylax lessonae; assembly: GCF_965119305.1. Taxonomy (NCBI): domain Eukaryota; kingdom Metazoa; phylum Chordata; class Amphibia; order Anura; family Ranidae; genus Pelophylax; species Pelophylax lessonae. The sequence continues at coordinate 22,057,836 of NC_138773.1, forward strand.
TCACAATCATTCTAGTAGAAAAAGGAGTAAAAATCATTCTAGTAGACATACACTATATTGCCAAAAGTATTAGGACGCCTGCCTTTACACACACATGTACTTTAATGGCATCCCAGTCTTAGTCTGTAGGGTTCAATGTTGAGCTGGCCCACAGTTTGCAGCTATAACAGCTTCAACTCTTCTGGGAAGGCTGTCCACAAAGTTTAGGAGTGTATCTTTGGGAATGTTTGACCATTCTTCTAGAAGCGCATTTGTGAGGTCAGGCACTGATGTTGGACGAGAAGGACTGACTCGCAGTCTCCGCTCTAATTCATCCCAAAGGTGTTTTATCGGGTTGAGGTCAGCACTCTGTGCAGGCCAGTCAAGTTCCTCCACCCCAAACTCACTCATCCATGTCTTTATGGACCTCGCTTTGTGCACTGGTCCAAACCATTTGGTGGAGGGGGGATTATGGTGTGGGGTTTTTTTTTTAGGGGTTGTGCTTGGCCCCTTAGTTACAGTAAAGGGAAATCTTAAGGCGTCAGTACACCAAGACATTTTGGGCAATTTCATGCTCCCACCTTTGTGGCAACAATTTGGAGATGGCCCCTTCCTGTTCCAACATGACTGCACATCCCGTGCACAAACCAAGGTCCATAAAGACATGGATGAGTTTTATTGTTGATTTATACTCTGCAATCAAGACTAATTGAGGCCCTGGGGGTCATTAAAGTGGTTATAAACCCACTTTAGCATTTTCAGGCACTCCTCTGTGTTAGATAATGCAATGTCTCCAGTGTATATTCTTGATTTAAAAAATGCCTCTGTATACCTTTTTTCAGAGTGCCGCTCGGCGCTCACGTGATCGGCCGCCTCTCCCCGCTCTTGATCTGACAGCTACAGTGGCAGGGCTGTCTTTAACACAGGGCAAAAGGAGCAGCTGCCCCGGGTCTAGTCATTGTTGTGGGGCCCAAAGCAGCTGCCCCTTGAGCCCCCAAATAGTTGATAAGTGGATTCAAAAGGGCCCAAGAAAATTTTTGCCCAGGGTCCAATCAAGAATAAAGATGGCCCTTTACAGCGGGAGGGCAGAGAATCCTCCGTTGACATCAGTCAGAAGGAGGAGAGGAGAGAGGCAGCTGGTCACATGACCAGTGTGATTACCCAAAGCATCACACTGCCTCTGCCGACTTTCCTTCTTATACTGCATCCTGGTGCCATCTCTTCCCCAGGTAAGTGACGCACACACCTGGCCATCCACATGATGTATAATAAAACGTGATTCATCAGACCAGGCCACCTTCTTCCATTGCTCCGGAGTCCAGTTCTGATGTTCATGTGACCACTGTAGAAGCTTTTGGCTGTGGACGTGGGTCACCATGGGCTTCACAGCCCCACACACAACAAACTGCCATGCCCATTTCTTTTCTCCTTTCACCACATTGTAGTAGCAAACAGTTTTGGGAAACCAGAAATCCGGACAGAGACTTCAGGAAAACAAACCTTTTTATTCTCTAGTGAAGACTTAGCAGGACTCTAGTCCAGATTGCCAAATCTTCAAATAGGCGTGTACATCACATATACAGTATCTCACAAAAGTGAGTACACCCCTCACATTTTTGTAAATATTTTATTCTATCTTTTCATGTGACAACACTGAAGAAATGACACTTTGCTACAATGTAAAGTAGTGAGTGTACAGCTTGTATAACAGTGTAAATTTGCTGTCCCCTCAAAATAACTCAACACACAGCTATTAATGTCTAAACCGCTGGTAACAAAAGTGAGTACACCCCTAAGTGACAATGTCCAAATTGGGCCACCATTATTTTCCAGCACTGCCTTAACCCTCCTGGCCATGGAGTTCACCAGAGCTTCACAGGTTACCACTGGAATCCTCTTCCACTCCTCCATGATGACATCACAGAGCTGGTGGATGTTAGAGACCTTGCGCTCCTCCACCTTCTGTTTGAGGATGCCCCACAGATGCTCAATAGGGTTTAGGTCTGCAGACATACTTGGAAAGTCCATCACCTTTACCCTCAGCTTCTTTAGCAAGGCAGTGGTCACAATGGAGGTGTGTTTAGGGTCGTTATGTTGGAATACTGCCCTGTGGCCCAGTCTCCAAAGGGAGGGGATCATGCTCTGCTTCAGTATGTCACAGTACATGTTGGCATTCATGGTTCCCTCAATGAACTGTAGCTCCCCAGTGTGGGCAGCACTTATGCAGCCCCAGACCATGGCACTCCCACTACCATGCTTGACTGTAGGCAAGACACACTTGTCTTTGTACTCCTCACCTGGTTGCCCCCACACACTCTTGACACCATCTGAACCAAATACGTTTATCTTGGTCTCATCAGACCACAGGAGATGGTTCCAGTAATCCATGTCCTTGGTCTGCTTGTCTTCAGCAAACTGTTTGGGGACTTTCTTGTGCATCATCTTTAGAAGAGGCTTCCTTCTTGGATGACAGCCATGCAGACCAATTTGATGCAGTGTGCGGCATATGGTCTGAGCACTGACAGGCTGACCCCCCACCCCTTCAACCTCTGCAGTAATGCTGGCAGCACTCATACGTCTATTTCCCAAAGACAACCTCTGGATATAATGCTGAGCATGTGCACTCAACTTCTTTGGTCGACCATGGCGAGGACTGTTCTGAGTGGAACCTGTCCTAATTATCGCTGTATGGTCTTGGCCACCATGCTGCAGCTCAGTTTCAGGGTCTTGGCAATCTTCTTATAGCTTAGGCCATCTTTATTTAGAGCAACAATTTTTTTTTTGGATCCTCAGAGTTCTTTGCCATGAGGTGCCATGTTGAACTTCCAGTGATCAGTATGAGAGTGAGAGCGATAACACCAAATTTAACACACCTGCTCCCCTTTCACACCTGAGAGCTTGTAACACTAAGGAGTCAAATGACATCGGGGAGGGAAAATGGCTAATTGGGCCCAATTTGGACATTTCCACTTAGGGGTGTACTCACTTTTGTTGCCAGCGGTTTAGACATTAATGGCTGTGTGTTGAGTTATTTTGAGGGGACAGCAAATTTACACTGTTATACAAGCTGTACACTCACTACTTTACATTGTAGCAAAGTGTCATTTCTTCAGTGTTGTCACATGAAAAGATAGAATAAAATATTTACAAAAATGTGAGGGGTGTACTCACTTTTGTGAGATACTGTGTGTCAGCGGCAGACTTGTATAAATTACTCGAAATTTCTACTTGAGTAAAAGTACAAGTGCTCGATCAAAAAATTACTTGAGTAGAAGTGGAAGTGCTCGCAGAAAAAGTTACTTAAGTAGAAGTACTAAAGTATTCAACATTTTTTTTACTTAAGTATTGCAAGTAGTTTTTTCAAAAAATTTGCTACTTAAGTACTAAAAGTAAAAAGTACCAGTAGTTATAAAAAAAAAATTCTACTCAAGTACTGAAAGTAGAAGTACAAGTACTGTGTTATGTAGTTATTAAAGAAAGAAGTCAAAAGTATGAACATCATATTGTTTTTATTATTTCAAATGATTTATTCAAATGATTAACCTGTGTTTGTTAGTAGTTTCTTGATGCACTTTAAGCGCTGTAGCACCATTTATTTGTTTCATATTTTCTTTTTATTGGAAAGATTTGGTATAGCAGCTTTTATTATACACAGCCTTTATTTTAGTATGCGCTGATTTACAAATGACATTATACACATTTTTTTGAGCTTTATGCAACCTGCCATCTACTGTTCTGGCAGTGGTAATTTTTTTAAAAGTAACGAGTAACTATGCAGCACAAAAAAAAAATACTTGAGTAGAAGTATCGAAATCATCGAAAAAATGTAGTGAAGTAAAAGTAGAAGTAGGAGAAAAATTCTACTCTAGGAAAGTACAGATACCGCATTTCGGTACTTAAGTACAGTACTTAAGTAGTTCTACTTCGTTACTATACATCTCTGGTCAGCGGTTGCTTTACAGATACATATTTTCCTATATCACCTTCAAACTATTCTAACTTCATGGACAACATGTTCACTTGCTGGCTAATATATCCCACCAATTTACAGATGTCATACGAGACATTCCCTTTACTTGTCAGTGGTGTTATGGCTAATCGGTGTATATAGCCAGCCATATATTCAGCCATTAGAAACAAAAAAACAGACACAAGTGCGCACCGGCCTAGTGCATTATCCTCTAAAATGTTTATTTCATTTAAAAGGTATAAAAATACTCACAAATGAGTTCTTGGTACAAGCATATCGAATAGGTAAATTGCCATCAGCATCAAGATACAGGATGTACCGTTCTCTGAAGCTTGCGCGTTTCGAGGCTTGGCCTCTTCCTCAGAGCCTTCTATATCAGTGGTCTTCAACCCTGGCCTACAGGGCCCACTAACAGGCCAGGTTTACAAGATAACTGAAATACATCCCAGGTGATATCATTTGCTGCTCAGTGATTGCAGTACTCTAGTCTGCATCTCCCCAAGGTAATACTTAAAATCTGGCCTGTTAGTGGGCCCTGAGGACCGGAGTTGAGGAACACTGCTCTATATTATATATATTCAGCCATATGCTCCCTCTCTCTGCTCCCCTCTCCCCGGTGTCTGTATTCACTGCTACCATAGACCTACATACAGAGGAAATCATCCTCTAATCCGGCCATGTTCTCCGGCTCTCTGCCCCTGCCCCCCCCCCCCCCCCCACACACACACACTCTGCACCCCCGCTACCATACAACAGACTTAACACAGGATCTCACCTCCTGATCCAGCCATGTGCTCCCTCGGTCTGTAGTCTGTATTCAGCTCTGCCATAGGAAGTCACCTCCGCCTTCAGCCCCTGCTCTCTGCACTACTCCCAGCGCCACCCTCTGAGACCCCAGGATCCAGCGTAGCAGCTAGGCTTGGCTACTAAGTCATCGATTCAAAGCAGTGAAACAACTCACTGCAGAGTTCCAATGGATCGAAGAAAATCTGATGCAATTCACTGTCAAGGATCCTCCCCTTTCAGAATGAGTGAAATAGGGAGCTGAGAACAGCAGCAACAGCTCATGATTTGTAATGTGTGAGCTGTGCGAGGCAGCAAGACTCCCAGTGAGTCACACAGCGCACTCCATTCTGTAATAGAAGCTGTGTCAGCCTGCTGAATATACTGGGTGCCTATGTCTGTATATTATGTGTTCTGGGTTTTCAAAGAGGGGCGCCATGGCAGCAGTGGTATGGGCATTGGGCAATACCCCAGTCATGTATATCAAGATATAGGATACACCCCCCCTCCCTATCCCCCCCCCCTCCATTCCCTCCCTTTCCCCTCCCCTCTTGTTATTTGCAGTTGTTCATTATGTAACCTGTCTCTATGGGTACAGTTTGCCTTACGTGTTTTCTCTTACCATTCCTGTATGTTGAATTTTTCAAAAAAAAATATTATTAAAAAAAAAAAAAAGATATAGGATACAGACATACAGTATTCTTCTTTATAAACAATTGGATTTGATCCCCTTTCACACATAGGCATAGAATGTGTTTAACCGGCTGCCGACCTATTTACTGCGGCAGTCAGCCCCTCACAGGCAAATCGACGTAGGTCTACGTCGCTAGCCTGTGAGGCTCTAGGGAGTGAGCGCGCGCCGCTGGCGGCACGCTCCCGCGCAGTCACGGACCCCCCCGCGCGTGTGCACGGTTGACCCGATGTCCGCTGGGCACTCGCGATCGTCCGTTACACCGGAAGAAAGGCAGGCGGCTAACGCAAACAAAGCCGCCTGTCATTCTCCCCTGTGTAAGAATGAACATCACACGGTTCTACTATGTAGGACCGTTGATCTCTGCTCTTACACTAGTAGATACAGCCAATCACAGTTAGAAACACACCCCTAGGGACACACTTAACCCCTCCCTCTCTAATAGAGTTAACTCCTTCACTGCCAGTGTCATTTTTGCAGTAACAGTGCATATGTATAGCACTGATTACTGTAGTAATGTCACTGGTAACCCCAAAAGTGTCAAAAATGTCAGTCAAGGGTCCGATCTGTGCCGCCCCAATGTCGCAGTCCCAAAAAAAAAAAAAATTGCAGATCGCCGCCATTACTTGTTAAAAAAAAAAAAACAACAAAAATCTTTCCCTTAGTTAGTAAACGCAATAACTTTTGCGCAAACCAATCAAAATAAGCTTTTTGCGATTTTTTTTTTTGCCAAACATATGTAGCAGAAAACAAATTGGCCTAAAATGTTAAAAAATTTTGATTTTTACATTTTTTTTGGGGAATTTCATATAAAAAAATTTGAAAAATATTGGTATTTTTGCAAAATTGTCGCTCTTTTTTTGTTTATAGCGCATGATAATAAAAATCGCACAGGTGAACAAATACCAACAAAAGAAAGCTCTGTTTGTGGGAAAAAAAGGACATCAAATTCGTTTAGGTACAGCGTCGCACGACCGCGCAATTGTCCGTTAAAACAACGCAGTGCCGAATCGCAAAATAGGCCCTGGTCAGGAAGGGGGTAAAATCTTCCGGGGCTTAAGTGGTTAACAGGGGTCTAAAGCTTGATTCGCACTATCCAACTTTTGTGGTTCTATTTCCTTCAGATTGACCTTTTCTATGTAGTGCAAGGGCCGGCCAGATTGCATACAAATTGAAAGTGTTTAGGTTTGACCTCATATTATCTGGTTTTGGTAAATCTAAAGGAAAAAGTCTTCAAAAAATCTTATAGTGTGTATGGCCCATAAGCAACAGTATTGCAAGCCAGCTGTGCGATGTGTGGCCATTCATTTTGGAATGTTATCCCAACTACCGTAGGTCCCAAAAAACCTGCTCTGCTTTATCTTGCTTTAGGCAGAGATGTATAGTAACTAAGTAGAACTACTTCACTACTGTACTTAAGTACGGAAAGGCGGTATCTGTACTTTCCTAGAGTAGAATTTTTTTCTCCTACTTCCACTTTTACTACATTACATTTTTTCAATGATTTCAACACTTCTACTCCGATATTTTTTTGTTGTGCTGCATAGTTACTCGTTACAATTATAAAAATGACCACTGCCAGAACAGTAGATGGCAGGTTTCATGAAGCTCAAAACATTGTGTATTATCAGCGCATACGAAAATAAATGCTACTGTATGTATAAATAAAAGCTGCATTTGAAATAATAAAAAACAATATGATGTTCAAACTTTTGACTTCTTTCTTTAACCACTTAAGCCCGGAAGATTTTACCCCCTTCCTGACCAGGGGTTTTTTTGCGATTTTTTACTGCGTGATTTTAACAGACAATTGCGCGGTCGTGCAACGCTGTACCTAAACAAATCTCACGTCCTTTTTTTCCCACAAACAGAGCTTTCTTTTGGTGGTATTTGATCACCTGTGCGATTTTTTGATCATGCGCTATAAACAAAAAAAGAGCGTAATTTTTGCAAAAATAGCAATATTTTTCACTTTTTTTTATATGGAATTCCCCCCCAAAAAGATTTAAAAATCAAATTTTTTTTAACATTTTCGGCCAAATTGTTTTATGCTACAACTGTTTGGTAAAAAAAATCGCAAAAAGCGTATTTTGATTGGTTTGCGCAAAAGTTATCGCGTTTACTAACAAAGGGAAAGATTTTTGTCATTTTTGGTGTTTTTTTTTTAACGCGTAATGGCGGCGATCTGCAATTTTTTTGCGGCACTGCGACATTGCGGCGGACAGATCGGACCCTTGACTGACATTTTTGACACTTTTGAGGGTACCAGTGACATTACTACAGTAATCAGTGCTATATATATGCACTGTTACTGTAAAAATTACACTGGCAGGGAAGGGGTTAACTGTATTGGACAGGGAGGGGTTAAGTGTGTCCTAGGGGCGTGCTTCTAACTGTAGTGGGACATGGCTATTGGTGTAAAAACAAAGATCAACGGTTCTACATAGTAGAACCCTCTGATCTCCATTTTTACACAGGGGAGAATGACAGGCGGCTTGTTTACATAAGCCGCCCGCCTTTCTCCCGCTGTACCGACGATCGGTGAGTGACCGGCGGACATCGGGTCCGCCGGTCACACGCCCGCACTCCTCCCTGAACGAGCCGAGGCGGGTGGGCGCGCGCCTCAGTGGGCGCTCGCTCGCCCGCTATTGCCTCCAATCCCAGTGACAGGCGAGCGACGTAGATCTACGTCACTCTGCCTGGCCGGGGCTGACTGCCGCAGTAAATATACTGTGCACAGTCGGCAACCGGTTAATAACTACATAACACAGTACTTGTACTTTTACTTTCAGTACTTGAGTAGCAAAATTTTTAAAAAAACTACTTGCAATACTTAAGTACAAAAAATGTTGAATACTTTAGTACTTCTACTCAAGTCACTTTTTGATCGAGCACTTCCACTTCTACTCAAGTATGGGTTTTGAGTACTTTATACAACTCTGGCTTTAGGTCTGTTCCTTTCTGAGTTGTGCTGGGTTGGACCCATTTAAAATGAATTTCAACATGTGACAAAGCGTTTTTTTTTTTTTTTTTTCTACCAGGGGTTCTAGGTGTCTCAGGAAGGTGCTGCTCCTGTTCACAACTTAAAAGAAGATATTACCTGTTTTGTGTGTCTCCATGAGCTCTCGGATTTGGTCTCCAGCACCTATGGCCATACCTTCTACAGAGGCTGTATAACCAAACGTTGGGGCACCTTGCGTGGAAAGGTGCAGGAAAATCTGGCTCAAGGACCAGCTCATACCCGCCAACTGGCTGCAGATCATGCCGACCATGTTGTCCAAGTTCGGAGAGGCTGTCAAGAAAATGTGTAGCAGACAGGTGAGAGAGTGGAACATTCTACTATATACGAGTATAACAGAGAAGGAAAAGTTCTATCTAGACAGGAGCTGTAAATTCCAGTGCTAATATCAAAGTGTGAAGCCCAACCAGGGCTTTTTTTCTCAGTAGTAGGTGCAGGAACTCCCTATTCTGAGTCGCCAATTGTCTCTGCCCCATACCCACCTCCAAGCACATCCCTTGGTCCCACCCCCTACCCACCTCCCAGTACCGCCTCTTTTAGAGAACACAGAACCAAGTTTCATTCTGTGATGCTAAGTAATTTGTATTGAACTTGTTAATTATAACAAGAAAAGCAGCACAATAGATCCCCTGCAGCCAGCAACAATGGACCCCCAGAAACAAGAGATCACCCACACAACAATGCCCCCCCCCCCCCACGACAAAATACCACCCCAGCAACAATAGATCCACCCCAGCGACAATAGACTTCCAGCAGCAACATTAGATTCTCCAGCAGCCAGCAACAATAGACCTCTCCTTTAACAGTAGATCCCTCCTAGAAACATTGGACTTCCTAGAAATATAAGATTCCTCCCAGAAACAATAGATCCTCCTCCAGCAACAATAAACCCTCATGCAATAATAGATCCCCACTAGCGACAATAGATCCCCCAGCGGCCATTATCAATAGACCGTCCAGCACACTCTAGCATCCCTTGCACTTAACCACTTAAGCCCCGGAAGATTTTACCCCCTTTCCTGACCAGGCCCTATTTTGCGATTCGGCACTGCATGACTTTAACGGACAATTGCGCGGTCGCGCGATGCTGTACCCAAACAAATTTCACGTCCTTTTTTTCTCACAAACAGAGCTTTCTTTTGGTGGTATTTGATCACCTGTGCGATATTTTTTGATCATGCGCTATAAACAAAAAAAGAGCGTAAATTTTGCAAAGATAATATTTTTCACATTTTTTATATGAAATTCCCCCCAAAAAAATGTAAAAATCAAAATTTTTGGACATTTTTGGCCAATTTGTTTTATGCTACCTATGTTTGGTAAAAAAAATCACAATAAGCGTATTTTGATTGGTTTGCGCAAAAGTTATTGCACTTACTAACTAAGGGAAAGACTTTTGTCATTTTTTTTTTATTTTTTTTTAACGAGTAATGGCGGCGATCTGCAATTTTTTTTTTTGCGGGACTGCGACATTGCAGCGGAAAGATTGGACCCTTGACTGACATTTTTGACACTTTTGGGGGTACCAGTGACATTACTACAGTAATCAGTGCTATACATATGCACTGTTACTGTAAAAATGACACTGGCAGGGAAGGGGTTAACTTTATTGGAGAGGGAGGGGTTAAGTGTGTCCCTAGGGGCGTGCTTCTAACTGTGATTGGATGTGGCTGTGTGTGTGTAACAGCAGAGATCTACAGTCCTACATAGCAGGATCGTATGATCTCTGCTGTTACACAGGGAAGAATGACAGGCGGCTTTGTTTACATTAGCCGCCAGCCTTTCTCCCTTCACAGCGGACGATTGGGTCTGCCGTTCACACGCGTGGACTTGTTAGGGAACAAGCCGGGGCAGGAGCGCGCCTCCGGCAGCGCGCTCGCCCGCTATTGGCTCACAGGCTAGTGACGTACCCATACGTCACTTTGCCTGGCCGGGGCTGACCTCCGCAGTATATGTAGTTGCGGCGGTTGGCAAGCAGTTAAATGCATTCAGTGTTGGGGGTGCCTGAGCGCAACCAAACATTATAATCACATCTATGATTCAATGGAATAAAAATAAAATAAATCATATAGTCCAATGGTAAAAATCATCCACTCCTACTGTTAGGGAAAAAAGTATTTGATCCCCTGAGGATTTTGTATGCTTGCCCACTGACAAAGAAATGATCAGCCTATAATTTTAATGGTAGTTTTTTTTTTTGTTTTTTTTTTAACAGTGAGAGACAGAATAACAACAAAAATATCCAGAAAAACGCATTTCAAAAAAAGTTATAAATTGATTTGCATTTTAATAAGTGAAATAAGTATTTGATCCCCTATCAATCAGCAAGATGTCTGGCTCCCAGGTATCTTCTATACAGGTAATGGGCAGAGATTTGGAGCACTCTCTTAAGGCCCCTTTCACACAGGCGGACCGTTAAGATCCGCCTGTCCGTTTTTTTGGCGGATCTGAACGGCCCCCCCATGCATCCCTATGGGGCATCGGATGTGAGTGGAGACATGTCCGCTGACATCCGATCCAATCCGTCAAATCTGGACGGATGGAAACCCTATTTTCCATCCGTCCAGTGGATCGGATCAGATCAGATGAGAACGGACCGACGGTCCGTTCCCATCCGATTCCCCCATAGAGATGTATGGGGCTGTGACAGCTGTGTCTCCGCACACAGCGCGGAGAACAGCTGTCATCCTCCTGCTCAGCGGGGGATCGGCGGATCGATCCCCCGCTGAGATAAACGGAGTCGGTCCGACGGACTTATAGTGTGAAAGGGGCCTTAGGCCCCTTTCACACATACGGTCCCGTTCAGTTCATCAGTTCAGTCACGTCAAAATTTATCCGTTTTTCATCCGTTTTTCATCCATTGTCATCCGTTGTCATCCGTTTTTTGTCCGATTCATTTTTTTGACGGATGAGAAATAGAGCATTTATCCATTCAAAATAACGGACTTTGACTGAAGCGGATGAAAACGGATGTTAACTGATGATCATCCATTGTCACCTGTTTTTACATAGAGATACATTGATGTCCATTTTTCATCTGTCCAACGGATGGATGAAAAACGGACAAACGGACAGCATGTGTGAAAGGGGCCTAAAAGTGCTCCTAATCTTAGCTTGTTACCTGTATAAAAGACACCTGTACACAGGAGCAATCAATCAGATTCCAATCTCTCCACCATGGCCAAGACCAAAGAGCTTTCCAACGATGTCAAAGACAAGATTGTAGACCTACACAAGGCTGGAATGACCTACAAGACCATTGCCAAGCAGCTTATTCGCAAATAGAAGAAACACAATCTCCCTCAGTCTGGGGCTCCATGGAAGATCTCACCCCGTAGAGTTTCAATGATCATGAGAATAGTGAGGAATCAGCCCAGAACTACACGGGAAAATCTTGTCAATAATCTCAAGGCAGCTGGGACCATAGTCACAAAGAAACTAAATGGTAACAATACTCCGTGAAGGACTAAAATCCTGGAGCTCCCGAAAGGTCAAGAAAGCACATGTACAGCCTGAAATTTTCTAATGAACATCTGAATGATTCAGAGGAGACTGGGTGAAAGTGTTGTGGTCAGATGAGACCAAAATCAAGCTCTTTGGCATCAACTCGCTGTGTTTGGAGGAGGAGGAATCCTGCCAATGACACCCAAGAACACCATCCCCACCGTCAAACATGGAGGTGGAAACATTATGCTTTGGGGGTGTTTTTCTGCTAAGGGGACAGGGCAACTTCATTGCATCAAAGGGATGATGGACGGGGCCATGTACCGTCAAATCTTGGGTGAGAACCTCCTTCCCTCACCCAGGGCATTAAAAATGGGTTGTGGATGGGTATTCCAGCATGACAATGACCCGAAACACATGGCCAAAGCAACAAAGGAGTGGCTCAAGAAGAAGCCCATTAAAGTTCTGGAGTGGCCTAACCAGTCTCCAGACCTTAATTCCATAGAACATATGTGGAGGAAGCTGAAGGTTCTTACCTCTGATCGCTTACAAGAGTTTTGCCTCCAAGTACAAAGTCATGTTTTGTGAAGGGATCAAATATTTATTTCACTCATTAAAATGCAAATATTTATAACTTTTTTGAAATTCGTTTTTCAGGATATTTTTGTTGTTATTCTGTCTCTCACAGTTTAAATAAACCGACCATTTTAGACAATTATAGGCTGATCATTTCTGTGTCAGTGGGCAAACGAACAAAATCAGCAGGGGATCAAATACTTTTTACCCCCAATGTGAATCCAAACACCAAAAAGAAAAGCGCACAATTGCTGCTAGAGCTCCTTCTTCTCATTGATTCAACACACCGGTTCTCTTCCCATGCCATCTCAGATTCTGCTCACCTTATCCTTTTGAACCCTGCATATCACAAGATCAAAACTAGCATGATATATTCATTGCCAGGAAATGGGTACATGTCTCCTTTACCCACTTCAGCTCAGAAAGGTTTTACCCCGTTCATTACCAGGCCATTTTTTTGCTATTCAGCCCTGCGCTACTTTAACTGGCAAGTGCACAGTCATGCAACACTGTACGCAAATGAAAATGTTATAATTTTTTTTTTTTTACACGAATATAATTCTATTTGGGGTGGTATTTGATAATCACTGTTTTTTTTGCAATAAAAAAACAAAAAAAAAAAAACAATATTTTCTACTTAGTTATAAATCATATCTAATAAAATCAAATGTCGTCATAAATTTAGGCCAACATGTATTCTGCTACATGTCTTTGGTAAAAAAAAAAAATCCCAATTGGGGTATTTTAACCGATTGCCGACCACCTTACGTAGGAGCAGGGCCGCTGATAGGGGGGGACCACCAGCCCTCTTGTAGGGGACCCGAGCGCACAGGGGGGCCCCACACAGAGAGGGGGATTAGTGATGGACAACAAATACAGAAATCTTCCTTCAGCACCTGAATCTGATCTGTCCCCCTCACTGCTATCAGCTTTTGGCCCCTTTCACACAGGCGGACCGTTCAGATCCGCCTGTCCGTTTTTTTGGCGGATCTGAACGGTCCCCCCATGCATTCCTATGGGGCATCGGATGTCAGCGGAGACATGTCCGCTGACATCCGACCCGACCCGATCCGTCAAGTCTGGACGGATGGAAACCCTATTTTCCATCCGTCCAGCGGATCGGATCGGATGGGATCGGGTGACAACGGACTGACGGTCCGTTGACATCCGATTTTCCCCATAGAGATGCATGGGGAACTGTCAGCTGTGTCTCCGCACACAGCGCGGAGACACAGCTGCCCTCCTGATGCTCAGCAGGGGATCGGCGGCTCGATCCCCCGCTGAGAAAAACGGACTCCGTCCGACGGATGGAGTGTGTGAAAGGGGCCTTAATCTGTTGAGAAAGAGACAGTCGCCCCTCACTAATCCCCCTTCCTGTGGGCCCCCCCCCCTCCCAGCACTTATCTCTGCTCAGGAGTTTATTTGTAAATTGTAACTTTGTTTCTCTCTCTCTGTCTCTCTGATCACTGAGCTCCAACTGTCCAGACTGTATAATTTTCTCATCTCATCTTCTTTTTTATTTGACAGTTTGTTTTTTTAGATTTAGCAGGAATTATGCGAGTTATGTTATATTTGTGTCTGCTAATAGTGATTTTGTTGTAATTTTAGCTAAATATATCTTTAATATTTTCTTGGGGGGGGGGGGGGGCCAGGTAGTCTGTACGGGGCCCCGCGATTTCTAACAGCAGCCCTGCGTAGGAGTATGGTGTCTCTCCTGAGCTGGATCATGTATCCAGTACGTGATCCAGCACTTCTAGGTAGGGGCACATGCATGGCCGCTGTGCTGGTTGTGCTGTGATTAGTCATCAGCGGGTCCCAGCCAATGATTGACCGCCAGGACCGAGCGGCGTTCAGCGAGCAGGAAGACCGGACAGAGCTCTGTCAATGTAAACAATACATAGCTTTGTCTTGTCAGTTATGGTTTCTCTGCAAAGTAAAAACTGCACACAGCGAATGCACCAAGCATTGTTAGGCACATAATTAACCCTTTGATCACCCTACATGTTAACCCCTTCCCAGCCAGTGTCATTAGTACAGTGACAGTACATATTTTTAATACTGATCACAGTATTAGTGTAACCGGTTTCAATAAAGTGTCAAAAGTGTCAGTGTCATATTGCCCACCAGTCCTACTATAAATTTGCTGATCACCGCCATTACGTGTATAAAAAAAATAAATAAAAAATGATTCAGTATATACAGTATACCATAGTTTGTAGATAAAGAAAACTGAACCCTGTTCTCTTACCCTGTATGTACTCAGGAACGTATAAAAGGATGTTCACTTTACACCCATTCACCTCAATTGAAATACTTTCTAGAACGTAGTTTTTATATCCTTTCCCTGTAAATTTCCTTAAATAAACAGTAATATGAAAAAAAATGAACACACCCCATATGACTGGTGCCTTTTTTTTTATATGATTAGAATTCGCCTTCAGCCCTTCAGTTGGTGTACACAGATGATGATGGGAAACTGCAGCTGGATGAGAGGGTGATAAAGAATTGCTTTCAGGACAAGAAGTGCCCCTTGTGCCTTGTCTGTGTGATCGGTGAGAGGCAGAAAGGAAAGTCCATCGTACTGAATTATATCTTGAGAGCCCTTCACTACCTGGTGAGTAAACCCAGCCATATATCCTGAGAGCCCTTTGCTGCCTGGCGAGTAAACCCATCCCCTTACGCAGCTCAAGGTTAAGCCGCCTCTCCTCTAATCTCATCGTGTGGCCACGTGTCCTCTTGCACTCCTTGAGACCAAATAGTTTTTTACCTATGCTGGGATCACCATTGAGTTATTTGTAAATCGCTATCATGTCCCCTCTTGGGCGTCTCCTCTCCAAGGGGAATAAATGAAGTGCTTGTAATCGCTCCTTGTACTTAAGGTCCTCCAATCCCCTAATTAGTTTAGTTGCCCTTCTTTGGACTCTCTCCAGTTCCAGCACATCCCTTCTAAAGATTGGCGACCAGAACTGGACAAAATACTCCAGGTGTGGCCGGACCAGGGTTTTATAAAATGGTAGGATTATAGTCTTATCTCTGGAGTATATCCCCTTAATTATGCATGCTAATATTCTGCTGGCTTTGACAGCTGCAGCTTGACATTGCATGCTATTGCTTAGTCTATCTTCCACTAGAACCCCCAAATCCTTCTCCATTCTGGATTCCCCCAGAGGTTTCCCCCCCTAGAGCATAATTTGTGTTTATTTTTTTGGCGCCCAAGTGCAATACCTTACACTTCTCCACATTAAATCTCATTTGCCACGTAGTTGCCCACTCGGTTATATTGTTCAGGTCATTCTGTAGGATTTCTATATCTTGATGAGAAGTTATTGCCCTGCATATTTTTGTGTTATCTGCGAAAATTGAGATTGAGCTACTGATTTCATCCCCCATGTTATTGATAACTAAATTGAACAAAATTAGTCCCAGGACTGAGCCCTGGGGGACCCCACTTAACACTCCAGTTTAGAATGTAGCATGGACACCCGCTCTGGCACAGGACACAGAGGCAAGTGGAGATTACTGTAGTAGCGGTGTAATAGCAGTGTCTTCGTCAGTAATTTCCAGCTTCCGGGGGCATCGGCCAGGAATGGCATATACATAGTTACGTTCGTCCAATCTCAAACAACGTAACTTTGTAGAAATATCAATACCTGGAATCCTTTTTAATATGTGTTTCATATCTGCCTGAAGTTCAGCTTCAACCCGCCATATACATAAGGCTGGTCTATAAACCCTACTTTTGGTGTTTGTTTTTTTACAGATTGAGTGTTTGGAATTGATGATGATTTTCCTTTGTAGGAGAAAGGCCAGCCGGTCAGTCTGGGGCCAGATGATGAGCCCCTCACAGGGTTTGAATGGAGAGGTGGCACTGACAGTGTAACAAATGGGATCTGCATCTGGAGCAAGCCCTTCATCCTGGAGAGGAATAGGGAGAAGGTTCGATAGAGACGTTTTCTGTTAAATTATATAGGCGGATATCTTATCATATAGAAAGATGGAGAAATGAATAGGGAAATTGTCCTGAAATTATCCAAGCTCCTTTATAAAAAAAATCCCAAAGCATCTCAGGAGTCAAAAACATAGATCACAGCAAACCTGCATCTGATTTGTACACATGGATCATCCCAGGATCACTGCCAATCCATCTGTGGCTCTGATCTGTTTTTAGATATATTGCTTGCTTGCTGTGGTATAGAGGAGTTCCTCCACCAATCCCAAGAAAAAATACTAAGAAAAGTCAGCGCCAAGCCAACACAGGGCTGGTATCCCTGTAAGTAATGATAATGAAGTCTGAATGTGTTCCAGCAGAGGGCTGGTATCCCTATAGTAATGACAGTAGGGCCTACGTGTGTTCTAGCATAGGTTCAGTACCTGAAACATAGGAGTATCAAGGGACAAAAAAATGCATGTCCTTCTGAAATTGGTTCTGGGTTGTAGGGTAGAGGTTGGGCTCTTTCCCATTTAATTGGTCAAGAGGATAGGTTGGAAGGGTAAAACTAGAATTGCAATCTTGCCTATCTTGGATCTTGGATATTGGCAAACAGACACAGCGGGGTTGATTTACTAAAACTGGAGAGTGCAAAATCTGGTTCAGCTCTGCATAGAAACCATAGAAAGCAAAGAAACCAATCAGGTTTCAGTTTTTTTTTTTTTTTTTGTTTTTCTTTTTTTGTCAAAACCTAATTGAAGGGAGCCAAAGTTAGAAGCTAATTGGCTACCATGCACAACTGCACCAAATTTTTCACTCTGCAGTTTTAGTAAATCAACCCCATAGTGATAGGTAAGAATAACATACATTACAAGTAAGTTACATTCAACTGAACGTATTCTTTAATGTTCTGAGTTCAACTCTAAATGTCATGGTACATACCCATCAATTTTAGCCACATGGGTAACTGTATAAATGCTGGGGTATGTTCTTGATACTACTTAGAACTGAGGAAGCCACTTAGATTAGTGGTTGAATTTCATCAGTATCTCAGAAGTCCAGTTTAATATGACTGAGTACTAACAGCTATACCATGATCTGGATAAATGAGAAGGTTCACAGACAACTTAAAAATAGGTTTTGGTAAAATGAAAGCCACCATTCACAGTTTATTAAGTAAAGTTGGATATAATAGATGTACAGTATAAATTGTTTTAGGTGAAACCATCTATTCAAAATCTGATCTAGGAGTGTCCTTTGGGATTGGTTCATTGACTGCTTTGGTGACCATTTACCTTCTCCTCACAGATGGCGGTATATGTCCTGGACACGGAGGGCTCGCTGGATATTGAGGGTGACCAGGAGACCTGCCTTAAACTGTCTGCACTGTCTATGCTACTCAGCTCACATCTGGTATCAGATTCTAGATTTCATCTATTTTATAGTAATTCTCCAGTAATATTATGACGTATCTGTTTGTCAATAATAACGTGCTATTGTATGTGTATTCTGCAGATTTTTAATGTGAATGCATTTCTGAACACCACAGAACTGGATTATCTGGAGGTAGGTGGTCTATGAGAGCAAATGTTTAAGTAAACAATACAAATTGGGTAACTTCAATGGATAGTCAATGGTCCTCCCTCTATGTGGTAATATCTTCCGTCAATGGTCCTCCCTCTATGTGGTTATATCTTCCATCAATGGTCCTCCCTCTATGTGGTTATATCTTTCGTCAATGGTCCTACCTCTATGTGGTTATATCGTCCGTCAATGGTCCTCCCCCTATGTGGTTATATCTTCTGTCAATGGTCCTCCCTCTATGTGGTTATATCTTTAATCAATGGTCCTCCCTCTATGTGGTTATATCTTCCGTCAATGGTCCCTCCCCTATGTTGTTCTATCTTCCGTCAATGGTCCTCCCCCTATGTGGTTATATCTTCCGTCGATGGTCCTCCCTCTATGTTGTTCTATCTTCCGTCAATGGTCCTCCCTCTATGTGGTTATATCTTCCGTCAATGGTCCTCCCTCTATGTTGTTCTATCTTCCGTCAGTGGTCCTCCCTGTATGTGGTTATATCTTCCGTCAATGGTCCTCCCCCCTATGTTGTTCTATCTTCTGTCAATGTGATAGAATGTGATGTGGTTATATCTTCCATCAATGGTCCTCCCCTATGTTGTTCTATCTTCCGTCAATGGTCCTCCCCCTATGTGGTTCTATCTTCCGTCAATGGTCCTCCCTCTATGTTGTTATATCTTCCGTCAATGGTCCTCCCTCTATGTTGTTCTATCTTCTGTCAATGGTCCTCCCTCTATGTTGTTATATCTTCCGTCAATGGTCCTCCCCTATGTTGTTTTATCTTCCGTCAATGGTCCTCCCTCTATGTGGTTATATCTTCCGTCAATGGTCC
The DNA here is from genome assembly GCF_965119305.1 of Pelophylax lessonae. Lineage (NCBI taxonomy): Eukaryota > Metazoa > Chordata > Amphibia > Anura > Ranidae > Pelophylax > Pelophylax lessonae. Next base: position 22,076,636 of record NC_138773.1, read on the forward strand.
TCCCCCTTTGTGGTTATATCTTCCATCAATGGTCCTCCCTCTATGTGGTTATATCTTCCGTCAATGGTCCTCCCCCTATGTTGTTCTATCTTCCGTCAATGGCCCTCCACCTATGTGGTTATATCTTCCGTCAATGGTCCTCCCTCTATGTTGTTCTATCTTCCGTCAATGGTCCTCCCTCTATGTGGTTATATCTTCCGTCAATGGTCCTCCCTCTATGTGGTTATATCTTCCGTCAATGGTCCTCCCTCTATGTGGTTCTATCTTCCGTCAGTGGTCCTCCCTGTATGTGGTTATATCTTCCGTCAATGGTCCTCCCCCCTATGTTGTTCTATCTTCTGTCAATGTGATAGAATGTGATGTGGTTATATCTTCCGTCAATGGTCCTCCCCTATGTTGTTCTATCTTCCGTCAATGGTCCTCCCCCTATATTGTTCTATCTTCCGTCAATGGTCCTCCCCCTATATTGTTCTATCTTCCGTCAATGGTCCTCCCTCTATGTTGTTCTATCTTCCGTCAATGGTACTCCCTCTATGTTGTTATATCTTCCGTCAATGGTCCTCCCTCTATGTTGTTTTATCTTCTGTCAATGGTCCTCCCTCTATGTTGTCCTATCTTCCGTCAATGGTCCTCCCTCTATGTGGTTATATCTTCCATCAATGGTCCTCCCCCTATGTGGTTATATCTTCCATCAATGGTCCTCCCTCTATGTGGTTATATCTTCTGTCAATGGTCCCTCCCCTATGTTGTTCTATCTTCCGTCAATGGTCCTCCCTCTATGTGGTTATATCTTCTGTCAATGGTCCCTCCCCTATGTTGTTCTATCTTCCGTCAATGGTCCTCCCTCTATGTGGTTATATCTTCCGTCAATGGTCCTCCCCCTATGTGGTTATATCTTCCATCAATGGTCCTCCCTCTATGTGGTTATATCTTCTGTCAATGGTCCCTCCCCTATGTTGTTCTATCTTCCGTCAATGGTCCTCCCTCTATGTGGTTATATCTTCCGTCAATGGTCCTCCCTCTATGTGGTTATATCTTCCGTCAATGGTCCTCCCTCTATGTGGTTATATCTTCCATCAATGGTCCTCCCTCTATGTGGTTATATCTTCCGTCAATGGTCCTCCCTCTATGTGGTTATATCTTCTGTCAATGGTCCTCCCTCTATGTGGTTATATCTTCCGTCAATGGTCCTACCTCTATGTGGTTATATCTTCCCCATTTGACCAGGTATGTGTCCGCACCATTGCTTAAAATGCAGAATACAGCAAAGGCATAGTTAGACATGTTTATGACATCCACTGTTAGTAAGCATACATTTTGCTCGGTGCACTGGTAAAATCCCTTAGCAAAAAAAAAATCCTTTGGGTCGTTAGTGGCATTTTGGTGTCCTATTTTGTGACTATCACTTGTGATTAGTACCCAGAACTGACTTCTTGGTACCTGTGTTATGACTTTGTGGCAAAGGTCCAACCTGGCACCTAACAAAGCTAAAACAATAACTCTTTACATGGGTTCTTGTTGAAACCTTGACATACTTACTTTGGACCCCTTAGGCTAGACCCCTTAGGCTAGAGGAATCTTCGTTATTAGCTGCATCGATCCATACTACTTGTAATATTCCCCAGGCAATGGCAGGCAAAAATGTTTACCAATTGTGTATAAAATGGTCAGAAAATGGTGAAAAGGTGAAGACAAGTAAAGTTAATAGCAGATCCCTTATGAATCAAGCAAATATTACAAGAACACAAAAGCTCACGTGGTGCAGATTGACAAGCGTTTCACTATGCGGCCACCATTATAGGACACCACCTGTTTTTGAGGGGTTTCCTCAAAATGATTATCTCTCATCCTCCTCCCCATTTCTGATTTTCACTGCAGACCAACTGAAGAACTATAACATCATGTCTACCTTGGTGGAAAGGATTAGTTTGATCAGCCATACTCAAAGCAACAACGACCCATTATGTTAGAGAATCTCGTTAATATATCTTGTTTTTTTTTTCTCATTGATCTTTCCAGGTGTGTGTTAATGGATCCAAGCTGACGGGAGATTCATCTTCACTTCAATTTCTGCAGGTAAATGAAGCAGTTTATTATCTTATATAGGCCTTTCACAAGTGACTAAACTTCCTATGTGACAGTGGCAGTTCCAAAATTCACCACTAGAGATGGACCGAACACCCCCCTGTTTGGTTTGCAGCTGAACTGCAAACTCTATTGAAGTCTATGGGAGCTGAACATGAGAAGTAAAAAGTCCTTGTTTTGAAGACTTACATGCAAGTAAATGGCCACATAAGGGATCCGGGGGCCTGGGTACTTCCCTGGGGGACATGAATCAATGCAAAAATTATTTTCAAAAGCGATAGTTTTTTCAGGAGCAGTGATTTCAATGATACTTAAAGTGCAACAATAAAAATGAAAATTTCCTTTCAGTATAGTGCCTGGGGGTCCCCTTTGTCTGCCTGTAAAGTGGCGCATCTTTAGCAGGTATGGATTTTAAGCGAAACCCCCATGCCAACATTTAAAAAAAAATTGCCTTGGGTTCCCCAAAAATCCATACCAGACCCTTATCCGAGCATGCAGGTCAGAAAAGGGGGGGGGGGCGAGCGAACTCGTCCCCCCTCCTGAACCATAGCAGGCCTCATTCCCTCAACATGGGGGATGCTTTTGGGTGGGGGCCCTGCCCCCCACCCCACAGAACCTTGTCCCCATGTTGATAAGATTATGTAAAAACAAATAAGATACATATACACCTGATGAAAGAGCGTGCATGCCCATTCGGGACTTTGCGCATGCTCAGAAACTCGTTGTGTTGCAACAAGCTCCCCAGTGACGCCACACACTTTACTCCACCTCCCATCACGGCCTTGCCTGGGACCTGGAAGCTCACAGGAGATAGCCGGCTTTTTCTCTATGACAGATTGTAGTATCCCGGTAGCATGCTTTGAGTGGATGGACGGCATCACCAGGAGGAGTATCGTTTTTAGCCTTGTCTAAAGCCTGATTACCATCAGCTTTTGTGAGTTGTTACTATTACTCCAATTACCACCGTAGACCATAAAGATACCAGAGAAAGATATGGCTGCACTCCACAGCTGAGATAAGATTATGTAAAAACAAATAAGATACATATATACCTGATGAAAGAGTGTGTATGCCCATTCGGGATCTCGCACATGCTCAGAAACTCGTCGTGTTGCAACAAGCTCCCCAGTGACGCCACACACTTTACTCCACCTCCCATCAGACCTTGCCTGGGACCTGGAAGCTCACAGGAGATAGCCGGCTTTTCCTCCATGACAGATTGTATTATCCCGGTCACATGCTTTGAGTGGATGGATGGCATCACCAGGAGGAGTATCGTTTTTAGCCTTGTCTAAAGCCTGATTAACATCGGCTTTTGTGAGTTGTTACTATTACTCCAATTACCACCGTAGACCATAAAGATACCAGAGAAAGATACGACCGCACGCCACAGCTGAGATAAGATTATGTAAAAACAAATAAGATACATATACACCTGATGAAAGAGTGCGCATGCCCATTTGGGACCTCGCACATGCTCAGAAACGCGTCGTGTTGCAACAAGCTCCCCAGTGACGCCACACGCATTACTCCACCTCCCATCACGGCCTTGCCTGGGACCCAGAAGCTCACAGGAGATAGCATGGCCACCTCCGAGGTGGCAACAAGTTTGTTCCTCCTTACCCAGTGTCATGTACCAGAGTGTATATGCTGCTGGTGGTCTTTGAAAACAGCAACACATCGAAATCTCTAATTATTGCTTCTGGAAAGTCAATGGAAGTGACGTGGTTGGAGATTTTGGCGGGTTGGAGTTTTTGGCAGAACACCAGCTATAAAGAAAAAGTGATGCGGCAGCATTATAGCTGCCGACCACTACCAAACAGCCGGCTGCACAGTGTGCTCCCCCTCTCCTGTCGGTATGGTTCCCAGGCTGTCCCCAGGCTGTCCCGTGCTTAGCATTGCCCAAGAGGGGGGGGGGGTGTGGAGAGATTGCAGTGAGACCGAAGCAAATCGATGCCTCCATCTCACATGCAAACAATGCAACTGGAAGTGATGTAACTTCTGGGTTCAGATGTACCTTTTCCTGGCCAGTACAGCCAGGGGACCCATTTAACCGAGCTGATCTGTGCTTGGTTAGATTGTGTGAAGAGCAGGGGAGACATATATAAGACCTCTAATGTCTCCATAAAGAGACCCCTTGTAATAGCAATCACTTAAAAATGAATTTTAAAAATTAAAAGAAATAAGTAAAAAAAAATAAATAAATATATATATATATATATATATATATATATATATATATACACAATAAAATATATGAAAATTCCCCAAAAAAATGCCAAAACCTCCTTGCCCCATACTCCTGCACAAATACAAGCCCAGGGTGCACACATGTGACATACCAAAAATGGGTATTATATGGTGTTTTTGCACTAAAATTAATTTTATTATATTTTTTCGATTCTTTAAAGCAGAGCTCCACCCAAAAGGGGAAGTCCTGCATTTCACTAAATGGCCTTTTTTTTTTGGGGGGGGGGGGGGGGCTGGTTTTGACAGGTACTTGCTCTCACTTCTGCTTGGATCGCCTAGCCTAATTAGGTTTTCTTTATATACTCAAGAACAGAATTTTTGTGGGTTTTTTCTATCTAAGTTTTTTTTTTGCAAATCATTTAGCTCAACTCATTGTTTTTTCAGCACCTGGATCTTCTGATGAGAGACTGGCAGGATCCTGACCACTGTGGCCGTGAAACAGCTCGTACCTACCTACAGCATGTGATTGAGGTACGATGGTGAATGGGAGGAGGGCTCAGAAAAACAGGAATTTTTTCCTATATTCATAAGTTTAAAACATTCTCCTTTATTTACTGTATTTTACCTTACTTTATATGCAAGATCCCAATACTCCCGACTATGTACAATAGTGGGGCATTTTTTTTTTTTTAATTGCTGGCTGTATCACCACATAATCACACAATATCCAAAAATAGTATAAAAAGTAAATATCATACAGAATAAGAGACAAAAAAATTATCAACAAAATACAAATAAAATATGCAAATAAAAATACATGTAGAAAAAAAACAAAAAAAAAAAAAGAGAAAAGGCACAGAAAAACAAATATATATGTAGACTATCTGCAACTTAGTAGCATACAAACAGGACCTATGCAAGGACTTTTGCAGCCCTAGGCAAAATAAAAATCCCCCCCCCCCCATATGCTCTCCCAACCCCCCCATCCCAAGTTGCTGAAGGGGTTACAACCCCTTCAGTGACTTACCCCAGCACTGGGTCAGGCTCCGCCTACTCTCCTCCCCTGCTGACGTCAGCCTGCGGGGGAGACCTAATGCGGCATGCTCATTAGGTCTGTGTTTGCCCAGGGTCCAATCAATATTAAAGACGGCCCTGGGTATAAGAAGGCAAGTCAGCAGAGGCAGTGTGATGTTTTGAGCAATGTTCTGCTGGGAAACCTTGGGTCCTGCCATTCATGTGTGTCCATGCCTCAATGAGTCAGGGCTGTTTTAGCAAAGGGGGGCCATACTCAATATTAGGTGGGTGGTCATACTAATATGGCTGATTGGTGTATATACAGTATATACATATATACTATATGGCCAAAAGTATGTGGATTCCCCTACAAATGATGGAGTTCAGGTGTTTCCAGTGAAGGGTCCTGTTAATAGAGCATACAAAGGTTTTTTTGATCTTCCAACCCTATTCAACCCATTGGAGATGATTTGGAACACCAATTGTGAGCCAGGTGTTCTTATCCAACATCAGTAACTGACCTCACAAATGGGTGAAAATCTCCACGCACACCTTTCAAAATCTTGTGGAAAGCATGTACTGAACATTAGAGGATGCTTTAACTACAAAGGAGGGAAAATGTATATTAATGGTCATGGTTTTAAAATGGGATGCCCAACAAACTCATATTAGCATGATGGTCAAGTGTCCATTTGGCTATATATTGTATATAGTACTAGCGATAATTGTAACCTGTCACCTAATTATTTTTTTTACTACAGAAACTGACACTGCGGGAAGGTTCCAAAAACAACCTCTTCCTGGAGACTCCTAAAAGTCCATCTGTCAGCAGCTTTCTGTTGCCCCACCCAGGCAAAAGGTTCCTGAAATCAAGTCAGGGTACACTGGCAGGTAAATCAGACCCCCAGGGACTGTTACTGCGTGGACTAGACATATTAAATTAATGGGGTTGTAAACCTCTTCTTCTGGGGTCCCCCACCGGAGCTCCAGCCCCCCCCCCCTTCGGCAGGTCCCCTACGGAAAGCCGCTTTCCACAGGGGCACCCGTGTGGGCTTGCTCCCGAATCCTGGTGCTGCTTCCATAGACACACAGTGGGATTCGGTCCCGCTCCCGTGTCACAGCTTTTGATTGACAGCCAATGGCTCCTGCTGCTATCTATCTGTCCAATGAGGAGAGCAACAGTGGCTGGCACCCTGTGCTCCTGCACATCGCTGGATCGGATGGACTCAGGTAAAAAGCCAGCAGCGTTGTCAGCCCCCTTTATATCAGCCCCTTCACATTCTTACCTTACACAGGGCAGAGTTAGAAGGCACAGCAGCTCTGAATGGAGGGTGGGAGCTGCCCAACCTTTCATGTTAAGCTGGTGATTAGTTGCTAAGACCACCCTGCTTTCTATCAACCAGTCGCCTGCTTGCAAACTCAAAAACTTGGGGATCTTTTTGCCCTCTGCCCAGAACTGCTGTGCCTTCTGCCCTCTACCCTGCTTTCAGGATGATAGAGGCAGAATCTGGGGGAAAGAACCAGTAGAGTGATCCACAGGGTGGTGGGGGCCAGAGGGAGACGGATCTGGCCCCTAAGTGCTGCGGTCCGGAGTCACATGGTCCAGATCCAGATCATTGTCCACCATTTTAGTGGTGGTGTAGACAGTGCCTGGTGTAGACAGTTTTCACTGATGAGTTATATACATTCATTACATAGCATTTGTAAGTGCCATGTTGCTACTAAAGAAAAAAAAATGGATGTGTAAAGATAAGGGACATTTTCTGTTATGGCTCTGGGCTTTGAACATAGGTAGGTGAAGACGGCTATTAAGTAATATTAATAGGGGGCAAAGAACCGACCCCTATCCCTTTTTATATACATGTAAACCAGTTCCACTAATCCCTCCCTTAAAAAGCATTACTAGTTAACCCCTTCTAAACAGAATAAAATGAGGATCACCCTTTTCTCTTTGTAATAAACTAAGAACACACCCACAATTAACCTCCACATTCAAACCCCTAGCACATTTATTTCAGAAACCTTCTTTTCCCCAAGGATGGAAATTAAGGCCTTTAGCTGGTGGCTGAACAAGGGGCTTTACCGAATTGGACACTTCCTCTGATCTTTAGGCCTACTCACCAAGGCATTTTGTATTAGCCTTCTACTGAACTTTTACGCCTCTCCCAAATTTCAAATTTTATACATAAACTTCAAATTCAGAAGGGCCGAATATCACCGCATAACAATAGTGCGGTCAAGCCATGGAGCAGAGAGGGGGGAATTTCAGTTATCTACAGGGCGCTTTCCTCAGACTTCTTTTATGTTGGCCTGGGAAACAGATCTTACACAAGAATGGGATCCTGAGGTGTGAAATAGGAATGTTTAGGGCTTACAAAGGGGTGCTCTATATTGCCCTTGTAGAAGCTTATTTGAAAATTATGACGACCTTGTCCCATAAAAATGAGCAAAGTTGTATCCTTTAGCTTCCCCCTCTGTTTAGAGGCTGTGAACACCTGAGTAATATGCTTCATATATGGTGGAATTGCCCTAAAATCAGGAGCTTCTGGAACAAAATATTTTTGCTCTGGAAGATTACGGGTATCCCGATCATGAAGTCCCCTCAAATCGTCCTCCTTAACTTTCCAGTGGAATCAGCCTCCAGGAATATGCAAAGACTTATCTTCTTCATCCTCCTTGGGGCCAAATTGACCATTGCCAAGTCATGGAAGGCATCATATGTCTCTTTCCAATTGACAAAAAGAAAAATCTCCTGGATTATAGCCCAGGAGAAGATGGTCGGCATGGTCTTGGATTCCACCCAGAAATGTGAAGCAATATGGGAACCATGGGCAAATTTTATGAATATCCCTTTGGTCCCATGAATTTTGGTCCCCTCTCTTAACTCCCCCCCCCCCTTTTTTTTTTTTTTTTTCTGTAATGGCTCTTTCCTAGTTGGTCACTCTTAACCTAGTCATCTTCCTTGCTCTGCACTACATCTCCTCTTTTCTCCTTCTACAATGCTGTCCTTTTCTCTTTAAGGGTTTGATACCTATCTGGGGTCCCTCTGCCTCTTACTACTGACCAGGTATTACATGTTTTGGGTTCCAATATATGTTTACTACTAATAACTCTGCATTTCTAGGATCCTATGACTACCTATTTAGATCTCTTGGAATCAGAAATATTATATCCGATGCTTGAAAATGAATCTGCTCTAGTTCTGTGAACATGGGATAATCCTCTTAGGTTTATTTTTGCCTCTTTCCTATATTAGAAACATATTTTTTACTAATGATCCCTTTTTTCTCTCTTATTTTTCCATATGCGATTTCTTACTTATTTTTCCATATGTGATGTCATTATTAAGTTGCTAGCTTGAGAGGGCGTGTATCAACCTTTCTGGCCTTATACAAGACTTTTCTACAGTTTTTTATTCTTTGTATGATACGCCTGGTTTGGTTTGTATATCCATTTACCTGATATTCTTAATAAAAACATATTGAAATTAAATGAGGATCACTTCCCCTAATGCTAAAAAACATACACCTCAGGTTGCATCACAGTGGCTCAGTGGCCAGCTCCTCTCCCCCACACTACCAGAATCCTTGTTCAAATCCCAACCACAACACCACCACCATGGAGCTTACCTGGGCACTCTGGCCCCTCCCACACTTCAATGAATGGATACTGACTACTTAGCTCCTATCCCAACTGGCCCTTTATATGCATAAATATGAGCAAGGGTCATCAGACTACAAGCTCCCAGGGGTCTATTATTGTCAACTGTGCCCAAAAGTTGATGGGAGTGGGTCAGGGGCTCTGAAAAGGATTGAGCACATTATAGACTGTATACTGTTGGATCTTAGTGTAATTTGTATGTAAGAAGCTGCAGTGTTCTTCTTCCACTACAGGTAGTGCTCGAATCGCAGTGGCCCTACAGCTGGAGTCATGAAGATCCTGGTTCCTCTATGGTTACCTGGGTCACTGGGGATGCTGTGGCCCCATGTGACTCTGGCAGCCATCTTGTGTATGCACAAAGCAAGGTCCATAAAGACATGGATGAGTGAGTTTGGGGTGGAGGAACTTGACTGGCCTGCACAGAGTCCTGAAATAAAACCCAATAGAACACCTTTGGGATGAATTAGAGCGGAGACTAAGCCAGGCCTTCTCATCCACACCAGTGCCTGGCCTCACAAATGCGCTTCTGGAAGAATAGTCAAACATTCCTATAGACACACTCCTAAACCTTGTGGACGGCCTTCCCAGAAGAGTTGAAGCTGTTATAGCTGCAAAGGGTGGGCCAATTCAATATTGAACCCTACGGACTAAGACTGGGATACCAATAAAGTTCATGTGCGTGTAAAGGCAGGCGTCCCAATACATATAGGGTATGCAATTTAAAAATGTAGTCCATAATATCAATTTTAGTAGAATGTAACACTTTTCTTATTATTGAACAAAAGTCTGAGTGTTAATAAATATCTGTCTGGCCATCAACTCCTTTATTCGCTCATGATTCCACAACTTGAAAATCACCCACCTTTCTTATATACTTTCTCCTTACAGAAAGGGTATAGCATGCAATGCCAGGAAAACTCCTAAAAATTAAGGGGCAAAAGACCTCCCAACAAAAAATCACCAGGTCAACTTAAAAGCAAGCAAGACAAATTATAAAGTGTAACCTGTTCATTAGGTTATCAGCTCTAATGGGCGCGTTGAGAGCAAGCCCTCTTTGCTCCAACCAGCTAAACTCTTTATACTCCATCTCTCATTGCACACAATGGCTCCAACTAGTGCATTTCTTCAATGGGACTTTGTTGTATTGGAGCCACCAACAAAATCTTCTGCTGCCACCATGTGTCTTCTTCCAATCACAGTCCTTCTCTATTCACAGACATGGATGGAGGTTTCAGACATCACCTCACAACATACATCTCCAATCTCGTAGAAGAAATTTGGCGCCACCAGAAAACGTCTATTAGTGGAGAGAAGATCACTTGCGGCCATGTGAGGAAGGAGCTGAAGGTCAGTCTTTTACAGAGACCTCCGGTAACACTATTGAGACATAGAAAACCAGTGCATGGGGAAAAAGCGTGAAGATCAATAGCGATTAATTAGAATTACTGATATCCTATGCTGCTAGATGGAATCTGAATTACACAAGTTTAACTCTAGCAGCTGCTACTGAAGCTTATGTGGACCTGTTTAGGGAGAATAAACTATTCAGAATTCTCTGGCTCAGTCAACTACATTTAAGCACCATGGAATGGGTCAAGGCAGATGTTAATTGTCTGAGAACATAATGGGAGATTTTAATGTTTATGGAACCTCCCTGTAATATTTTAATACTGTAGGCTTAATAATAGCATGTAATGCCAAACTGCTGTTTCCAAAGCAAGCAAAGTCCTTTCTTGTATTAAGAGAGGCATGGACTCCAGAGAGAGAGACATCATTTTGCCCCTGTACAAATTATTGGTAAGACCTCATCTGGAATATGCAGTTCAGTTTTGGGCACCAGTTCTTAAAAAGAGGATATCAGGGAACTGGAGAAAGTACAGAGAAGGTCAACCAAACTGATAAGAGGCATGGAGGAGCTCAGCCATGAGGAAAGATTAGAGGAACTGAATTTATTCTCTCCTGAGAAGAGGAGATTAAGGGGGGGATATGATCACCATGTATAAATACATAAGGGGTCCATATAGTGAACTTGGTGTTGAGTTGTTCACTTTAAGAAAAACACAGAGGACAAGGGGGCACTCTTTACGTCTAGAGGAAAACAGATTTTGTCTTCAAATACGGAAAGGTTTCTTCACCGTAAGAGCTCTGAAAATGTGGAATAGACTCCCTCCAGAGGTGGTTCTGGCCAGCTCACTAGATTGCTATAAAAAAGGCCTGGATTCTTTCCTGGGTGTACTTAACCACTTAAGCCCCGGAAGATTTTACCCCCTTCCTGACCAGGGGGTATTTTGCGATTCGGCACTGCGTGACTTTAACGGACAATTGCGCGGTCGTGCGACGCTGTATCTAAACGAATTTGACGTCCTTTTTTTCCCACAAACAGAGCTTTCTTTTGGTGGTATTTGATCACCTGTGCGATTTTTTGATCATGCGCTATAAACAAAAAAAGAGCGTAAATTTTGCAAAAATAGCAATATTTTTCACATTTATTTATATGAAATTCCCCCCCAAAAAAAATGTAAAAATCTAAATTTTTTAACATTTTCGGCCAATTTGTTTTATGCTACCTATGTTTGGTAAAAAAAATTGCAAAAAGCGTATTTTCATTGGTTTGCGCAAAAGTTATCGCGTTTACTAACAAAGGGAAAGATTTTTTGTTGTTTTTTTTAACGCGTAATGGCGGCGATCTGCGATTTTTTTTGCGGTACTGCGACATTGCGGCGGACAGATCGGACCCTTGACTGACATTTTTGACACTTTTGGGGTTACCAGTGACATTTCTACAGTAATCAGTGCTATACATATGCACTGTTACTGTAAAAATACACTGGCAGTGAAGGGGTTAACTTTTTTTGAAAGGGAGGGGCTATGTGTGTCCCTAGGGGCGTGCTTTCTACTGTGATTGGCTGTGGCTTCAGATGTATGAACGGTGATCAACGGTTCTACATAGTAGAACCGTATGATCATCCTTCATACACAGGGGAGAATGACAGGCAGCTTGTTTACACAAGCCGCCTGACTTTCTCCCTCTCCCCCGCCGATCGCAGAGTGACCGGTGGACATCGGGTCTGCCGGTCACACGCGCGGGGGGGGGTCCGTGACCACGCGGGAGCGCGCCTCCGGCGGCGCGCGCTCGCTCCCTAGACCCTCACAAGCTAGCGACATAGACCTACGTCACTTTGCCTGTGAGGGGCTGACCGCCGACGTAGATAGTCATGCGGCGGTCGGCAAGTGGTTAATATAAGTGGGTACTAAAAATTTTTTTAGGTAAAGTTGATCCAGGGAATATCCGATTGCCTCTCGGGGGATCAGGAAGGATTTTTTTCCACCCTGCTGTAGCAAATTGGATCATGCTTTGCTGGGGTTTTTTCGCCTTCCTCTGGATCAACTGCGGGTAATGGATGGTGTATATGAAATTGTATGGTCGGGTTTTCATTACTGTTTTTTTTTTTTTGTGTGTGTATTTTGTTGGTTGAGCCAGATGGACTTGTGTCTTTTTTCAACCTGACTAACTACCCTGTTTCCCTGAAAATAAGCCCTACCCTGAAAATAAGACCTAGCGTTAATTTTGGGGATGGCTGCAATATAAGCCCTACCCCAAAAATAAGCCCTAGTTAAAGTCGTTCTAAAAATATTATATAATGTGCAGTGTGTCTCCTTTTGTGACTTTATTGTGGAAAATAGATTATTTACAGCGTGCTGGGCGCTCATATGACCTGAGGTAGATCTCCTCTCCTCGCGGTTTACGTCAGTTGCCCCTCACTCTGCAGTGCTGAAAGCGGGGAAGAAGAGCTCCGGTGGGTCATGTGAGCCCCCAATGGCACTGTAAATTAGGTATTTTCTACTATAAAGTTACAAAAAGAGACACACTGCACACTCTATAATCTTTTTACAAAACGGATTATATAATTTTATAATGCCTTTAATCAAGGTTTATTTTTGGGATTACTGAATGTCCTAATGCTGACTCCTGAGAAGACAGGGGACGCAGGAACTTTTTTAAAAACATTTTATTGTTTTATTCCATTTTATTGTTAACAAAGAGAGGGGTAAATGACACAATACAAGCACTGTGCTGTCTATCATGCCTTAAAGAATCAGGATTTTTTTTTTTTGTTAGGGTTACAACCACTTTAAGATCGTCATGGTGACATGACTGTTTTTGAATAAATGTAAATTATTGTACATGCCGTAAATAAATAAGACATCCCCTGAAAATAAGCCCTAGTGTCTTTTTTGTAGCCAAAATTAATATAAGACCGGGTCTTATTTTCTGGGAAACACGGTATGTACCTATGTAGGGCTATGGAGTCTCGGACATATTCCAATTGTTCTAAGTACATCTGTTGAAGTGTGTTTCTGTTGTTTTTAGTAATAATAATCCTAAGAGGAAAAACATATGGACTTCGTGAAATACATCAATCAATAAAATACTCAAATGTAAATCCAAAAGTCCCAAATATAAAAAAAAAAAGTCTTTAATTGTAGCAAAGAGCTAAAGAATGGTGCCCTCTTATTCAAAACAAGGGTGTCCAGAGATAAATCCACCACTTTCACCCAAGTGGTAAGGTATAAGCTTATCAGATGGGCATGACCCTTTAACTATAGAGAAATCATATAAAGCAAAGCCACAAGCTGGTAGATGTCACTGGCGCACCTCTAATGTTAATTTTGTCGTCACCTCCTGCTGCCATCCAGGTTCCCACCTCCAACTGAGTGCAGCATATGGCTCAAGGGTAAAAAACGCCCCACAGAGTGTAGAATGCCTGATAAATGCCTTGTTTAAAAAAGTAATGCACTTACATATAATAAAAAAACATGCTCATGAAAGATGTACCAGTTGGCATACAAATACAGATACTTCCAGGTGGGCACTACAGTGTGTCGACTGTAGTAATTGGCTCTGCCTTACATGTTTGGTCTAATCAGACGTCATCTGGGGGTGCACCAGTGACGTCTACCTACATGTGTGGCTTTGCTTTATGTGAGTTCTCTTTAATTAGAGGGTCATGTCCATATGGTAAGCTTTTGCATTATCACTTCGGGTAAAGGTGGTGGATTCATCCCTGGACACCCAAGTTTTGGATAAGAAGACCATTCTTTATCGCTTTGCTACACTTAAAGACTTTTATTGTATTTGGGACTTTTGGGTTCAAATTTAAGTGTTTTGTTTATTGATTTCAGAAAGTCCAAATATTTTTCCTTTGTGTGTATTCTCATTTTCCATTTCCATTTAGGTTCCTCAATATTAGGTGATATCCCTTATTGTCTTTGCTGCTAAATTTCTGTTTATTCACTATTTATTTATTTTTACACTTGTTTTTTTTATTATTTATTTGCTTTAGTAACCATAAGCCCACCAAAAAGGAATATACAAGCACTTACCGATGTAGCACCCACCTAGATAGGCTACTTGGATCATTGGAGCAGCTCCTCTGTAATCATTGGAGCAGCTATTGGTTTCTTTGGGTGGTTCTGGATCTCACAGGTTGAAAGACTGACTTCTGGAGGCTTCTAGAACATAGTGGCTGGGAGAGTTAAATGCAGCTTGATTATTTATTGTGCCTCAGCCGATCCCAGAGAGGGTGTGCCCAGTAGGTGGCTAGGGAGAACATAACTCACTTGGGATCTAGAGCAGCCAGATTATTGTCCTGCTGGAGAAAACCCACAAAGATCCACAGCCTCAGGGGCTTTTGTCCCTTTTTGGCAATTCTACAGAAGTTTGCTGATGGCCATTGAGGTCTCAGATGTGGCAGAGTTGGGTGGTCTATGCTCAAGTATCCCTGGAGTTAACCAGGTAACTTCACCCAAGGGCTTTGTCTAGATAATTTTCTGGTGGGTGTTTGGAGAACCTTAAAATTGTGTAGCCATCCAGGGACATTGTGAGTACTGAACTGAGCTCTAGACCCTGGTGACCATGTGTTGTTTACATTTTGGGTCGATAAGTGCCAGGGTAGCTCTCTCTCTCTGAGACAGCTCTTATAGAATCTCATTCCTGGCCCTTCCTCATTGTTCCTGGCTTAAAGACTTCTCAAACAAGTTCCGCCTAGTGAAGTGCGCCCTCCTGTTGCTATTCAGTATTTCTGGAGTATACCATCCTACCCCTCTGCTGTTACAAGTTCTGCAAGCAATACAACATAAAAAAAGACAATCCCTAGACTGTTAATTGGAGCCAGAGGGAATGGACAGTTGCTTGGGTGGCCTCTGCAATGCTTGTGGAAGAACCATATAAAAACCAGTGGCCCCTATGCCCCTATGGGGGGGAGGGGGTAGCACTACCCTAGGATGAGGGTTTAAGTTCAGACAATGACAAAATGTCTTATTTTCTAGGGCCTTGTCAGGATCTTACGAAGGGAAGAGTGCAGCTTTACTTCCCTCTTGCAGGTAATTATTGCATCATACTAGAAATGTGTATATGATGACTGTATGTAAAATATTAGATCACAATCACAAACAGAGGTGGCTCTTTAATCAGGCAAATTAAGTAGTCGCCCAAGGCCTCACACTCACAGGGGCCTCGTGGCTGCCTAATTTGCCTGACGGAGAAAGGGGAGAGCCCTCCATCGGAAAAAATGATGGCACTGCCTGTGGATGTGCAGGACCAAACTCCTCATGCCGGGACTCTTCACTAACACCAGCTGGACTGCCTCCCACTCTCATCTCTATCATGGGCTGTATAGAGGGGGAACCAGGGTTAGTTATTGCCCCTCGGGCCACTGTAATGCCCTTAAAATGGGCTGCACCAGCAATGAGAGAGGAGAAAACCATCTCACTGGTTGGTGCAGAGACCAATAGGCTGCTGAGTTGACTAGTAGGTGAAGCCCCGTCCCGCCCCCCATGTGTGTTGAGGTTTCGCCCCGGCAATGTAGAGGCTGCTTAGGCTGCCAGTAGTGACGGTGGTCTGATGAGTTCGGGGTCCAATGACAGAAAGAGTCAATTTTTCTGCACACTGAAACATGACCGCTCAGTCCCTCACCCAGCCCCTGTATGCAAACAACTCCTATTTCATGTTACCGAACTGACTTCTGGAGCCCGCACAAACCCGGAGACATCACAGGTTATCTCAGAAGATCGCATACAGGAGCGCAGGACAACAACATTTCTATCTCTCTGCTCTTTCCCCCTCTCTCCTTTCCCCCATCTCCGACCCTCCTCCCCCTCTCTCCTTTCCCCCCCCTCCTCCTCTCTCCCCCCTTTCTTCCCCCCATCCTGCTCTCTCCCCCACCCCTCTCTCTCCCTCCCACTGCTCTCTCTCCCTCCCCCCTCCCCATCTCTCTCTCCCACTCCCCACCCCTCTCTCCCCCCCTATTTCCCACCCCCACCCCACCCCCCTCCCACAGCTCTCTCTCCCTCCCCCTCATCACCCCCACTCCCCACCCCTCTCTCCCCCTCCCCCCTATTCCCCACCCCCACCCCTCTTTCCCTCCCTCCCTCCCACACTCCCCACCCACTCTCCCCATCCCTCTCTCACTCCCTATTCGCTATCCCCACTCCCCATCCCTCTCTCCCTCCTACCCTCTCCCACCCCTCTCTCCCCCCTCCCCACCCCTCTCTCCCACCTATTCCCCACCCTCTCTCCCTCCCTCCCTTCCTTCCTCCCTCCCCACTCCCACTCCCCACCCCTCTCTCCCCCCCTATTCCTCACCCCCACTCCCCACCCCTAACCCTCTCTCCCTCCCTCCCTCCCCATCCCACCCCTCCCAACCCCCACCTCTCTCTCCCCCCCATTCCCCACCCCTCTCTCCCTCCCTCCCTCCCCACCCCTCTCTCACTCCCTATTCGCTATCCCCACTCCCCATCCCTCTCTCTCCCTCCCACCCCTCTCTCCCCCCCTCCCCACCCCTCTCTCCCACCTATTCCCCCCACCCCTCTCTCCCTCCCTCCCTTCCTTCCTCCCTCCCCACTCCCCACCCCTCTCTCCCCCCTATTCCTCACCCCCACTCCCCAACCCTCTCTCCCTCCCTCCTCATCCCACCCCTCCTCTCTCTCCCCCCCCCCCCCTCCCCATCCCTTCCCTCTCTCCCATCAGTTAATTGTACACTGTGCAGTGCAATGTATTTTTCATTTTCATTGCTTGAATTATTTATTCCATCAGTCAGTGGGGCCTCATGTCTAAGTTTTGCCTAAGGCCTTACAAAGCCTGGAGTAGCTTCTGATCACAAAAGCAAGAATTTAAAAATATAACTTTGAGACAAGCTTTACAATAATAAATTATTCTAATTGCCAAAGTTCAGAACTTTAACAGTTTTGTCTGTTTATACGGGGGCTTGTAAATGGCTAACTGTTGCTGCCAAATGACTCCAATCCCCTCGCAACTTCACACATTTTTTTATTGGGAATGTTATATAGCAGAAAGTGAAAAAATATTGTTTTTATTTTTTGTTTTGTTTTTTTAAGAATTGTCGCAATTTATTTGTTTAGAGCACAAAAAATAAAAATCGCACAGGTGTTTAAATACCACCAAAAGAAAGCTCTATTTGTGGGGAGGTGGGGGAGACATCAATTTTTTTTTTGGGGGGGGGGGGTACAGTATCGCACGACTGCACAATTATCCATTAAAATATCGCAGTGCTGAATCGCAAAAAATGGCCTGGTCATTGGGGGGAAAATCTTCCAGTCCAGAAGTGGTTAAGAATAAGATATACTGTATGGAAGTTCCCTTTGCAAAGCAAACACATGATACTGCTTTTGTTTGTCTGATTATCTCAACAGATGTTATATTTCCTAATAAACTGGAAGCAACAGACGACCCTCGTACAGGAATACCAGGAGTACTTGGACCAGCAGGTAACAAAACTGACCCTCTTTACCGGATATGACTTTTTGATTATGAAATTTCATTAGTTACAAGGAGCTTAGATTCCAATAAAAGCAGCGAAATTACATTTTTCTGTTTCTAAAAATAAATGCTATGATAACAATTTATTGTCAATTGTCTGTAAAATCATTGCTGAATTAAAAAAATAAATAAATAATTGATTGTAAAAGATAAGTACAGTAGATGTAAATATCATAATAAGAGTGCTGGCTGCCACTTTGGGTAATTCCACTTTCATAGGAAAACAAATAACAAAAAATAATAATAATAATAATATAGTGTATATTATTGCTACAAATGACAGTGTAATTAAATGTTATTAAAAATTACCTTTCCTTTTCAATCTGCAGCCTTTGTAACTTTCTGTAAAATGCAATATGGCCACCTGGAGATGGTGTACAGAATGCCCCTCCAAAATGTCCAGAATGCCCCTCCAAAATGTCATTACATGCTTGTGTGATTGGCTCACTGATTTTCCAAGAAGTCTGCACTAAGATACAAGTCAGATTTTTGGGCATCCCCTGCAACAAAAATACAATTTTTAGGGAGATACTCCCAAAGGGAAATCACATCTCAAGGGATGCAGACCCTGCCAATTTCCTAATTAGAGCCCTGCAAGTGCAGCAGCGGATTGATAATTATAAAACCTTCCCCATCCACATTCACTCAGCACATAGGCAAAGACAAACAAACAGCTATTTATCCAGAACAACAAGAGGTAG
This sequence comes from Pelophylax lessonae, assembly GCF_965119305.1. NCBI lineage: Eukaryota > Metazoa > Chordata > Amphibia > Anura > Ranidae > Pelophylax > Pelophylax lessonae. Next base: position 22,095,125 of record NC_138773.1, read on the forward strand.
GAATCTGCAACAAAGTTTGTTAAAATCCTTGAACTGTACATAGATCACCCAGAGGGGAATATAGTCACAACAGAAGTGGAGTTACTGTTTAAGCTTCTACCAGGCTTCAGTAGGCATGCAAGAAGCTTCAAGTAATGCTGAAGCCTGCTAGCAGCTTGTTTAAAGTGGCAATCAGCACTCCCATTAGGATCTGTGCTCAGCATTTACAAAGCAGAGCTGAATGGTACTTTGAAAGCTCCAACAAAGCTTGCTGTTCACATCGCTTTTATACAAGCTGAAGCCTGTCTGAAACAGGCCTTAAACCTAAGAACATTTAGGAAACATACTAATATAATAGCATAACTCCTAGTAATTTTGTAAAGTGTTGCCCAAACTATATACATTTTACATCCAGGTGCTGGATAAGGAGATAATATGGAGAAGGAGACATTGCCCTTTATTCTTCTCCCCCTCTACTCAGATACTGATGTTATGCTGCACCATTCTCCTCTGGCCAGTAGGGGGAGAGCAGAAGCAAAGAAAGTCCATATACTTCAATGCAGAGCGCTGAGAATGCTGGGAGTTGTAGTTTGGGATGGCAGCCATAAAAATGGCTACACTATAAAGGTTACACTACAGATCCCAACATGTACTGTGTAGTAGGAGGTCCTCCCATGGCTTTTTTTTTTTTACTGACAACATGAAATATGACAAACTCCTATCATCAATTAAGGCAATCAATATTTATTTATAACCAATATGAAAACATTAACAATACTCAGAACAAATAATCTGCCTGGCTTTACGATGAAAAACTCAAAAGAGAGGAAAATGGAATGCCTGGGTAACCCTGGGATAAAACAAAAAAATAAGTACTGTGGCGTGTATAAGATGCAGTGACAAACAGTATGCATGGCCAGATTTTCCCTAACAGTAAACGGGCTTAAAGAGGAGATGATTAAACAGAATCTGTGCATAGTAATTTTATACAAAGTACATATACAGTATAACACAGTCCTTGTACCCACAAAATACTCCTAATTACTGTACTGCAACTGACAGCCTCACAGACACATATAAACCTCAGGACAAAGGATACTTTTATTCTTAAATTAAAACTTTCCATTACAGATACCATATGCACACAAAAATAATTTAATTTTGTCTGACTGAGCCTACCTTAACCACTTTAGGACTGCTCACTGTGCTGCTACTGCGGCACAGTGGCTCCCCTGGGTCCAGTGACGTAGACACAGTGGGAGTCGGGCTGGAGGAGGAGAGGCAGCGATTGCCGTCTCTCTTCCCCGATCGTCAGGGAAAGTGTGAGAAGATCCACCCGCTTGTGTAAACAAAGCAGGCGGATCTTCTCTGTGACAGACAGGGAGAGATCACAGGATTCAGCATAGATGAACCTGCAATCTCTGTCTCGGTCACAGACCCCCCCCCCCCCCCCATACATTTAACCCCTTGATCACCAACAGTGTTAACCCCTTCCCTGCCAGTGTCATTATTACAGTAACAGAGCATATGTATAGCACTGATTACTGTAGTAATGTCACTGGTACCCCCAAAAGTGTCAAAAATGTCAGTTAGGGGTCCAATCTGTCCGCTGCAATGTCACAGTCCCGCTAAAAATCGCAGATCGCCGCCATTACTTATAAAAAAAAAAATACATAAATCTTTCCCGTAGTTAGTAAACGTGATAACTTTTGCGCAAACCAATCAAAATACGCTTATTCTGATTTTTTTTTACCAAAAATTTGTAGCAGAAAACAAATTGGCCTAAAATGTTGAAAAATTTACATTTTTTTTTTGGGAATGTCATATAGCAGAATGTGAAAAAATTTACATTTTCTACTTTGACTGTTAAAAAATATCCAATATATTCAATTTTTGTCATATATTTAGGCCAACATGTATTTAGCTACATGTCTTTGACAAAAAAATTCTCAATGAGCGTATTTTTATCCACTTTGACCGGAAGATTTTACCCCATTCCTGACCAGGCCATATTTTGCGATTCAGCACTGCGTTACTTTAACGGACAATTGCGCGGTCGTGTGACACTGTACCCAAATTAAATTTGTCATTTTTTTTACCCACAAATAGAGCTTTCTTTTGGTGGTATTTGATCACCTTTGCGATTTTTAATTTTTGAAAAAAGAGCGACAATTTTGAAAAATAAAAACAATATTTTCGCAAAATTCTCGCTCTTTTTTTACTAATATCGCAAAAAATAAAAAGCGCAGAGGTGATCAAATACCACCAAAGAAAGCTCTGTTTGTGGGAAAAAAAGGACGTAAATTTTGTTTGGGTACAGCATTGCATGACCGCGCAATTGTCAGTTAAAGTCGTGCAGTGCCACATTGCAAAAAGCAGCACAATCTTCCGGGGCTAAAGTGGTTAAAGGAGTTGTAATGGCAGGTTTTTTATCTTACTGCATTCTATGCATTAGGATAAGAATCCTTCTGTGTGTATCAGCCCCCCCCCCCAGCACCCCCTAATACTTACCTGAGCCCCCTCTCTGTTCAGCAATGTCCACGAGTCCCACGGTAGTCTCCCTCCTGGTTGGCTGAGACAAAGCAGTGGCGACATTGGCTCCCAAGGCTATCAAAGTCAGTTAGCCAACCAGGAGAGAGAGGGGGCGGGGACACGAGGAGCAGCAGCTCCGCTCGGATGCCCCCATAGCAAGATGCTTGCTGTGGGGACACTCAATGGGAAGGAGGAGTTAGGAGCAGGAAAGAGGGACCCAAGAGGATCCAGGCTGCTCCGTGCAAAACCAACTGCACAGAGGAGGTAAGTATAACATGTTTGTTATTAAAAAAAAAAATACTTTGCAATCACTTCAAAGTACTTCATTGAAATCAGCAGATGTCCTGACCAATGAACACCTTGGTCAGGACTGTGTAATGTATAGAGTTACATCAGAGTTTCCCTTTACATTAGAGTCCACATAGTTACCCCTTAAATCAGAGTCTCCAGTGTTCCCCCGTAGGGAAAGAGGAGGATCCGGGCTGCTCTGTGCAAAACCAACTGCACAACACAGGTGAGTATAACGTGTTTGTTATTTTTATTGAAAAAAGAAAAAAACTTTACAATTACTTTAACTATAGTGTATGGTGTTTTCTCACACCGCAGCTGTGTGGTCACATGATTCCCCTCCGCTCGTCTTCTCTGATCTATAAAGAGTAGTGTGAGGGGCCGAGATTCCTGTAATGTCAGCCGGTCTCAGCAAAGGGGGTTCATGTGATGGCACAGCTGTGATGTGGGAAAACGTATTTAGCCTTTTCATTTGAAAGAATACACACTATTGTTAAAATGATTGTAGAGTCTCGATTTTTTGTTAAAAAAAATAACATACATGTTATACTTACCTCCTCGTTGCAGTTGGTTCTGCACAGAGCAGCCCAGATCCTCCTCTTCTCAGGTCCCTCTTCAGTGCTCCTGGCCCCTCCCTCCTTCCGAGTTCCCCCCCAGTAAGCAGCTTGCTATGAGGGCACCTGAGCCGAGCTGCAGCTCCGTATGTCCATTCAGACACAAAGCTGTGGTTCGGCCCCACCCCCTCCCTTTCCTGATTGGCTAACTGACTTTGATTGACAGCCGCAGAAGCCAATGGCGCAATGGCTGTGTCTAGGCCAATCAGGAGGGAGAGTCCTGGATGGCCGAGGGACTCGTGGACATCACTGGACAGAGATGGGGCTAAGGTAGGTATTAGGGGGTGCTGGGGTGGCTGCTACACACAGAAGGCTTATCTCAATGCATAGAATGCATTAAGATAAAAAAACCTTCTGACTTTACAACTCTTAATGCCGCATAATCTGGAGGGGATAAAAGTATATTTGCTGCATATTGTAGCTGAATAGTGGCAGGGAGGGGCGGGGAGGAGAGCCGCTCTCACGTTGACAGGCAGGGAGGGAGAGGGGAGAGACTCACAGCAGAGCGGAGGTACGCAAACTGACCACAGTATCATGAATTAGCAGCTAAGATTACCATGGTCAGCACAGGCAGGAGGACACAGGAACAGGCAGGATCAACCAGGTATATTACAAGTATGGGATGGGACAAATTACACAGCTAAAGCACTGTGCTATAGATCATGCCTTAAAAGAACAGGATCTTTGTTTTTGTTTTGTTTTTTAGGGTTACAACAAGCTTAATTTGCAGGAATTACCTCTCACTTCCTGTTATGGCTATGGGACAGAAAGCGACTGTCCGATCCCGGTAAAGAGCCTATGAAGTAGGCTCTTTACCATGTGATTAGCTGTGTCTAATCACAGCTGGTCACATCGTAACCAGGAAGTGCTGTTTATCCGCTTTCCTCAGTTCATGCTGACAAGGTGCATTGATTATCACTGCAGACCTATCAAGGATGCCCACTAGAGCCCACCAGAGATGCCAACCTGTGCCCACCAGGGATGCCAATCAGTGCTCAAAGGTGCCAATCAGTACCCATTAGTAATGCCTGTCAGTGCATCCTTATCAGTGCTGCCCATCAGTGCCGCCTATCAGTGCCCATCAGTTCCGCCTATCAGTGCCACCTATAAATGCCCATCAGTGCCACCTATAAGTGCAGCCTATGATTGCCCATCAGTGCAGCCTATGAGTGCCCATAAATGCTGCATATCAGTGCCCCCTATCAGTGCCCATCAGTGCTGAATATGAGTGCCACCCATCAGTGCTGCATATCAGTGCCACCCATCAGTGCCCATCAGTGATGCATGTCAGTGCCACCCATCAGTGCCCATCAGTGCTGCATATTAGTGCCTCATCATCAGTGCCTGCCAGTGCAGCCTCATCAGTGTCTACCAGTGCAGCCTCATCAGTGCCCGCCAGTGCAGCCTCATTAGTGCCGGAGAATACGTACTTATTTACCAACTATTATATAATGGTGTTAGGAGAAGAAAATAGTGGGATACTCCCATTTAACTATTCCCAGTATTTGAGGACTCCTATCTTCTCTACTGTGCTTGAGGTATGGAACAGCCAGGCTGTTGACTCATCCTGCCACATTGGATGAATAGAAATTAAGTCTCTTATCTTGAAGACGACTTGGTGAACAATTAGTTATCTTCAGGACACTCTCCCTAGTATCATCGCTCTCTTCCTTCTAACACCCATCCACTGACTATCCTATGAGCAGGGGTGGCCTCCTTCAGGTCAGGCCCCTTGACACGAGTCCCTGTACTCACGATACTGCAGCCCCAGGGTCTCCAGTGTCTCCCCTCTCAGTCAGCTTCCCTGGACCTCTGGGTTGAGCTTCTCTCAACCGCTCCTCTGGCCCTCAGGACGACCGCCTGCGACCGCATCGCACCTTTACAGAGGAGGAGGCAGCCACCCCCTCCCTCCGGGACTCCGCTCTCCAGACCAAAGACCTCGCAGCACACATGCCCCTGGCTTTTATACAGTATCCCAGCATGCACCAGGCGACCTGCCCTCTGCCAATCATCAGAACTGTATCAAGATCCTATGCACCCATTTGTCAGGTTTCCTCCCACTGTCCAACTTGCCTCCCTATTGGACCAGCGTGAAACACTCTCCAGACTGAATGAATTGCATACTGAGCACAATGAGCAGACCTCACTAATAGATCCTCTGGTAGGCAGAGAACAATATAGATTTACCTGCAGCCCCTCTGGTAAGCAGAGTTCAAACTATACTCTCTCTCTAGTACCTACCTAGGAAGGTGCTACATAGATATACAAATTCCAGGGTTTAATGGATGTGATATGTATCACCGGATGTTCTAGTTCCTCACTAAGCTGGGCAAGTACAACATTTTATTTAGGTTTCATTGTTCCTTTCTCCTACAGCTCAATAAAGATGCTCCTGCATCGAAGATTCTTGAAGTGAACCCATCTAAGATGAAGTCCAGGATCGGCGAGAAGGCCATTCAATTACAGGAAGAATATGAGCGAAGCCTGAGAGGAGATAACGCTGCGGAGAAGGAGATGCTCATGGAGGAAATGAAATCTCTGTTAACTGAAAAACAAAAACGTTTCTACACCGAATATTTAAGGTGCTCCTCCATGTGCACAATGAGTATTGGCAGTCCCATAGCAGGCACAGGCCCAGGCATGTTCAGTTCAGGGCGCACAAGTGACAAAGGGGCCTAATAATTGTTTACAGGGAAAAAAAAGTCAAAAATTACGTTCTATAGATTAGATATATTGTGGAGATTTTCAAAAACGTTGAGGCTGATCTACTAAAGGAGTTGAGAATCTCCACTCAATTAAAGTGGTAGCAAACACAGGCAAAGTTATTGTGAAAAAGAACATATCCAGTACACAATACCTTTTTATATCTTTCCGCCATGAAAATGAGCCCCATTGTTTCCTTCTTACGGTTTTCCTGCTTATTTTTGTTTATTCTTCTTCCTTCCGAAGCCGGCGCCATTGCTACTGCTGTCTTCCACATTGCAGTCTAACACTTTCGCCCTTACTTTTAGTATTGGCTGGAATCCTGCGCATGTGCATTTAGTGCAGCCGGCAAATACACTCTCCGCTCCGCATATTCCTGGCTCTGTCCTGCTGTTTACACCCTGTAACCTACCTGGTGGTGGAGCCTGAAGAGTTGAAGAGGGCCTCTCTTACAGCCCTGGCTCTGGAGTCCCTGATAGGATGACAGCAGGGCCAGTACAAGGGGTGGGCAGGAGGGAAATATTGTATCATGTGAGGTGGGCGGGGGCGCCACAGGGACACTGGGGAGGGGGGATTTGTGTTGAAAGGGGATATTTGGGGTTCGGCAGTACTGTATTGTTCTGGAGGGGGAATTAGGGGGGAGAAGATATATACTAGGAGGATTTGGGGGAATTTTGTGCTGGGAGGGATTTCAAGTGGGGGGAAGAAGATGTGTACTTGGAAGGGAAATTTTAGAGGTAAAGGATTTGTGATCAGAGGGATGATTTTTTTTTTTTCTTTTTTTGGGGGGGGGGGGGGCAAAAATGTGTGCTGGGAGGGGGGATTTCAGCAGGGGGTGGATTTGTACTGGGAGGAGAGGGGGAAGGCGATTTGTGCTCAGTGTTTTTGTGGGGGGAATTTGGCTAACACATAATGCTCAAACATCTTGGGGGGGGGGGGGGATGCACAGTTTGGCATGTTCTCCCTGGGCTCTAGATTACCCTATGGGGTGACAGAAAATATCAGAGCACAAGTTGGCAAGAGTGCCTAATAAGTCTCTCGCTGGCAGGTGCTGGTATGTGCCTGGAACTTAGGGATGACAGGACCAGAGACACTGGTGGAAGAGGGGCCAATGAAGAGTGCAGATAGGCTGGTGCGGATGCAGGAGTAAGCCTCTTGCTAGCAAGTGCTGGCATGTGTCTGGAATGCAGGTATAGCCACAAGACAGAGTCGGACAGTCAGCAACTAACAAGCAGATCAGGTTCAGGCAACAGGCAGCAGAGAGTCAGGAGACAGGCCAAGGTCAGTAACAGCATAACGAAGGAGCAGGCAGAGTCATAATCCAGGCACAGTCCAGTCAGAGGCAAGAGCAGGTCAGCAAGAGGAGAACAGGAACTGGTGACAGGAACACTTTCACGTACCTGACTGGAGACTGAGGTGACGACAGGGCTCCCCTTGTGGCTGAGTGCAGAGTACCCCTGAGGGTGGTGACAGAGGGTGCTATGCCCAAAGATGCATGGGTTGCCTGCAGGTGAAGCTGCCTGATGAATCCAGATGTGAGGACACCCACAGTAGAAGGTGGTCACCGCCAATGGTTCTCTAGAGGTGCTGACAGTAGGATACGCAAGAGCAAGGTCAGAAGCCAGGCCAAGGGTCAAACACTGTATGTCAATCAGAAACAGAGGCAGGTAGAGTAGTTGAGGTCAAGCCAGGGTCAAACACAGGATATCAGTCTAGAATAGACAGGAGCAGGTCCATGAAGCAAGCCTGGGTTCAGAGCCAGGAGAGAAGCCAGAGCAGGTCAGGGATAAGCTGGGTCGGTAACTGGTAATCAAACAGAAGCACAAGGCACAGGAACACTGAATACAAGCTGAAGATAATCCAGCAATGTATGATAGCCACTGATGTCTTTATATAGGCCAGTGAACACTGGCAATTAGCACGCTCTGCGTTCGCCAATGCGCCTTTGCATGATGATCCCTTATTGTGTGCCTTTCGTTAATGCGCATGCGCGAATTAGCACGCCCATATTGGCATATTTGCCAGTTCTTCTCGGACTTCTTCCCTGATAAACACTAGACCAACTGACACACTGCACTAGTGCGGTTCAAATAGCCAGTCTAACGCCAATGTGCGCTCGCGCATGTGCACCCACTAACCGGCTACAGGAAGAGTTCCCTGACACACCGCATGTGATGTAGCAAGTCACATGGGGTGTATCAGGAAGCATGGGGCTGTACTCTCGCGGTAATGCAATGCAATGCTGCAGAGAGTACATGACAGAGACACGGCATTGGCCGGAACAGACTAAGCACACAGTGCATGCCATAAATAGCCGAAGATATGCGCATGCGCGATTGCGTCATTGCAGTGCTCCACCCTTCATTGCAAGGGAATGGAAAAGCTTAGCACAAATGTAGAAGTAGCAACATCTACATTTAATAATAAGGATTATGAGGTAGCAAATATTAAATTCTGAGTTTACTACCACCTTCATTATGTCAGTATTCACTTCAGTTATCCAATCAAATTCCTAATAATCTGGAATGGCCAATCATGTGCAGAGGAAATCATTAAACTAAAGGTTGCTTTGCACACCATTGGATGAGTAAAGTGAATATTCACAGAAGGAATTGAGTAAAGATTCACAACTCCTGTAGGAAATCAATCTAGTTGTCTCTTAGGTTCATTCAAAGTAAGGGACCATTGCTGCCTAAGCATTCCATTGCTTTGTGGCTTGTGCTAAATCTGAAATCCGGGAAACCTAAAAATTCTCCCTTGCATTGGGGCTTCCCCCTCCCTGCAAGGGTCCATTGCTCCTTTAGATCTAGGGGACCAGGTACAGTAGTTTTATTAATCTGATCCTTCACTGTACAGCTAAAATGGTCCCCGCAGCCCCTTCTCCCTCATTCTTCAGCAGCCTAAAGTCCTCTGATGTCATCAAGACTTGTAAGAGGGGGGGCTTTGTGATTGAATAGAATTGGCACCAAGAGCACAAGTCCCTACCGTGCTCCTGTACTTTTACTAGAACATTATCCCTACCACTGAGGCCGAAAACCCTCTGCCATATTGGGCCCACTCCAGGCCAGAAGTCTCCACATTAGGGATAGGCTGAACACCCCCGTTCGGTTCGCAACAGAACATCTCGAACGGGGGAAAAGTTCTAGTGAACAATGAAACTCTATTAAAGTCTATGGGACAAGAACATGAAAAATCAAAAGTCCTCAGTTTAAAGGTTTAAATGCAAATTATTGCCATAAAAAGTGTATGGGGACCCGGGAACTGCCCTGGGGGACATGCATCAATGTAAAAAATTTTTTTGAAGACAATCGTTTTTTAAAGGAGCAGTGATTTTATTGAGGCTTCAAGCAAAATAAAAATGAAAAATTCCTTTAAATATCATGCCCGGGGGTCCCCTAATGTGCCTGTAAATTTGCGCATCTGTACAATGTATAGAGCCTGCTGCATCAATACTGACATTTCTAAAGGAAAAAATGTAATTTAAACTTGCTCGTGGCCGAAATGTATTGTCAGCTCCCGGCAATACAGATAAAAAAAAAAAAAAACAGCCTGGAGTCCCCCCTCCAGTCCATACCAGGCCCTTCAGGTCTGATATGGATATTAAGGGGAACCCCACACCATAATTAAAAGTCAAACAGCGTAGGGTCTCCCCCAAAATCCATACCAGACCCTTATCAGAGCATGCAGTCTGGCAGGTCAGGAAAGGGGAGGGAACGAGTGAGCACTTTAACCGTACCCGGCCACATGCCCTGAACATGGGGGGGGGGGGGGGTAGGTGCTTTGGGGCCATGTTGATGGGGAATACTAGAAAAAAATATAGAAAAATAGAAAAAAAAAAAAAGCCCACGCCTCCCCTCTGCTGTAAGGCTGTAAGGGTGGGCGAGATCTAGGGGCCCCCTTGTTAAAGGGGGCTTCTAGAGTTTAATAAACCCCCCGCCTGCAGACCCCGACAACCACAGCCCAGGGTTGTCGGGAAGAGGCTCTTGACCCCATCAACATTGGGACAGGGTGCTTTGGGGGGCACTGGAAGGGCTTGGTATGGATTTTGGGGTGGAACCCATGGCATTTAAAAAAAAAAATAATGTTGGCGTGGTGTTCCCCTAAAATCTATACCAGACCTGAAGGGCCTGGTATGGATTTGGGGGGGGGGGGGGGGCACGCTGTTTTTTTCTAAATTCTGTCAAAGGGTCCCCCTTAAAATCCATACCAGACCCAAAGGGTCCCCTCATGCCATTTTTAATTAAATATATTATTATTTTTTATTTTTTTTTACATACTGTCACCAGTGTCTCTGATCACTGCCACACCAGTTAAATAATAATGCTGTACGCATTGGTGACACTATATTAAAAAAAAAAAATGTGAAAAAATATATATATATTTTTACTAAATACCTTGGGCTGTCTACTTTTTTAATATGGGTAATTTGGGGGGTATTTGTACTGTCCTGATGTTTTCAGACCTCAAGAAATGAGATAGACCATCAGTACATCAGGATTGATCAATTTTCAGATATATCCCATAGTTTGTAGGCTCTATAACTTTCCTACAGACTAAATAATATACACTGATTTGGGTTACATGTAGCAGTATACATTTTGGGCTCATTTATAAAGAAATATTATTTCATTGCAAAATTTTATAACAGAAACAAAGAACTCGTTTGTTTTAAGAATTGTCTGTATTTTTTCATTTTTGCAAGAATGAAAAAAACCAAGAGGTGATAAAATACCACCAAAAGAAAGCTCCATTTGTCTGGAAATAAAATGATAATTGCATTTGGGTACAGTGTTGCATGACTGGGCAATTGTCATTCAAAATGCGACAGCGCTGAAAGTTGGCCTGGGCAGAAAGGGAGGGAAAGTGCCCGGTATTGAAGTGGCTAAGGCTTAGTGCCGCCCTGTTGTAGTTGAAGTGGGAAATGTTAAGATGTTACCCGGTATACAGCCCCCTCCTCCTACGAAGGGAGCCCCCTCCTCCTACAAAGGGAGCCCCCTCCTCCTACAAAGGGAGCCCCCTCCTCCTACAAAGGGAGCCCCCTCCTCCTACAAAGGGAGCCTCCTCCTCCTACAAAGGGAGCCTCCTCCTCCTACAAAGGGAGCCTCCTCCCCCTACAAAGGGAGCCCGCTCCCCCTACAAAGGGAGCCCCCTCCCCCTACAAAGGGAGCCCCCTCCCCCTACAAAGGGAGCCCCCTCCTCCTACAAAGGGAGCCCCTTCCTCCTACAAAGGGAGCCCCCTCCTCCTACAAAGGGAGCCCCCTCCTCCTACAAAGGGAGCCTCCTCCTCCTACAAAGGGAGCCTCCTCCTCCTACAAAGGGAGCCTCCTCCCCCTACAAAGGGAGCCCGCTCCCCCTACAAAGGGAGCCCCCTCCCCCTACAAAGGGAGCCCGCTCCCCCTACAAAGGGAGCCCCCTCCCCCTACAAAGGGAGCCCCGTCCCCCTACGAAGGCAGCCCCCTTCCCCTACGAAGGGAGCCCCCTCCCTCTGCGAAGGGAGCCCGCTCCCCCTACAAAGGGAGCCTCCTCCCCCTACAAAGGGAGCCCGCTCCCCCTACAAAGGGAGCCCCCTCCCCCTACAAAGGGAGCCCGCTCCCCCTACAAAGGGAGCCCCCTCCCCCTACAAAGGGAGCCCCGTCCCCCTACGAAGGCAGCCCCCTTCCCCTACGAAGGGAGCCCCCTCCCTCTGCGAAGGGAGCCCGCTCCCCCTACAAAGGGAGCCTCCTCCCCCTACAAAGGGAGCCCGCTCCCCCTACAAAGGGAGCCCCCTCCCCCTACAAAGGGAGCCCGCTCCCCCTACAAAGGGAGCCTCCTCCCCCTACAAAGGGAGCCCGCTCCCCCTACAAAGGGAGCCCCCTCCCCCTACAAAGGGAGCCCCCTCCTCCTACGAAGGAAGCCCCGTCCCCCTACGAAGGCAGCCCCCTTCCCCTACGAAGGGAGCCCCCTCCCTCTGCGAAGGGAGCCCGCTCCCCCTACAAAGGGAGCCCCCTCCTCCTACAAAGGGAGCCCCCTCCTCCTACAAAGGGAGCCCCCTCCTCCTACAAAGGGAGCCCCCTACGAAGGGAGCTTATTGTGTGATTTTATGCCAGTGGACACTCTAATGGTTAAACTCAGCACTCCCGAGGGGCAGAACAGTTAAAGGGTAACTCCACTTTCGTGGGGGAAAAAAAAATACCAAATCAAGAACAAACAATATAGCTTATACAATTGCGACACAAATCATATTGTAATTGAATGTTATTAAAAATGACCTTTCCTTTTCAATCTGCAGCTGTTGTCATTTTCTGAAAATGCAATGCAATATGGCCGCCTGGAGCTGTACTGTACACAGAATGTATACTGACCACACCCCCAGAAACATCATTTCCTGCTTGTGTGATTGGCTCAATTTTCCCAGAAGTCTGCACTAAGATACAAGTCAGATTTTTGGCATCCCCTGCAACAAAAAATGTCATTTTTTGGTGAGAGACTCCCAATAGGAACACGTCTAAAGGGATGCAGGCCCAGCAGATTTCCTCATTAGTGCTCTGCAGCTGCACAACTGATTGATAATTATGAAACCACTCCTAATAGACCCACTTAGTGTTAGGCCTGCCAGAGATGCCAACCGCCCCTCCAGTTTCCTGAGCAGTAGTCTTGTTATCCCGGTATAAGGTGGAGGAGTGGATAGGGTCCTGCAGCTAAAATATTGGGGCAGCCAACAACCAGCAGGTACGGCGGTTTGTGGGAACCTGCCGCCGTATATAGGCAAGTGGTTAAGGAGGGGTAAAACATTCCAGTCCTTAAGTGATTAAAGATTGTCTGGTAACATTTTTGAGTCTGGTTCATCTGTGATTTGCATTGTCATACACTTTGACAATTTGCACCTGAAGCGATGAACAAAGTCACACCGGAGGGGGTCTGAAATTCCACTGTCAAAACCAGACTGCGCGTATGTCACTAAATATAGGTATCGGTAATATATAGTATCTATAGCTACAGGTGCATCTCAAAAAAATTGGAATATCATCAAAAAGTTTATTTCAGTAATTCAATTCAAAAAGTGAAACTCATTTTATATAGATGTGTTACACACAGAGTGATATATTTCAAGCATTTCTTTCTTTTAATTTTGATGATTATGGCTTACAGCTAGGGACACCCCAAATTCAGGATCTCAGAAAATTAGAATATTACATAAGACCAATAAAAAAAAAGGATTTGTAATACAGAAATGTTGTCTTAGTGAAAAGTCTGTCCATGTACAGTATAGGATGCACTCAGTACTTGGTCAGGGCTCCTTTTGCATGAATTACTGCATCAATGCGGCGTGGAATGGAGGCGATTAGCCTGTGGCACTGCTGAGGTGTTATGGAAGCCCAGGTTGCTTTGATAGCGGCCTTCAGCTCATCTGCATTGTTGAGTCTGGTGTCCCTCGTCTTCCTCTTGACAATACCCAACAGATTCTCTATGGGGTTTAGGTCAGGTGAGTTTGCTGGCCAATCAAGCACAGTGATACCATGATCATGTGACCAGGTATTGGTGGTTTTGGCAGTGTGGGCGGTGCCAAGTCCAGCTGGAAAATGAAATCAGCATCTCCATAAATCTGGTCAGCAGAGGGAAGCATGAAGTGCTCTAGAATTTCCTGGTAGAGGGCTGCGCTGACTTTGGACTTGATAAAACACAGTGGACCAACACCAGCAGATGACACGGCTCCTCAAATTATCACTGACTGTGGAAACTTCACACTGGACCTCAGGCAACTTGGATTCTGTGCCTCTCCACTCCTCCTCCAGACTCCGGGACCTTGCCTCTCCACTCCTCCTCCAGACTCTGGGACTTTGCCTCTCCACTCCTCCTCCAGACTCTGGGACTTTGCCTCTCCACTCCTCCTCCAGACTCTGGGACTTTGCCTCTCCACTCCTCCTCCAGACTCTGGGACTTTGCCTCTCCACTCTTCCTCCAGACTCTGGGACCTTGCCTCTCCTCCTCCAGACTCTGGGACCTTGCCTCTCCTCCCCTCCTCCAGACTCTGGGACCTTGTCTCTCCACTCCTCCTCCAGACTCTGGGACTTTGTCTCTCCACTCCTCCTCCAGACTCTGGGACTTTGCCTCTCCACTCTTCCTCCAGACTCTGGGACCTTGATTTCCAAATTTAATACAACATTTTCCAAATACGGGTTATTGAGAAAATCTGTGACACGAGGGTTATTTTAGATTAACCACTTCAGCTCCGGAAGGTTTTACCCCCCTTCATGACCAGACCATTTTTTTGCTATATAGCACTGCTCTACTTTAACTGTTAATTGCGCGGTCATGCAACTCTGTATCCAAATTTTATTTTTATATATATTTTTTCACACAAATAAAGCTTCCTTTTGGTGGTATTTGGTCACCACTGTTTTTTTTTTTTAATTATTTATTATATAACTGAAAAAAGGCCGCAAAGTTTGAGAAAAAAAAAAAAAAAATAAACAGGATTTTTTACTTTCTACTATAAAACATATGCAATAAAATTAAAAAAAAAAATCGAAATTCTTTATAAATTTAGGCCAAAATCTACATGTACAATTGTACATGTCTTTGGTAAAAAAAAATCCAAATAAGTGTACATGGATTGGTTTGTGTGAAAGTTAGCATCTACAAACTATGGTATATATAGTGTATTGTAATTTTTATATATTTTTTTGTATACTACTAATGGCGGTTATCAGCAATTTATAATGGGACTGTGATAGTGCAGTGGATAATATGACACTAACTGACACTGAATAGTAACTCTCTAACTGCTACTGACATCACCAGTGACATTAATAAAGCGATCAGTGCTAATTCTATACACTATCATTGTACTAATGACAATGGCTGAGAAGGTTTTAACATCTCGGGTAATCAAGGGGCTAAATGTGTGCCTAACAAGTGTTAATATGTATAATGTGTGCTGCTTTTTACTGAAGATCTCTTTGTTTCTTATCCCTGCTTTGCATGGAGATTGAA
The DNA here is from genome assembly GCF_965119305.1 of Pelophylax lessonae. Taxonomy (NCBI): domain Eukaryota; kingdom Metazoa; phylum Chordata; class Amphibia; order Anura; family Ranidae; genus Pelophylax; species Pelophylax lessonae. The sequence goes on from NC_138773.1 coordinate 22,110,214, forward strand.
CAGAGAGATTGTCCCCTCTGTACAGAGCCCTGTGTTGATTGTCAGCAATCAGCAGGTCCCAGCAATGAATCTTTGGCTGGGACTTGCTGACAGTCTCCCGCTGCATACAATCACAGTGGGTGTCGGCAGGGGGGATGGGCTGCCTAAACCCGGAAACAGACAGCGACATACCAGTACGTGCCGTCTGCAGTACATTGGTTAGTTACTGATATGGTGTTGACAATTTTATTAATGACATAGATACTGTATATTATAATTTGTATAGACAACCTTTTGTTTTATAGCAAATGGAATACATGTTATTGGGGATGGGGAAATCTGTAATATGGGGTTATTTTAGATTAAGATGAGGTGGTTATACTACAAATGTCATAATTATTATGTAAATGCATGGACCAAATAAATAAGAAGTTTTGTTTCTATGAAAAATTAAACTGAATGGTCTGATAATAACTTGATGTGTGGCCTATGATGTCAGAGTAATACAATTATACTGTAGTTCAGTTTTTTCAACCAGGGTGCCCAGGCACTTTGGGGTGCCTTCAGGTTTCTACAGGGGTGCCTTGGCAAAATGCCAAAAAATTGCCCGATTGATGTATACAAGCCAGTGAATAGATTAAGCCGGCCTTTTAGTTACACAAAGCCACAAGTTTTCCTTTAGCACTAATACAATCTTCCAGCCACCGGCGTCCTAACAACCAGCAACGTCATCGGTTGTTGAGAAGAATATCGGGCACCTACACAGCATCCTTGTTTGTCCCTCCCCTGCCCCCCTTCATGGGGTCACAGTAGCTGAGTGATGGAGAGAAACATTGGGATACTAGTCAGTACCAGTGTGCAAAGGTGTACTTGTTTTGGAAGAATAAATCACCTCAAATCTTGGGTGTCCTGTGCGTGTGGATGTTGCTGTGATATGTAAAGCTAATAGTTTCATTTTTTACATTTTAAAATAGGGTGCCTCGTGATTGTGCATAATTTTAAAGGGTGAAACAATCCCCTAGGCCTGAGTTCCCCTTTTTGCCACTCCAGACAGATTATTTTCCCAGAATGTAAATCCTATGAGTATGTTTTGGTGTTGGCTTTCTTAGTGCTTAGTTTGGTCTGAAGCATGGCCTATGTCACAAGCCACAACCATGGTCTCATGGGGCTTACCTTTGTTGGAGTCTGTAACGCAGAGATGTACGCTCACCCTTGCAGATATCCCCAATCCAAGGTGACCAGGTAAGAAAGCCACCTGGGCTGTGAATCTGTGCATGGGGGCTTGGCAGTGAAGGTGCTCCAATAAGTAGGACTGGCAGGAATACAATAGGAAGGGAAGTCCAGGAATAACTGTAGTCACTGGATGACACGAGTCCGGATAAGGATCGCAGGAACAACAAGGAGCGAAGGTAAGGATGGAAGCCGGAATCAGTCTGGAACACACGCTTAGGAAACAGGAACACAGGAACAAAGTCTGTCAAACAGGAACAATGTGGAACAAAGATCAGCAATGAACTGACACTGCTCTAATGCCCCATACACACGTGCAGATTATCTGAAGACTTTTGTCTGTAGACTTACCAAAACCATATAATATGAGGTCAAACCTAAACACTTTCAATTTGTATGCAATCCGGCAGGCCCTTGCACTACATAGAAAAGGTAAATCTGAAGACAAAAGTCTTCAGATAATCTGCACGTGTGTACGGGGCATAAGTGAGTTTTATGTGGCAGTGTTTTATAGCTTGCTTAATTGAGCAATTAGCTTCAGGTGGACAATGAGAGACAGGAGCATACTCAGGTGAAGTCCAGCCCCCTAGTGCTGCAGGCAATACCAGATTAACAGGACTGGATCCATACGAGCTGAAGTGTGGCTCAGAGGTAGGATAACAGGACAGAATGTTAAAGTACACAGGTTCAAATCCCATGTCAGGTACTTAATGGTGACCATGCCTGGCTGTCTTTAAGCCATGGCGAGAACCGTGACACATGGCCTTGGTTAAAAAGTTGTCTGTCACTATGGTATTCTTGAGTCACCTCGTTGAGACTATGTACCCTTCTCCATTGGCCAGGTTGATGGTGGCCAGTCTCCTAACTGATAGCTTCCACCTCTTTAAGGGAATGAGACAGGGGTGTCCTCCCCCCCCCCCCTCCAACTTTTTAATCTAGCAGTTGAACCCCTCTCCAGATATCTTTCTGAGATAGCCTCACTTCACAGCTTTGGTGATACAGAAATCCGCACCGTCCTTTTTGCAGATGATGTTCTAATTTTCTCTGCTAACCCTTCTTCTGACATGGCCACCATTAAAAACGTCTTTGATGAGTTCAGGGCCTGTTCTGGCCTGCACAATAATTACAGTAAAAGTGAGATTCTGCCTCTGGGCCCTAATCCCAACCCTCCCATGGATCTCCTCCTCCCCTTTTTCCATAGCCAAATCCTACATCACATATCCCTGGGTGAAAATTGGAAATATACCCTCCTCGCTTTATACGCTTAACTGCTCTCCTCTAATACTGAAGCTGATACATGAATTAGAGAATTGGATGGATCTGCCCTTGTTGCTTCTAGAAAGATGCCATCTATTTAAAATGGTCAGTTTTGCACATTTACTTTACCCTCTTCAAACCATACCCATATTGTTAAAGCATAAGGATATCCAAAAAATAGACAAATCTATAACAAAATGTATCTGGCAGGCGAAACACCCCCCGCATAGCGCTTTCTAAACTATATCTTCCCAGGAGCGAAGGTGAGGCAAATCTTCCCAACTTTAGGGTCTATAATCTAGCGTGCCTGCTATGTATAAGTCTTGACTGGTTATCAGAGACTTCCCATTACTCAAATTGGCATCTGGAATCGCAGGTGGTCCACCCCTTTTCTTTGAAGGCCTTTTTACACTCTAAGTGAAAGACTCTGCAACCAGCTCTGCAACAAAACACACTTCCAAGAGACACTGTCATAGCGTGGAGGAAAACCTGGAAGAAACTGGGTCTCTCCCCTTAAATCTCAAGATACTTACCTATTCAAGGAAACCCAAGATTTCCTCCAGCCATTGATCATACAGCCATCTCAACCTGGAGACGTCAGGGCCTAATAACCTATTTTTTAACACAGAATCCGGGATACCTGGTAGCCAAGCAATACTCTCTTCTGGAAGAAAAACACAGGCGCCATTCTAAGTGCAGAATCTTGAGATTTATTTGAAAGAACCAAAGGAAAAGGTACTCACAAAGGTAATAATGTACAAAGCATCATAGACAATCACTCCGGTATTTGGATCAGGATGGCTTGAGCGGTTGCGGTGTACAGGCAGTAAACGGTGGCAGTCCGCACTTCCTGGGTCGCGGGGACACTCTGATGCCGATCTGTCGTCACTTCTGGGATACGTGATTTCGTCATGGCGCAGGTGACGCGTTCTCGGAGCATGCGCTCCTTCCTCAGGCCGATATTGCTCCATTTTGGATGTGGGACTTAAATACAGTGGAGGCCCGAACCTGCTCAGTCCTAGAGCCCACCCTATTGCCGAATATAGCGGCGGAGAACACTATTCCAATACATAAATACAATATAAATCGTGTGGATAAAAAGGCTCAACACATTAAAAAGCAATATAAGATATTAGCGGTGGTTGAAAAACAGCACGTGGACAAATAAGAATAATAATACCATCAGAAAATAAATAAAAAAAATTAATTAATTATAAACAAAAAATAAATAAAAATCAAATAAATATGAAAATACCATGGATATATTAAATGTAAAATACGTGCTCCAAATAAAAAAATTATATGTATATGCGTGTGTCTAAAAATAGATATATATACACACACACATATGCACAAAAAAATGTATACACAAGAAATATATATGTATATATACATATAGAAGATATTATTTCATTTGGTTGATCCCCTGTTGTTTTTTTCTTAGTGACACCCGTGAAGTCCCTGGTAATACTTCTTCTTCCCCGTTGTGCGCCAGTTGTTATTCTAATACTCTCTTCTGGCCTGCCATATATTCCACTACTGGCAATGCACCAGTTTCATCACTACGCAATGCAAGGACAAAAGGAAAAGATTCCAAATCTCCTTACTGGACCAACTATTACACCAAGGCTCATACTCCATTTCAAACATTTACAGGCCTTTGATCAGTAAATGGACTTCCCCTTCTTCTGCTGTCCACTGATCTAAAGACTTCCTAGGCAAGGAATGCACTGCCAAGATGTTTAGAGGGTACAACAACATCTTACATCTGATTCCAAATGAAACTTGGAGGGAGACACAGCTGTAGCTAATCCATAGAGCCTATATACCTTTTTTGTATGAGAAATCCAACCCTCAGTCTGTATTATGCCCTCTTTGTTCTCAACCAAGACCCTCCCTGACCCATCGCTTTTGGGCTTGTGTTCACATCTCTGCTTTCTGGGCTCAAGTCCTCACATTTTTAACAGGTGTTACCTCACTTACCATTCCTAAAGACCCATACCTCCTACTATTTGGATTCTGGGATGCCACTTTAAAGCTTTAAAAGGACCACAAAGAGAACTCTCTTCACAAAGCCTTGATCCTTCTATGTCTCTTAGCTACCTGGAGAATCATTATGACGGTATTCACCATCAGTGGAATTTAAAGACAGATAAGTAATGGTTTAGATTGCTTCATATTTGCCAGCAATATCTCCATATAGATATATTAAGATTTATTCCCATTTGCCATGAAATCTGTAATTCCTAAATGCTGTGTATATTACATATCTTTCAATGTCAGACAGGTATTCCTTTTGTTTGTGTATTGGGAATGTGGATTGCCCTGTCTCATTGTAAGTGCTAATAACCTCCCATTGTTCTGTGTCTGGCTATTGTGTACATTGATTGCCCCCTGGGGGCTTCTGGCTCATTGCACATGGCAGTCCGTCTGGTCAAGCTATCGGACCAATCCCTGCTGACTCATTTTCAAGTCCTCATTTGCATGGCTAAGGAGGACCTGAAGGAGACCACAGGTACTTTACAATTGACCAATAGGAAATCGGTTGTTGGGGGCGGGATGTTCCAAATTCTGTATATAAGTCTTGTTCAATAAAGTTGTTTAGAGTTCCTTCACCTCAATCTAGAGTTCTGTCTCTTATTGGGGGAATCTGCTGCAAGGGATTGCTATGGTCTTCCATACTCCCTTGGATAATCCCTGAGCTCTTGTAAGAGCTTGTGTAAGAGCTTGCTCGTGCTGCACTCTCTGGGGAAAGAGAGGTTCACCCACAGGAACCTGGAGCCTTGTCGTAGGTCCAGGGTGGGTAGGAGATGCCAAGACCCTAACCAAGCTGCGGCGGTTCGTGGAGTCTGAAGTGCTTACGGTGTCTGGTGGAGTGCTTGGAGCCCTCGGGAAGCACTAGGAGCATCTGTCAACGGAGGTACCCGCTCAGGGGTGCCCTGTTCCGTTACAATCATATTAAAAAGTTAAAAAGACCAACCATCACTCAATTAAAGTGAGAACTTACAACGCTTATGCATCTTGAAAAGACTCAGACATCTCCAACAATTGCTTCCTGCAGAAATGGGATGCTTTGATGGCCACTACCCTGTCCCCAAAGGACTATGATTCTCTCTCCAGTTCCTTCAACTACTCTCATGGCCTTCAACAAATTTCCGACATAGAAGATCTTACTTGACTGCCTTGGCCCCCGAGACCTCAAGGCCTATGTTTTCTCATTATCACACTAGTCATATTTTACTATCTACTTCTGTATGGATATGTATTTCCTGAATGTAGTTTCCCAGGAGAATTGTTCTTCCTCCCTTTGTCACCATTGTTTCCTCATAACTACGAGTTCCATTTTTGCACCCCCCTATGTTATCCTGTATTTCAATTTTGTATTGTGCTAATTTAACCATCCTCGTGGTCATACCTATACATTATTTCTTGTCTACCTCCATATGTCAACCACCCCTCTCCTTCTTTGTCTTACCCTTACCCCCCCCTTTTCCTTTTGCTGCCCACCCCCCCCCCCCCTTTCTGAATATTCTCTATGACAAAAGTTGTCTTGCTAACCACGTATGTTGCTCAGTTGATCATATGTCTAGTTTAAGAGTTTTAATATGGTATCTAGTCTACTTTATGTAAAACACCTATGTTCTTCGCTTATATTTTGTGTACTCTATTTGTCATACAATACAATTTATTTAACCACTTTACCACCGGAAGAGTTTGCTGTCTTCCGTCCAGGCCACTTTTTGCGATTCGGCACTGTGCGAATTTAACTGACAATTGCGCGGTCGTGCGACGCCGTACCCAAACGAAATTTACGTCCTTTTTTTCCCACAAACAGAGCTTTCTTTTGGTGGTATTTGATCACCTGTGCGATTTTTACTTTTTGCGCTATAAACAAAAAAAGAGCGTTTATTTTGAAAAAATAACAATATTTTTCACATTTTTTATATGAAATTCCCCCCAAAAAAAATGTAAAAATCAAATTTTTTTTAAATTTTTGGCCAATTTGTTTTATGCTACCTATGTTTAGTAAAAAAAAAATCGCAATAAGCGTATTTTGATTGGTTTGCGCAAAAGTTATTGCGTTTACTAACTAAGGGAAAGATTTCTGTCATTTTTGGTGGGTTTTTTTTAACGCGTAATGGCGGTGATCTGCGATTTTTTTTGCGGGACTGCAACATTGCGGCGGACAGATCGGACCCTTGACTGACATTTTTGACACTTTTGGGGGTACCAGTGACATTTCCACAGTAATCAGTGCTATATATATGCACTGTTACTGTAAAAATGACACTGGCAGGGAAGGGGTTAATTTTATTGGAGAGGGAGGGGTTAATGTATGCCTGGTGCTTACTGACGTGTGGGGGGGGAGGTGACTGTGTGACAGAAGGACAGATCGGATGTCCAGCTATGCTGAACACTCCGATCTGTCAGTCCCTGTCACTATGGAGATCCGCCCGCTGTGTTTACACACAGCGGGCGGATCTCCAGACTCGATCCCCGACGATCGGGGCAGAGCAGCGGCAATCGCCGCTGCTCCTCCCCTGGCCCGACTCCCGCTGTGAATGAACACAGCGGGAGCGAGCCTCAAGGGGCGGAGTCCAGCGACTTAGGTCTACGTCGCTGGACGGGATCGCGGCACTTTGCCGCAGTAGCCTCCATGTGAGCGGGGCTAAAGTGGTTAAAAAAAAATCAAACTAGATATACAAAAAAGATCTTCAATTTGTCACTCCTGGTTAGGTAAGATCATTGTTATAAAAATAAATGTTCTTCCCTAAGTTTTATACACTTTTCAAATGTCACCTTTAGGAGCCTCCGCAGTATTTTTTTTTTTTTTTTTTTCGAGGCTTCAGTCTATTATTGCCCTTTATCCGGAAGGAACATTGTACTAGAATATCACATAATATTTTATATTGTCCCAAAATATTGAAAGGATTGGCCCTACCAAATTTTAAATTATACCCCCAGATTGGAAAAATCCAGAAAGACTAAACTTTGGGTTGAACTGGAAATGGGGCTGGCAGATATTGACCTTGGGATTGTATCTTGGATACCTCAATCAACGAGGGGGTTGGCCAGGGCCGGTCCTACCGTGGGTCCTGCTGGGTCCATTAGACCCAGGCAGCACATTGAGAGGGGCAGCAAACTGATGCCCAAGATTGTTTTTCAGCAGTTTTGTATGTGACAACTGCCCCCCGGACCACTCCACTGCCCTGTAAAAAGGCCAACCTGCTGAACTCAACACACATACTAATAGTTGCTGGGCACGAGGGTGCTCATACACAGTTTAACACCGGCTGGTAAACACCCGAGCACACGTGAAGAGCTAAGATGTGTGTACTGCGGGGGCGGGGTACGCACAGGAGACAGAGAGCAAAGATCCCTCTCCCACTGGCTCCGCCAGCAGTCAATGCTCGGGCGCAGCTTGCATTTCTATTGGGTGGAACTGGAGGCGAAGATGCAGCTGGCCTCGTGCCCGGCCCGCCTTCTTCTGCTCACGCCCTTTGATAAGCGTGATTTAAAAAAAAAGAAAAAACATTTTTTTTGGGGGGGGGCAGCATTTCATTATTGGACCCAGGCAGCACAATGTCTTGGGCCAGCCCTGGGGTTGGCATCCAACATATCTCTACTGACTAGATCTATGTTGGCACTATGAGATTCCTTGCATACTCAATATAATTCCCCAATAATGTCCTTGTTGGGACATTAATATTTTATGCCGGGGGCTTTAGATAAGGGTTTTCAATCATGGTTCCCAGAGTCTATTACATCATGCAATGGAGGATTCAAAATTTAAACCATTAGGTCTCTGTGTGGGGGATCCCAACCAATATTTCTGGATCAGTGGATATACACAGTTGTCTCAGTTCATTTGGAGACTTCCGCAACCTATTCACTCTCTGAATGACCGAAATATTATTGAAACAATTAGGCAAAATAAGGACCAACCACAGCATTGTATCCCTCAATCTTATAAAGCTTTGTTGGTTTTGAAAAATCCGGGATACCCAGATTATATATGTAGCTGGGAATCCGATTTGTAAATTAGATTTATAGATAATCAAAAAGATAAGGCTATACAACCCACCTACTGTATATGTCCGCCACTTTGTGCAAAATGGAGGAGGTAAATTTTAAACTCCTTACTCCATGGCACTTTACACTAGTAAAGTTACATGCTATGTAAGTGGTAAGATGTTTCTTGTAGTTGGTTAACAGGTTTTCACACATCTCAGAAGGGATTTTGGTCCACTCTTCTTTACAGATCTTCTCTAAATCCTTCAGGTTAATTGGCTGTCTAGCAACTCAGAGTTTTAGCTCCCTCCATAAAATTTCTATAGGATTAAGGCATGGGTCAAGTCCTGGGAAAAAAAGTGTGGGAACTCACCCAAGAACCACCCCACACCTCAAAAATAAAAAAAGTGTGTGTGTATACAGTATATATATAATACATACTCCTTTTTTAACAAATAAAGAGCTACATTTATTGTAAAGTGCCAGTTTACGAGGATACCTCCAAAATTCACATGCATTAACCACTTGCCGTCTGCTCCCTAGAGCTCTACTGCGGCAAAGTAGCTGTTGTAGGTCTGACGACGTAGACCTACGTCAGCAGACACTCCCCCCTTCTAGGCGGCGCGCGCGCCGCCGGAGGCTCGCTCCCGCTGTATTCAGTCACAGCGGGAGTCGGGCCAGGGGAGGAGCGGCGGCAATCACTGCTGCTCTTCCCCGATCGTCGGGGAATCGAGTCTGGAGATCCGCCCGCTTGTGTAAACAAAGCGGGTGGATCTCCGAAGTGACAGGCAGGGTCAGATTGCAGGGTTCAGCATAGCTGAACCTGCGATCTGTCCTTGAGTCACTCAGTCACCTCCCCCCACACACGTCAGTAAGCACCAGGCATACATTAACCCCTCCCTCTCCAATAAAATTAACCCCTTCCCTGCCAGTGTCATTTTTACAGTAACAGTGCATATATATAGCACTGATTACTGTAGTAATGTCACTGGTACCCCCAAAAGTGTCAAAAATGTCAGTCAAGGGTCCGATCTGTCTGCCGCAATGTCACAGTCCCGCAAAAAAAAATCGCAGATCGCCACCATTACTCGTTAAAAAAAAAAAACACCAAAAACGACAGAAATCTTTCCCTTAGTTAGTAAATGCAATAACTTTTGCGTAAACCAATCAAAATACGCTTATTGCGATTTTTTTTTACCAAAAATATGTAGCAGAAAACAAATTGGCCTAAAATGGTAAAAAATTTTGATTTTTACATTTTTTTAGGGGGGAATTTCATGTAAAAAAATGTGAAAAATATTGTTATTTTTTCCAAAATTGTCGCTCTTTTTTTTGTTTATAGCGCAAAAAGTAAAAATCGCACAGGTGATCAAATACCACCAAAAGAAAGCTCTGTTTGTAGGAAAAAAAGGACGTAAATTTCGTTTGGGTACAGCGTCGCACGACCGCTCAATTGTCAGTTAAATTCGCACATTGCCAAATCGCAAAAAGTGGCCCAGACGTAAGACAGCAAAATCCTCTGGTGGTAAAGTGGTTAAACAAATAAATATAGAACAGATGTAACAACAAAATAATTCAACCTTTATGCTGTACTAACAAAAAAAACACCACAATGTGTGATAATGGTTCCCTCGCAGGGAATTTTAAAAACAAACAGTGTTTAAAAAAAATGAAAAAACGTAACACAGTCCGTTAGAAAATACCCCACACACAGGAATAAAGTTTCCCTTGCTGTTCAAGATGATCAACTTTTCGAGATTTATTGTATCATCTGCACTGCGATGTGTGGTCAGCTATATTGAGACTTATGGTAAAGGATCCCATAAATGCACAGGAGGGCCAATGAGACTGACAAACAAAAGAGAAGACAGGCGTTCAATGCCAAGATCACTCCTAATTGGTGACATCACCATATTCATTGTACTGAAGCCCCTCTCACAATCACCGGATGTCACTGGAAGGCCCCTTGCACACATGCGGACCGTTCAGATCCGCCTGTCAGTTTTTCAGACGGATCTGAACGGATGCCCCATGCATCTCTATGGGCCAGGGGATGTCAGCGGAGACATGTCCGCTGACATCCGATCCAATCCTGTCCGTCAAATCCGGACGGATGGAAACCCTATTTTCCATCCGTCTGGCAGATCGGATGAGAACGGACAGGCGGTCCGTTCTCATCGGATTCCCCCATAGAGGACGGTGGGGATCTGACACCTCTTGTTTCCGCACACAGTGTGGAGACAGAGCTGTCATCCGCCTGCTCAGCGGGGATCGGCGGATCAATCCCCGCTGAGAAAAACGGAGTCCGCCGACGGAGCGGACAGTGTGAAAGGGGCCAAAGACTGTTAACTGCACAAGTGGTTTCAGATTTTCAGAAACTTCTGCGCCGCCATTATCAATGAAATCTCTGAAACCTTTACAGATCATGGATGCATTGTTGAGACGGAATCTCTTGCGCAGCTGCTGCAGCTTCATCTCAACTTTAAACCAAGGACTGTACACATCGATTGGCCAGCGTAGGGAATTCAGGATGTCAATTTCAGAGACAAGAATTTCAAATTCACCTCAGTGTAATGAAGCTGTAAGTCATTTGCTCGCAGTTAACCACTTAAGCCCCGGAAGATTTTACCCCCTTCCTGACCATGGGGTATTTCGCGATTCGGCACTGCGTGACTTTAACGGACAATTGCACGGTCGTGCGACGCTGTATCTAAACGAATTTGGCGTCCTTTTTTTCCCACAAACAGAGCTTTCTTTTGGTGGTATTTGATCACCTGTGCGATTTTTTGATCATGCGCTATAAACAAAAAAAAAGCGTAAATTTTGCAAAAATAGCAATATTTTTCACATTTTTTATATGAAATTCCCCCCAAAAAAATGTAAAAATCAAAATTTTTTAACATTTTCGGCCAATTTGTTTTGCTACCCATGTTTGGTAAAAAAAAAAATCGAAAAAAGCGTATTTTGATTGGTTTGCGCAAAAGTTATCGCGTTTACTAACAAAGGGAAAGATTTTTGTTGTTTTTTTTTTTTAACGCGTAATGGCGGCGATCTGCGATTTTTTTTTGCGGTACTGCGACATTGCGGCGAACAGATCGGACCCTTGACTGACATTTTTGACACTTTTGGGGTTACCAGTGACATTACTACAGTAATCAGTGCTATACATATGCACTGTTACTGTAAAAATACACTGGTAGTGAAGGGGTTAACTTTATTTGAGAGGGAGGGGCTGTGTGTGTCCCTAGGGGCGTGCTTTCTACTGTAATTGGCTGTGGCTTCAGATGTATGAACAGTGATCAACGGTTCTACATAGTAGAACCGTATGATCATCCTTCATACACCGGGGAGAATGACAGGCAGCTTGTTTACACAAGCCGCCTGACTTTCTCCCTCTCCCCCGACGATCGCAGAGTGACCGGCGGACATCGGGTCCGCTGGTCACACACGCGGGGGGTGCGTGACCGCGCGGGAGCGGGAGCGCGCCTCCGGAGGCGCGCGCTCGCTCCCTGGACCCTCACAAGCTAGTGACGTAGCCCTACGTCACTTTGCCTCTGAGGGGCTGACTGCCGACGTAGATCGGCGTTAGGCAGTCGGCAAGTGGTTAATGCATAAAGCCTGGAGCGTAAATTATCCACCAAACATTGATAACATTTAGGGAGATTTAGCCTTGGCCTTTTATACTCTCTGGATTGATGTTCCCACCTGTAACACTGCCCCCTTGAGGGCTGCTAGTTTTTCAGATTTTAAGAGTTCCCTGAGTTACCTGTAGCAACTGCAAGCAGAATCTTAACACTTTACTTTTTTGGCTTAGTCAATGAACAGTCTAGGGGTTGTTGTTTTTGTTGTTTTATTTGATATTGGGATGGGAGAAGGGATAAGCGGGATACTCCAACACTTGAACTATTTACAATGCTGAGGACTTCTATCTGAGAATCAGAGGCGTAACTAGAACCTTCAGGGCCCCGATGCAAGAAACCATGAAGCCCCCCCCCGGACCCCTGGCCTGGGGCTCTTCCCTTCAAGCCTGGGGCTCTTCCCACTGATCTTGGGGCCCTTTACTCTTATTGTGGGACCCTTTCACAAGTTCTGCAGTGGGCCCCCTTCCTGCCATCTTGGCGCCTCCCCACAGCGGTGGAATGCCAGGGCCCGGTTGCAAGTGTGACCTTTGCGATCCTGGAAGTTCTCCCACTGGTGTCAGTAGTTTTTATTTTTTGGTATTTTAATTGTATTATTTTTTTATCATTTTATTTTATTTTTTTACAATGTCACTGACTATGACTCTGTCCATTCAGAAAAGAGAGGAGCTGGTAAATTACATATTTACTGACCCCTTCCTGATTCTCTATTGTGACATCCTATCCTATCCAGGTGTACAGGGGGGCAGCACAGGCCCCCTGGAGCATGGGGCCCGGTTGCAATTGCAACCCCTGTAGTTACGCCCCTGCTGAGAATGCGGCCAGGCCGCAGCTTCATCCTGCCACTAGATGAATCTGAGATAATGTTCCTTTAGTACTTATCTTCAGGACACGCACCTAGTACCCCCTTTCTATCCACCAGCTGACACCCATCCACTGACTTCTCTACTCCAGAGTGGTCCCCTTCCTGGTCATTAGGCATGATCCTCTGTACTCACTATACTGCTTTCCAGGTTTTCCAGTGCCTCAACTCCTTCAGTCAGCTTCCCTGGACCTCTGGGTTCAGCTCCACACCTCTGGCTCACCAGGCCGACTGCCTGTGACCACACACCAACCACTGCAGAAGAGGAGGCAGCCACCACCCTCCTTCTGGGACTCTGCTGACCAGCCAAAGACCTTGAGCACATCTTCTCCTGGCTTTTTATACTATACCCCACAATGCACCGAGACAGCAGTCTGTGTCAATCCCTGGGGCTTTATCAAAGCCTGTGTACTTATTGGCCAGGTTTCCTCCACTGTCCAATGTGCCTCCCCATTGGATCAGTGGGGACACTCCCTCAGACCACATGAATACTGCTCAGCCGAGAGAATATAGAATTTACCTGCTTCTCCTCTGATAGGCAGACAGAGCCAAAAACTCTACTCACAGTCTAGACCAGTGGTTCTTAACCTTGTTGGAGGTACTGAACCCCACCAGTTTCATATGCGCATTCACCGAACCCTTCTTAATTGGAAAAATAAAATATGATTTTTTCAAATTCAAAACATAGGTACAGTATATATTTAGGTGCATATTTATTATACATAGGTGCACAAAATGAACAAAACCATTAAGAACAAAGAACAAAACCATTAAAACATGATTTTCAAACAAAAACATAATAATGAATATTTACTGCAAATCAGTGTGACAGTGCGGCATACCATGGGGTGTCAGGAGGGCACACACTGGGAGGGAGGTGTTGGGAGGACATACCATGGGGTGTCAGGGGGGCACACACTGGGGGGGGGTTGGGAGGGCATACCATGGGGTGTCAGGAGGGAACACACTGGGGGGGAGGTGTTGGGAGGACATACCATGGGGTATCAGGAGGGCACACACCAGGGGGCATTCACAATAATTTATTGAGCTAAATGAAAAGGACATGCATTTCCATTTGTCAGCTAACAGCACCTCTATGCTAAGCTGCAGTAGCTCAGCAGACGTAGCATAGAGGTCCTTGTAAACGAATCCACCATGTACAGCTAGCTGAGCCTACCTCCAGGAACATTCACTCGGCTCCCTCTGCTCAGCTGCTCACACTTCCCTCTTCCAGGCGGGCGTGATCTCCGTGGTCAGGTACATCCCCATCCCGCCCAGTCAAGCAGCAAGCAGCCTGCAGGAGATAGGCTGGAAACCTGCTGGGGGAGGTACAGGGGGCGGAGTGTCAAGTGTCTATATGTAATGGCTGTGAGTTGTCCCGACCGCAGCTCTGATTTCCCGGGGTGCGTTCGGCCTCACAATCAGTAATATTTTCTCGGGGGGGGGGGGGGGTGAGCGGGGCATGTCATCACGAATCATATGAGTCGGGTGTGTGTCTTGACCTCCGCCGAACCCGTGAGACTGACTCACCGAACCCCTGGGGTTCGATCGAACCCAGGTTAAGAACCACTGCTCTAGAACCTATCTAGGAGGGTGATAGACACCTTTGAAATTCCCTTTATCTAGAGATTCCATGACTTCTTTCCGATGTTTGCCAGGCATGTCTTTCACTGTTTCAATTGCACGAACTGACCGAATAATCAGCTGATAGGCTCGTGGAAGTGTGATGTCATCTCTTTGAAGGGCTTCAGATAACAGTCCCATTTCCTGAACAGCATCTGCAACCCCAGCAAGGTTTATCAAATAATTTTCTGATGTCAGGACCTTGTTAAGGCCACTAAATAGAGATTTCTGCTTACTGCTATGAGCTGAATTTAAAGAGGAAGTAAACCCTCCTCTGCAAGTTGTACCTATAGGTAAGTCTATGATAAGACTTACCTATAGGTACTGTAAATATCTCCTAAACATGCACCGTTTAGGAGATATTTACCTTACATGCAGCCAGTGACGTCACTGGTGCATGCGCTGTGAAGAAACGTCCGCTGGTGCCGTTCCTTCAGAGCCCCGTGCCGTGACCGTCGGCTCCCGTGCGCATGCGCGGGATGGACGTCACCGCGGCTCCGGCCAATCAGATGGCCGGATGCCGCGATCCCGGAAGACTGGCGACTGAACATACTGAATGGACAGAGTCATAGTCAGTGACACTGTAAAAAAATAAAATGAAATAATACAATTAAAATACCAAAAAATAAAAACTACTGACACCAGTGGGTGAACTTCAAGGTCACACTTGCGACCGGGCCCTGGCATTCCACCACCGTGGGGAGGCCCCAAGATGGCAGGAAGGGGGCCCACTGCAGAACTTGTGAAAGGGTCCCTCTGTGGGACTGTAATAAAGGGCCCGCAATGAAAGAAAAGGGCCCAGGATCAGTGGAAAGAGCCCCAGGCTTGAAGGGAAGGGCCCCGGCCAGGGGTCCGGGGGGGGGCCTTCATGGTTTCTTGCATCGGGGGCCCTGAAGGTTCTAGTTACGCCTCTGGCTGGCTGGTACTAATGGTGGGTTGTGGTAGTTTTTTTTTTTAAACACAGTGAAATGTATTATTTTCCAAAAAAATTGCGTTTGAAAGACTGCTGCGAAAATACGGCGTGACAAAAAATATTGCAACGCCATTTTATTCTCCAGAGTCTTTGCTGGAAAAAAATATATATAATGTTTGGGGGGTTCTAAGTAATTTTCCAGCTAAAAATACAGATTTTAACTTGTAAACAACAAATGCCAGAAAAAGGCCTGGACTTTAAGTGGTTAATATAGGTTTAGCTGCTATGTGCAAGTAAAAAAATAAGACTTTCACCACTTTATTCCCTAGGGCCTCTGCTAATATATATATATATATATTTTTTTTTTTCTAGGGCCTCTGCTAACATATATATATATATATATATATATATATATATATATATATATATATATATATACATATAGAATGTTAATCCCTAGGCCTCTGCTAATATATATATATATATATATATATATATATATATATATATATATATATATATATATATATATGTATAATATTATTCCCTAGGGCCTCTGCAAATATACATACATATAATTTTATTTTATAGGGCCTCTGCTAATATATATATATATATATAATGTTATTCCCTAGGCCTCTGCGCATATTTATATATATAAATATATGCTAATATATACATATATATATATATATATATATATATATATATATTTTTTTTTTTTTTTTTTTTTTGGGGTTCTAGATATATTTGGGGTTCTAGGTAATTTTCTAGCAAAAAATACAGTGGTTAAAAAAATGACTATGTGGAATTGGTGGCGCCCCCTTTCTGTGTTGTGTCAGCAGGGTTCCCCCCAAGGTTCGGTCCCTATAGCACTGCTGCAGTCACTGACAGTGTGACTCATTCCTGGATTAACCCCGTCCGCTCCATTTATATACACCCCCCCTCCCCCATAGACTTTCACAATTCAGACTTTAGAATTTGTTTTACCTCCGTCATGAAGGGGTTAATGGTATTGTTGTTGTTGCTATAATTAGTTCTAGTGATAATAATAGAAATCAGATATGATATAATAACAATAATAAATATTGCTCCTTGGATGACATTTTCTGGACTGGATATTTGTAAACATTGAATAATTCTGGTGTTTGAAAACAAAACTTTGTATTGTGGCAGAGAGAGCGGAGGAGGGGAGGAGTGGTGGAGGAGGGGAGGGGGGACTCAGTGTGACACATACACAGGAAGGCGTCACATCCATAGGACAGGAAGAAGAAGGAGAGGGGTTCCCTGTCAGGATGTCAGCAGAGATTGTGGGGAGATCTGCAGTGTAAGGACAGACATGGAGGACAGGAGGGGGACAGACAGACCCTCCCCCCACCCATCCACCAGCCAGACACACAACCGATATACAGAACCCCAGAGGAAGAAAGCCAAGAGACGACCCCGGAGAGAGAAACCACCCAGAGCGCAGACCACCCCCCCCACCACCCAGGTGTGACCAACGCAACAATGTATCACTGTGACTGATCCTTCCCTATATACAATGTATCACTACGACTGATTCTTCCCTATATACAATGTATCACTGCGACTGATCCTTCCCTATATACAATGTATCACTGCGACTGATCCTTCCCTATATACAATGTATCACTGCGACTGATCCTTCCCTATATACAATGTATCACTGCGACTGATCCTTCCCTATATACAATGTATCACTACGACTGATTCTTCCCTATATACAATGTATCACTGCGACTGATTCTTCCCTATATACAATGTATTACTGCGACTGATCCTTCCTTATATACAATGTATCACTGCGACTGATTCTTCCTTATATACAATGTATCACTACGACTGATTCTTCCCTATATACAATGTATTACTGCGACTGATCCTTCCTTATATACAATGTATCACTGTGACTGATCCTTCCTTATATACAATGTATCACTGTGACTGATCCTTCCTTATATACAATGTATCACTGTGACTGATCCTTCCCTATATACAATGTATCACTACAACTGATTCTTCCCTATATACAATGTATCACTACGACTGATCCTTCCCTATATACAATGTATCACTGCGATTGATCCTTCCTTATATACAATGTATCACTGCGACTGATCCTTCCTTATATACAATGTATCACTATGACTGATCCTTCCTTATATACAATGTATCACTACGACTGATTCTTCCCTATATACAATGTATCACTATGACTGATCCTTCCTTATATACAATGTATCACTACGACTGATTCTTCCCTATATACAATGTATCACTGTGACTGATTCTTCCCTATATACAATGTATCACTGCGATTGATCCTTCCTTATATACAATGTATCACTGCGACTGATCCTTCCTTATATACAATGTATCACTATGACTGATCCTTCCTTATATACAAAGTATCACTGCGACTGATCCTTCCCTATATACAATGTATCACTACGACTGATTCTTCCCTATATACAATGTATCACTGCGACTGATCCTTCCCTATATACAATGTATCACTGCGACTGATCCTTCCCTATATACAATGTATCACTGCGACTGATCCTTCCCTATATACAATGTATCACTGCGACTGATCCTTCCCTATATACAATGTATCACTACGACTGATTCTTCCCTATATACAATGTATCACTGCGACTGATTCTTCCCTATATACAATGTATTACTGCGACTGATCCTTCCTTATATACAATGTATCACTGCGACTGATTCTTCCTTATATACAATGTATCACTACGACTGATTCTTCCCTATATACAATGTATTACTGCGACTGATCCTTCCTTATATACAATGTATCACTGTGACTGATCCTTCCTTATATACAATGTATCACTGTGACTGATCCTTCCTTATATACAATGTATCACTGTGACTGATCCTTCCCTATATACAATGTATCACTACAACTGATTCTTCCCTATATACAATGTATCACTACGACTGATCCTTCCCTATATACAATGTATCACTGCGATTGATCCTTCCTTATATACAATGTATCACTGCGACTGATCCTTCCTTATATACAATGTATCACTATGACTGATCCTTCCTTATATACAATGTATCACTACGACTGATTCTTCCCTATATACAATGTATCACTATGACTGATCCTTCCTTATATACAATGTATCACTACGACTGATTCTTCCCTATATACAATGTATCACTGTGACTGATTCTTCCCTATATACAATGTATCACTGCGATTGATCCTTCCTTATATACAATGTATCACTGCGACTGATCCTTCCTTATATACAATGTATCACTATGACTGATCCTTCCTTATATACAAAGTATCACTGCGACTGATCCTTCCTTATATACAATGTATCACTGCGACTGATCCTTCCTTATATACAATGTATCACTACGACTGATTCTTCCCTATATACAATGTATCACTGCGACTGATCCTTCCTTATATACAATGTATCACTGCGACTGATCCTTCCCTATATACAATGTATCACTACGACTGATCCTTCCTTATATACAATGTATCACTACGACTGATCCTTCCTTATATACAATGTATCACTACGACTGATCCTTCCTTATATACAATGTATCACTGCGACTGATCCTTCCCTATGTACAATGTATCCTTGTGACTGATCCTTCCTTATATACAATGTATCACTACGGCTGATCCTTCCTTATATACAATGCATCCCTGCGACTGATCCTTCCTTATATTCAATGTATTCCTACGACTGATCCTTCCTTATATACAATGTATTACTGCGACTAATTCTTCCTTATATACAATGTATCACTGTGACTGATCCTTCCTTATATACAATGTATCACTGGGACTGATCCTTCCTTATATACAATGTATCACCGGGACTGATCCTTCCTTATATACAATGTATCACTGCGACTGATCCTTCCTTATATACAATGTATCACTGTGACTGATCCTTCCCTATATACAATGTATCACTGCGACTGATCCTTCCTTATATACAATGTATCCCTGCGACTGATCCTTCCTTATATACAATGTATCACTGTGACTGATCCTTCCTTATATACAATGTATCACTGTGACTGATCCTTCCTTATATACAATTAGAGATGGGATCAGGCATGTTCAGGATCCAGGTCCCAGCCCACCTGCCTGATCCCGCCAGGAAGCCATCACTGCACACCGCCAATCACAGGCACTGAGACATTTCCAGATCTGCACAGCAGCACTCAGACTGCAAGAGGGGGAGGCAGCACTCTCAGCCAGTCAGGGCTTTGCCATGTCTCTTTCTCCAGTACCAAGCAGGGGACCTTATTTACAGCGCCGCTGGGCGCTCATGTGACCTGCCGGAACTCTCCTCCTCCTCCTCCCCGCTGTATGTAACATGATAATACCTTATTTACGGCGCCGCTGGGTGCTCGTGTGACCCGCCAGAGCTCTCCTCCTCCTCCCGGCTGTATGTAACATGATAATACCTTATTTACAGCGCCGCTGGGCGCTCATGTGACCCGCCGGAGCTCTCCTCCTCCTCCTGGCTGTTTGTAACATGATAATACCTTATTTACAGCACCGCTGGGCGCTCGTGTGACCCGCCAGAGCTCTCCTCCTCCTCCCGGCTGTATGTAACATGATAATACCTTATTTACGGCGCCGCTGGGCGCTCGTGTGACCCGCCAGAGCTCTCCTCCTCCTCCCGGCTGTATGTAACATGATAATACCTTATTTGCAGCGCCGCTGGGCGCTCATGTGACCTGCCGGAGCTCTCCCCCTCCTCCCGGCTGTATGTAACATGATAGTACCTTATTTACAGCACCGCTGGGTGCTCGTGTGACCCGCCAGAGCTCTCCTCCTCCTCCCGGCTGTATGTAACATGATAATACCTTATTTACGGCGCCGCTGGGCGCTCGTGTGACCCGCTGAAGCTCTCCTCCTCCTCCCGGCTGTATGTAACATGATAATACCTTATTTACAGCGCCCGCCGTAGCTCTTCTCCTCCTCCGGGCTGACGTCAATGGCCCCTCCCCCTGCAGTGCTTGGGAAAGAAGAGCACCGGCGGGTCATGTGAGCGCCCAGCAATGCTGTAAATAAAGTATTTTCTATAACATTACATAAAGACACACACTGGACATTATATAATCCATTTGCAGAGCAGATTAAATGATTTTACAAGGACTTTACCTAGAGTTTATTTTGGAGATTACAGGGATGTTGACTCCTTTGCTGACGGGGCGGGGAGATGGGGAGAGAAGACGGGGGACAAATAAGACATCCCCCGAAAATGAGCCCTAATGCATTTTTTGTACCTAAAATGAATATAAGACCCGGGCTTATTTTCGGGGTAACACAGTATGTCCCTGCCATGTATTTAGTAACATTGTCTCCTTCTGTTTTTGGTGCAGTAATAATGCTTCGCCGCAGGATGACATCGGTTTGCACTCGCTGGTAGAAGACATCACCTGCTCCATCTGTCTGGATGACCTCCAGGAACCGGTCTCCATCGCCTGTGGTCACACTTTCTGCCGGAGCTGTATCAGCACACACTGGAGCACCCCACAGACGGAGGGGTACCTGTGCCCCGAGTGCCGGAAGCAATGTCCCCGATATCAGATAGCCCCGGACTACCGGCTGATGAACCTCATATCCAAGATCCAGAAAGGGGTGCAGGAGAAGGAGAAGAGCACCGAGGAGGTATGGGAGTGGTTCTCAGGGGTGTCAAACTCAATTTAATCACGGGCCGCATCAGCATTATGATTGCCCTGAAAAGGGCCGGTTGTATCTGTAAGACTAGATGTCCAGAGCATTCCCTACCCTTACATACTGTAAGACATCAAGAGCCTCTCCACCATCAGAAGTTGAGCCCCCCACTCTCCCTTACGTCACAGTGCACCCCCATTGCCTTGTGCTGCTGCTGGGAAGAAGCTGGAGGCAATGCTGGAAAGCAGAAAGTACAGGATCTGAAGGAGGACCAGAGGAGGGCTGTAACTCTTCTGAAGCTGCAGGAGAGATGTGAGGGCCACATGAAATGGCCTGGAGGGCCGCATTCGGCCCGCGGGCCTTGTGTTTGACACATGTGTTCTAAAGGCTCAAGGTTTTTTACCATCATGCATTCTTTGCTGGGTTGATGTTAGAAACCACGGGACCCCATACAGCCTACCTGATAGGACCCTCTCACCCCGGCCAATAGTGACTGAGGACATAGATTTATCAGTTCCTTTATCTACAGACTTAGCTGCACAGATGAATAAATAGGAAGCGCTCTGGAGGCTTCCTGCTCATTCCCAAACTGAAGCATAGTAAACACAGATGACTATGCTCCAGGGATGAATGGATACGGGAGTGATTGGTACTGATTTCTCATTGTGTTCATTCAGGAAAGAAAGGGGCCAGTAAATGACATCCCCCTGTGTGCCCGCAGCAGTTGCCAGCGGGAGAGGAGGGAAGCGCTGCGGCGGAAAGGGATACACACAGGGGGGGGGGCCCGGACAGCAGATGGAAGGAGTGCATGTGCTAGAGCCAATCTCCTTGCAGAGCAACTGGGGGGAGGGAGAGGAGGAGAAGCTGGCAGCACTGCAGTGGGAGATAGGAGAGCATCAGTGTCTGCAATAAGACAGTACAGCTGGCCCTCCTGCTCAGCAGGTGAATGGGCCCCCTTTTGAACTGATGGGGCCTGGGCCCAGTATGGGAGGGCAGGCTGTACTGCTTTATCAGCGGCCCTAAATCTATGCATTAACGTAAAAAAACCTTCTCTGTGCAGCAGCCCCCCCTAAAACTTTCCTGAGCCCCATTGTGATCCATTGATGTGCTCAAGAGCCTCGGCTGTCCGATGACATTCTCTCCTCACTACCCATCACAGCCGGTGAGCCAATGCGGAAAGAGTGGGCAGGGCCAAGTCACGGCTCTGTGTGTGAATGGACACATGCCAGGAGAGAAGGGCCAGGAGCACTGGAGGGGGACCCAAGAAAAGGAGGATCGGGGCTGCTCTGTGCAAAAACATTACAGAGCAGGTAAGTATAACATTTATTTTTTAATAATTGTCTTTAATATCACTTTCAGTTAATCCACCTAAAACAAAAACTTATATTCCATATTTATACCATATGGGCACAGATTTTTGCTCACCTGTCCATCACACCTAGAAGCTTGTTGGGTATCAATTCCAAAAGGATGGCCATTGATATGGAGTTGCCCCTCTTTATGGCTTTACAGCCTCCTTTCTTCTGGGAAGGCTTTCCACAAGATGTTGGAGGGTGTCTCCGGGAAGTTATGCCCCTTTGTGAGGTCAGGTACTGATGTTGGACTGGAAGACCTGGATCACAATTGTCTTTCCAGTTCATCCCAAAGGTATTCAGCAGGGTTGAGGTCAGGGCTCTGTGCAGGACACTAGAGTTCCTCCACACCAAATTGCTCACCATGCGTAGCTAATTGTATGACACTTATTCCATGGGGACCCCATAGAGCCGGACCTTATTTTTCTGGAATGGTATAGAGTAGAGCTGCACGATTAATCGTATGAAAATCGCGATCTCGATTCACCCCCCCTGACGATCTAAACCTGACATATGCTCGATTCTTTGCATAGCTGAACAGCTGTGGGAAAAAAAAAAAAAGCCTCCCGGTGTCGTGTCGAGGAATGCCCTCCGTCGGATAATGCCCGGGTCGGACTGCGCATGCTCCGTGGGTGACGTCACCCTGTCAGAACAGCTGATCGGCTGGGGTTGGCGCATGCGCAGTCCGTCGGGGGCACAATCCGACGAGAGACAGAGCGGGGAAGAATCTAATGTCAGATTCTGACTCGCTCTGTAGCGCGTGCGCAGTCCGTTGGGGGCATTTCTCGACGAGAGACAGAGCGGGGAAGAATCTAATGTCAGATTCTAACTCGCTCTGTACGATGATTACACATATGAAGATTCTAACTCGCTATATGTAACTAATATATATATATATATATATATATATATATATATATATATATATATATATATATATATATATATATATATATATATATATATATATATAGTTATATATAGTTATATATATATATATATATATATATATATATAGTATATATATATATATATATATATATATATATATATATATATATATATATATATATAGTGTGTATATATATATACTATATATATTATATTATATATATATTATAGTAGTATAGTATATTATATAGTATATTATAGTATATATAGTGTATATATATATATATATATACACTATACTATATATATACTATACATATACTATATATAGTATATTATATTATATATATTATAGTAGTATAGTATACTATAGTATATTATATAGTATATTATAGTATATATATATAGTATATTTATATATATATATATATAGTATATATATACTATATATAGTATATATATATATATATATATATATATATATATATATATATATATATATATATATATATATATATATATATTAAAATATATATATATATATATATATATATATATATATATATATATATATATATATATATATATATATATATATAGTTACTATATATATATAGCTATATATAACTCATTAAAGGGGCACCCTGAAATACTATGATCAGTACTCATATAGTATATTATAGTATATATATAGTATAGTATATTTATATATATATATAGTGTATATATATATATATATATATATACTATATATAGTATGTATGTATATATATATATATATATATATATATATATATATATATATATATATAATATAGCTATATATAACTCATATGGCACACATTAAAGGGGCACTCTGAAATACTACGATCAGTACTCATATGGGACACATTAAAGGGGCACTCTGAAATACTAAAGGGGTACGCCGACTGCAATAATAAAAGGGCACTCTGGAATACTAAAGGGGCACCCTGAAATACTACGATCAGTACTCATATGGGACACATTAAAGGGGGCACTCTGAAATACTACGATCAGTACTCATATGGGACACATTAAAGGGGCACTCTGAAATACTAAAGGGGCACGCCAACTGCAATAATAAAAGGGCACTCTGGAATACTAAAGGGGCACGCCGACTGCAATAATAAAGGGGCACTCTGACCGTGGGTCATAAAGGAGCTATGTGACTGGGACACATAACGGGGCACTCTGATAGGGACACTGATGTAAAGGAGGACTCTAACGGGAACACTGGATGTAAAGGGGGACTCTGACGGGGACACTGATGTAAAGGGGAACTCTGACGGGGACACTGATGTAAAGGGGGACTCTGACTGGGACACTGATGTAAAGGGGGACTCTGATAGGGAAGCACTAGATGTAAAGGAGCACTCTAATGGGGACACGGATGTAAAGGAGGACTCTGACAGGGACACACTGGATGTAAAGGAGGACTCTGACAGGGACACACTGGATGTAAAGGAGGACTCTGACAGAGGCACCGACACAGGCCAAATTACGGCGGGGGGACATCAACTGCATGACGGCGGGGACACAGGGTGGATGACGGCAGGGACAGGGGCTGAATGACGGCGGGGAAAGAGGCTGAATGACAGGGGGATACAGGCTGCATGATGAGGGACACACTGATGAGGCACAAATGAGGAGGCACTCATTGGCATGATTTAGACACAGATGGGCATGAGACACAGGTGGGCATAAATAGGGCAGAGATGGGCATGGATGAGGCAGAGATGGGCATGGATGAGGTAGGGGCGGTGCCCATCGGTGTGTACAGCGTGCGAAGAGAGAGCTAAACCAGACATGCAGCGTTCTGTTGACAAATGATCGCTCTGTCATTGGATGGAGCGATCACATGGTAAATGGCCCCTGTCGTTGGCCCTTTAACACAATCCGTGGGAAGCGCGATTCGGATGTCTCTGTACGCCCTCCCAGAATAGGCCGACCACGCTGTAGCCATCATTGGGCTATGCCCTGGTCGACAAGTACTTAATCCCCATAGTCTTAGCTATCCGATATTACCCGTAAAGCGGGGCTTTGCATTACTTATGTTCTGCAATATTTGGCCAAACTCGATCACAATGCCAGTCTCTGTGAAAATTAGGCATTGCCCCCAAAAAATGTGTGTGGCTACTGGAGGTCCTCTAGTATAAGTTTGCCAAGTATGGTGCCCTGAACCCCCGTGGTTTGGGCTCTACATTTATAGAAGCTTGGCCTGCTATGTTAATCTATGGCAGAGTCTTAGTCTGGAAATTTGAGGGGCTACAGCTAGGACCCCAAATGAGTCCGGGGGCCATATTTGGCACAGAGGTAGGGGGGTCCTTCCTTTACCACCCCAAACATTTTGGGGTTTGTTAGCTCAAAATTTCCTGATCAACTTTTTCTAGGGCCCCTTGAGAGTATGTGGCCCCCGGGCCATACGGCACAGCAGGGAGTGCTGGATACCATTGGACTATTCTGCGATGGTCAGCTAAAGTCTACCCCAATGCAGGTCCCTGTGAAAATAAAGCATTGGCCCCAAACAAATGTATGTGCCAAATTTGGTGCCCCTGAGCACCGTGGTTCGGCTACCACAGGGCCCTACATTTAAGCTAGCCTGGCCCATTATGTTAATCTATGGTTCAGCCGCGATCAGGAATTTGAGGGGCCACAGATCGGGCCCCAAATTAGTCCAGAGGCCCAGAGGTAGGGAAGGTCTTCCTTTAACACCTCTACATTTTTGAGGTCGCTAGCCTGAAGTTTTATGGTCAGCTTTTTAGGGGGCCCCTTGGGAGTGTGTGGCCCTCGGGCACTAATGCGGAGTGGGGATTGGTGAGTACTGCAGGAATCTCTGGACTCTTAGCTATTTAACAATATTTGCAGAGCCTGGCTCTGCAGTTCCTATGTCCTGCGGTGGTTGGGCAAATTCCACCCCCATGAAGGTCCTCATGAAAATTAAGCATTGGCCCCAAAACAATTTTGTGGCCCCTGGGGGTCCTCTAGTAACCCTATACCAAGTTTGGTGCCCCTGGGCAACATCGTTCCGCTACCGTGGGGCCCTAGATTTAGGCTAGTTTGGCCTAGCCTATGGTAATATATGGCGCAGTAGGGAATTTTGGAGGGGCCACAACGTGGGCCCCAAACATGTTCAGGGAACCTGGACTCTTTCAGGGCCTGGGCTGTGGCCCCCTCAAATTCCCACCCCCATCAGAGTCATGGATTAACATAGCGGGCCAATGTACCATAAATTTAGTGCCCTGTGGTACCCAAATCACGGGGGGATACGGTCACCAAACTTGGTACAGGGATACTAGCTGACCCCCAGGGTCACACACAAATTTTTTTGTGGACGATGCCTAATTTTCACGAGGACTGGCATGGGCGTCAAATTTGCACAAATACTGTAGAACATAGGTACCAGTGAGCCCTGCTCTGCAGGTAACATTGGATAGCTAAGAATATTGGGATTAATATGGTTTCCAGCAGTCCCTTCTCCACGGTACTGCCCCAGGGCCACACACTCCCAAAAGGCCCCTGAAAAAGTTGACCAGAAAATTTCAGGCTAGCTACTCCAACATTTTCAGTGTGGTAAAGGAAGATCTCCCCTACCACTGTGCCAAATATGGTCCCCTGGACTTGTTTGGTGCCCGAGCTGGGGCCCTGCAACTGTGCCCACTCGAAGATTGCCATACTGCACCAAGCTGACCTAAATTATGGGCCTAGTGGTACCTGAACCCTGGTGGCTAGGGGCCTCAAACGTGGCAGGGGCCACATGCTTTTTTCAGGACCTTAATTGTTACAGGGACCTGCATATGGGTCGATTTGGCTAACCACTATGGAATACAGGAACTGCAGAGCAGCGCTATACAGATACTGCTGAATAGCTAAGAGTCCAGCTAAGAGTCCAGGGATTCCTGCAATATCCAGCACTCCCCGCTGCATGGTACGGGCCGAGGGCCGCAAACTCTCAAGTGGCCCTGGAAATAGCTCGGGCCCCAAATTAGTCTGGGGGGCCATATTTTGCACGGAGGTAGGGGAGGGCTCCCTTTACCAAGCATTTTGGAGTCGCTAGCCCAAAATGTACTGGTCAACTATTTCCAGGGCCACTTGAGAGTTTGCGGCCCTCGGCCCGTACCATGCAGCGGGGAGTGCTGGATATTGCAGGAATCCCTGGACTCTTAGCTGGACTCTTAGCTATTCAGCAGTATCTGTATAGCGCTGCTCTGCAGTTCCTGTATTCCATAGTGGTTAGCCAAATCGACCCCTATGCAGGTCCCTGTAACAATTAAGGTCCTGAAAAAAGCATGTGGCCCCTGCCACGTTTGAGGCCCCTAGCCACCAGGGTTCAGGTACCACTAGGCCCATAATTTAGGTCAGCTTGGTGCAGTATGGCAATCTTCGAGTGGGCACAGTTGCAGGGCCCCAGCTCGGGCACCAAACAAGTCCAGGGGACCATATTTGGCACAGTGGTAGGGGAGATCTTCCTTTACCACACTGAAAATGTTGGAGTAGCTAGCCTGAAATTTTCTGGTCAACTTTTTCAGGGGCCTTTTGGGAGTGTGTGGCCCTGGGGCAGTACCGTGGAGAAGGGACTGCTGGAAACCATATTAATCCCAATATTCTTAGCTATCCAATGTTACCTGCGGAGCAGGGCTCACTGGTACCTATGTTCTACAGTATTTGTGCAAATTTGACGCCCATGCCAGTCCTCGTGAAAATTAGGCATCGTCCACAAAAAAATTTGTGTGTGACCCTGGGGGTCAGCTAGTATCCCTGTACCAAGTTTGGTGACCGTATCCCCCCGTGATTTGGGTACCACAGGGCACTAAATTTATGGTACATTGGCCCGCTATGTTAATCCATGACTCTGATGGGGGTGGGAATTTGAGGGGGCCACAGCCCAGGCCCTGAAAGAGTCCAGGTTCCCTGAACATGTTTGGGGCCCACGTTGTGGCCCCTCCAAAATTCCCTACTGCGCCATATATTACCATAGGCTAGGCCAAACTAGCCTAAATCTAGGGCCCCACGGTAGCGGAACGATGTTGCCCAGGGGCACCAAACTTGGTATAGGGTTACTAGAGGACCCCCAGGGGCCACAAAATTGTTTTGGGGCCAATGCTTAATTTTCATGAGGACCTTCATGGGGGTGGAATTTGCCCAACCACCGCAGGACATAGGAACTGCAGAGCCAGGCTCTGCAAATATTGTTAAATAGCTAAGAGTCCAGAGATTCCTGCAGTACTCACCAATCCCCACTCCGCATTAGTGCCCGAGGGCCACACACTCCCAAGGGGCCCCCTAAAAAGCTGACCATAAAACTTCAGGCTAGCGACCTCAAAAATGTAGAGGTGTTAAAGGAAGACCTTCCCTACCTCTGGGCCTCTGGACTAATTTGGGGCCCGATCTGTGGCCCCTCAAATTCCTGATCGCGGCTGAACCATAGATTAACATAATGGGCCAGGCTAGCTTAAATGTAGGGCCCTGTGGTAGCCGAACCACGGTGCTCAGGGGCACCAAATTTGGCACATACATTTGTTTGGGGCCAATGCTTTATTTTCACAGGGACCTGCATTGGGGTAGACTTTAGCTGACCACCGCAGAATAGTCCAATGGTATCCAGCACTCCCTGCTGTGCCGTATGGCCCGGGGGCCACATACTCTCAAGGGGCCCTAGAAAAAGTTGATCAGGAAATTTTGAGCTAACAAACCCCAAAATGTTTGGGGTGGTAAAGGAAGGACCCCCCTACCTCTGTGCCAAATATGGCCCCCGGACTCATTTGGGGTCCTAGCTGTAGCCCCTCAAATTTCCAGACTAAGACTCTGCCATAGATTAACATAGCAGGCCAAGCTTCTATAAATGTAGAGCCCAAACCACGGGGGTTCAGGGCACCATACTTGGCAAACTTATACTAGAGGACCTCCAGTAGCCACACACATTTTTTGGGGGCAATGCCTAATTTTCACAGAGACTGGCATTGTGATCGAGTTTGGCCAAATATTGCAGAACATAAGTAATGCAAAGCCCCGCTTTACGGGTAATATCGGATAGCTAAGACTATGGGGATTAAGTACTTGTCGACCAGGGCATAGCCCAATGATGGCTACAGCGTGGTCGGCCTATTCTGGGAGGGCGTACAGAGACATCCGAATCGCGCTTCCCACGGATTGTGTTAAAGGGCCAACGACAGGGGCCATTTACCATGTGATCGCTCCATCCAATGACAGAGCGATCATTTGTCAACAGAACGCTGCATGTCTGGTTTAGCTCTCTCTTCGCACGCTGTACACACCGATGGGCACCGCCCCTACCTCATCCATGCCCATCTCTGCCTCATCCATGCCCATCTCTGCCCTATTTATGCCCACCTGTGTCTCATGCCCATCTGTGTCTAAATCATGCCAATGAGTGCCTCCTCATTTGTGCCTCATCAGTGTGTCCCTCATCATGCAGCCTGTATCCCCCTGTCATTCAGCCTCTTTCCCCGCCGTCATTCAGCCCCTGTCCCTGCCGTCATCCACCCTGTGTCCCCGCCGTCATGCAGTTGATGTCCCCCCGCCGTAATTTGGCCTGTGTCGGTGCCTCTGTCAGAGTCCTCCTTTACATCCAGTGTGTCCCTGTCAGAGTCCTCCTTTACATCCAGTGTGTCCCTGTCAGAGTCCTCCTTTACATCCGTGTCCCCATTAGAGTGCTCCTTTACATCTAGTGCTTCCCTATCAGAGTCCCCCTTTACATCAGTGTCCCAGTCAGAGTCCCCCTTTACATCAGTGTCCCCGTCAGAGTTCCCCTTTACATCAGTGTCCCCGTCAGAGTCCCCCTTTACATCCAGTGTTCCCGTTAGAGTCCTCCTTTACATCAGTGTCCCTATCAGAGTGCCCCGTTATGTGTCCCAGTCACATAGCTCCTTTATGACCCACGGTCAGAGTGCCCCTTTATTATTGCAGTCGGCGTGCCCCTTTAGTATTCCAGAGTGCCCTTTTATTATTGCAGTTGGCGTGCCCCTTTAGTATTTCAGAGTGCCCCTTTAATGTGTCCCATATGAGTACTGATCGTAGTATTTCAGAGTGCCCCCTTTAATGTGTCCCATATGAGTACTGATCGTAGTATTTCAGGGTGCCCCTTTAGTATTCCAGAGTGCCCTTTTATTATTGCAGTCGGCGTACCCCTTTAGTATTTCAGAGTGCCCCTTTAATGTGTCCCATATGAGTACTGATCGTAGTATTTCAGAGTGCCCCTTTAATGTGTGCCATATGAGTTATATATAGCTATATATATTTATATATATATATATATAGTAACTATATATATATATATATATATATATATATATATATATATATATATATATATATATATACATACTATATATAGTATATATATATATATATATATATATATAAATATACTATACTATATATATACTATAATATACTATATGAGTACTGATCATAGTATTTCAGGGTGCCCCTTTAATGAGTTATATATAGCTATATATATATAGTAACTATATATATATATATATATATATATATATATATATATATATATATATATATACATACTATATATAGTATATATATACACTATATATATATATATATATATATATATATATATATATATATATATATATATATATATATATATATATATATATATATATATATATAAATATACTATACTATATATATATATATATATATATATATATACTATAATATACTATATAATATACTATAGTATACTATACTACTATAATATATATAATATAATATACTATATATAGTATATGTATAGTATATATATAGTATAGTGTATATATATATATATATATATATATATATATATATATATATATATATATACACTATATATACTATAATATACTATATAATATACTATACTACTATAATATATATATAATATAATATACTATATATAGTATATATATATACACTATATATATATATATATATATATATATATATATATACACTATATATATATATATATACACTATATATATATATATATATATATATATATATATATATATATATATATATATATATATATATATATATATATAACTATATATAACTATATATAATATATATATATATATATATATATTAGTTACATATAGCGAGTTAGAATCTTCATATGTGTAATCATCGTACAGAGCGAGTTAGAATCTGACATTAGATTCTTCCCCGCTCTGTCTCTCGTCGAGAAATGCCCCCAACGGACTGCGCACGCGCTACAGAGCGAGTCAGAATCTGACATTAGATTCTTCCCCGCTCTGTCTCTCGTCGGATTGTGCCCCCGACGGACTGCGCATGCGCCAACCCCAGCCGATCAGCTGTTCTGACAGGGTGACGTCACCCACGGAGCATGCGCAGTCCGACCCGGGCATTATCCGACGGAGGGCATTCCTCGACACGACACCGGCAAACGCCTATCAGCATTAGTCTCCCAGTAACTATAAACAAAATGATTACATTGTATCTTTTCCTTCCTTCTGCCAGGGAGAAAGGAAGTTTAACCTCTTAACCACTTTACCACCGGAGGATTTTGCTGTCTTCCGTCCAGGCCACTTTTTGCGATTCGGCGCTGTGCTACTTTAACTGACAATTGCGCGGTCGTGCGACGCCGTACCCAAACAAAATTTACGTCCTTTTTTTCCCACAAACAGAGCTTTCTTTTGATGGTATTTGATCACCTGTGCGATTTTTACTTTTTGCGCTATAAACAAAAAAAGAGCGTTTATTTTGAAAAAATAACAATATTTTTAAAAATTTTTTATATGAAATTCCCCCCAAAAAATATGTAAAAATCAATTTTTTTTTACATTTTTGGCCAATTTGTTTTCTGCTACCTATGTTTGGTAAAAAAAATCGCAATAAGCGTATTTTGATTGGTTTGCGCAAAAGTTATTGCGTTTACTAACTAAGGGAAAGATTTCTGTCATTTTTGGTGTTTTTTTTTTTAACGCGTAATGGCGGTGATCTGCGTTTTTTTTTTTTTTTTTGCGGGACTGCAACATTGCGGCGGACAGATCGGACCCTTGACTGACATTTTTGACACTTTTGGTGTTACCAGTGACATTACTGCAGTAATCAGTGCTATATATATGCACTGTTACTGTAAAAATGACACTGGCAGTGAAGGGGTTAATTTTATTGGAGAGGGAGGGGTTAATGTATGCCTAGTGCTTACTAACGTGTGGGGGGGAGGTGACTGAGTGACAGAAGGACAGATCGGATGTCCAGCTATGCTGAACACTCCGATCTGTCACTCCCTGTCACTATGGAGATCCGCCCGCTCTGTTTACACAAGCGGGCGGATCTCCTCACTCGATTCCCCGACGATCGGGGCAGAGCAGTGGCGATCGCCGCTGCTCCTCCCCTGGCCCGACTCCCGCTGTGAATGAAAACAGCGGGAGCGCACCTCCGGCAGCGCGCGAGCGCCGCCTACAGGGGGAGGAGTCCAGCGACGTAGGTCTACGTCGCTGGACGGGAACGAGCCACTGTGCCGCAGTAGCAGCACAGTGGCCGGTGGGCAAGTGGTTAAAGACTAGACCTTTTTCTGACACTTGTTGCTTGCAAGTTAAAATCTGTTTTTTTTTTTTGCTAGAAAAGTACTTAGAACCCCCAAACATTTTATATATTTTTTTAGCAGAGACCCTACAGAATAAAATGGCGATTGTTGTAATATTTTATGTCACACTGTATTTGCGCAGCAGTCTTTCAAACGCAATTAATAGACTTTAATGAATAAAAAAAAAAAAATGTAACAGTAAAGTTATCCCAATTTTTTTTTTTGTTACACAGAGAATCGTGATCTTTATTCCAAGCTAAAAAATCGTGATTCTCATTTTGGCCAGAATCATGCAGCTCTAGCATAGAGGTTATGATTTGGGGAAATCTATAATGGAGCTGGCTTTATACAAATTCCCCTGTCATAGCCCATGGATGTTCTTACCCACATTGGAGGTTTTGGTGTCTCCAACAACTCTCAGATGTACTAGCTACTCTTGTTAAATGTTCCATTATAACAAATGAAAAGCAAATTAAAGGTCAACTATTGCAGTAATGTGGCTGTGTAGCATTCACATTCAAGGTGTGTCTAAAAGATTTGGTGAATGGTATCCGAAAAAAACAAAACAAAAGATACAAACAAATTACCTTTTTTGGCCTTAAAATAATCGCAATCCTTCACAACACACGTTTGGCAACGTCCATAAAGCTTCTGGAAACTGTTAGCAAAGACCTCTTTTAGGAGCCGCTGTCACACATTCTTAGATTGCCACCATGTCCACCACACTTGCTCCTTTCATGAGGCTCTTCAGGCGGGGAAATTTTGGGTCGTGGGGATGGCTGTGAATGCCATTCCATCAATTGCTGCTTGGATTCCGGATGGAACTGGTAGCACCAGGTTTCATCCCCTGTGACAATGGTTGGCAGAAAAGATGTATCCCTACCATACATGGTAATGAAATCTCCAGAGGTTTCCATCTGTTTTGCTTTCTGTTTACTTGTCTCTTTGTGTAGCACAAACCGGGAACAGATCTGCTTACCCAAATCTTCGGGGACTGGTGCGCACCACGCCTTGCTAATGCCCAATTCTTCCTCCATCAATCATAGAGTCAGTTGCTGATCTCGTGCCAGCATTTGGCACACTCGCTCGATCATGTCTGGGGTTCTGCTTGTCAACGGCCGACCCGAGCGTAGCTCATCCTCAGTTGTTTCCTTCCCGTCGTGGAAAGCATTTGAACACATTTTCTGCTCACGGCTTCCATCCCGTACACTTGCACCTTTCATGAGTTTTCCAAAATTTGTAGCAGAACTTGATGTTCACTCATTGCTCCATTGAACTGGGACCCTACCTCTCACACTGACTACGTTCCTCTGCCCGCAGCGGGTTTATCCTGATGGTCACGTGTATTCCACGCTAGCTGGGGCTTCTCGACTTGTCTCGGGATAGCTATGTGCATGCGCGCGCACCTGGCCCATGTTGCCATTGAGATATCGGACCATTCACCAAACTTTTTAGACACACCTATAGCCAGTATACAATTTATGTTTTTTTTTTGGGGAAATATTTTATTTTTTATTTCTTTATTGTTTTTAATAAGCAAACGGACAAGTACAAAACAGTACACACACTTTTTACAGAGACAAAAACTTTGATTAAAAAAAAAAAAAAAAACAAGGCCCATGTTACTACTGGCACAGGCAGGGTGGCTAAAACACCATGACCCAACAGTGGTTACCCTAACCTACTAACCCCCCCCTTTTTTTTTTTCTTTAAATAGGTGAATTCCAGTCAACCAAATGGTTGCCACTACTTGCTAATACTTACTTACGGTATTTGTTTCTTTTTGCAACCAGATATTCCTAAATAAAATAAAAATTGGAAATAAATAAAAAAACAGAACAGAAAGTGTCATTCAGAGTCAATTAAAAAGCAACAATTTAAAAAACACCTTGCATCCTCAGAACCCTAAACCTGCAGCTGATCCAAAGGAAGGCAAATGTTTCTTATAAAGCATGACCCAATTTACTGCCACCAAGCCTTTCTCAAACCTTTAACATAGAAGAACCCTTGAACTCTTCAAAAAACGTTCTGGTCTCAGGGAACCCCTGCTAATAATGATTACATCAACAGCTAATGGAATGTTCCTTACATTTGTAGTCAGTAGGAAGAAATCTCCCTCGCAGATAGGTAAAGAGATCATCGGTGTCAGTAGTTATCTGAGGAGCAGAAATTGCTAATTTCTCAGGAAACCTCTAGCAACCTCTGGAGGACCTCCTGGGGTTTCCATGGACCCTTGCTGGAGAAAGGTTGCTCTAAGTAAAGAGGTGCTAAATTCAATTTCATCACGAGTCGCATCAGCATTATGGTCGCCCTCAAGAGGGCTGGTTGCATCTGTAAGACTATATAAATGTATCTACTCTTTATCATATTAAATAATTGCCTCTGCATTTGATTATTACTGGTTTTAATAATAACTCAAATACTAATACGTCTGCACGCACTCCCATCATAACCTGTTAGAGTGAATCCTATATAATATAGTTCATAAAAAAACATATTTGATAGTGATTATGCTACTGTTCCAGTGAAAAAGACTTTATCGGCAGAGGACAATAGCAGCAGTATTTCAATCATGCGGATCAAGCATAATAGAAAGCTACCAGTCATTATTCCAGCTAAAGGGCAGATATTCTCAAAACGATAAGAATTCCACATCACAAACCTATCTCCGTCAGTGAATATCGGGGCCCCAACTGGCTGATATACATTTGTGCAGTGAAGTTCGCCTCGCTCTGCCATAATTCCAGACCGGCACTTACTCGTTTGCGTAGCCGCTCAGAGCGCCCGCCGATAGGGATGATAAGGCAAGTAGCGTGCAGTCTCCATTTAATGGAAAGTTTCCACAACTTACAGTCTTTCCTCAATGCCAGTTAAAACCATATTCCCTGTGCATAGCGATTACCAGTAAACCGACACTGGGAGACATAATGGCAATTTAACTAAAAATACATCCTAAAAAATGTCCACACAAATAGTAATACAATTTACACAACAGGGAGGGGAGGGGAGGGGGGGGTGTTGGTGGAGAGGCTGCCCCAGCTTCAAAAGAGATGCAACGGCCATGAAATGGCTTCGTGGGCTGGATTAGGCCCGCGTGCCTTGTGTTTGACATGTGCTCCAAGGCAATCCTTTAGAAACAACCATCCATGATTTGGTCTGTGCAGATCCAGGCCAGACCTCAATTTAGGCTGTTTTTGAAGCAGATTTGATCCCCTATCCCAATAGAATAAACATAATCCAACCCAGCACGATGGACCCATAGGAGGGAGTAGGTTTCCTACAGTATAGATACCAGGCCTATGCCCTCCAGCAATGCATAGGTGCTTAAAAAAATCAAAATTAAAGGAACCCTCCTTCCCCACCTTTACCCTCAAAAAACCTTCTCAAAATGGACAAAGCTCTGCTCCACCCCAGTTAGAAGTATGAATAATAGGAAGCGGTATGTGATTACTGGGTCTAGTGTGGGGATTTGTAAGAGTAGGAGTACTGCTGGAGTTCGTGAGCAGAAGAAAGTACCCTTAATTGGATATAATGTAACTATTGTAGATGTTCTTTGTTTTCTCCAGGAGTCTCCGGTGTTCTCAGATCAGGGGTACCCGGTACAGCTGGTGTGGACGGACGGCAGTGGCTGCCTACATTTGGATGAATCGGTCATGTATGATTGCTTCATGAGCTCTGAGTTATCGAGTTACCCCATCTACCTGCTGTGCGTTATTGGAGAGAAACGTCGGGGGAAATCCTTCCTGATGAATTACATTATCAGGGCCCTGGAGAGCCAGGTGAGAGACCGGGGACCCATAACCTTGTATTGGCGGGCCCTGTGCCCTGTTACTATGGAGCCTGGTTACAAAGGTCAGAATCAAAAATATTGCTACATCAATTCCTAAAGTTATACCTAATTGTTTCTCCACTCATTTACTCAATTTTTCAGAAAATGTTGCCCCCCCCCCCCTCCCCCGTCAAAAAAATTATATACAAACCAAAACTTGGCCCAATTTGTTCTTGCAATCAATTTAGAGGGGTCTGTCCCTTTATGATCAGGCCCCACTGCTATCACTTTGGGGTGGGGCAAATTTTGCCTGGCCTTGTAGAATAAGAGCCGGTTCACACTGGGGCGACCTGGTCGCCTGACAGGTCGCCGTAGGTCGCCTGCCATAGAGAAGCTGTGGACCCGTTCTAATAGGAGCGACACAAGTCGCTCCGACTTAGAAAAAGGGTCCGGAGCTTCTTTGGGGCGACCTGGAGTGACCTGCATTGACTTCAATGTTATGAAGTCCGTGCCGGCCGCTCCAAGGTCGCGGTGCGAGCGGCGCACCGCGACTTCACAGGTCGCCCGGCAAAGTCGGCTCGCCCCAGTGTGAAAGGGGTCTAAGACACATGAAACCCAGGAAACCTTAAAGGGTAACTCCACTTTCATGGAGAAAAAATAGCAAATAAAGAAAAAACAATATAGAGTATACAATTGCAACATAAATCATATTGTAATTACATGTTATTAAGAAATACCTTTCCTTTTTAATCTGCAGCTGTTGCAATATGGCCACCTGGAGCTGTTCTGTACACAGAATGTATACTGACCACACCCAGAAACATAATTTCCTGCTTGTGTGATTGGCTCACCAATTTTCCCAGAAGTCTGCACTAAGATACAAGTCAGATTTCTGGCATCCCCTGCAGCAAAAAATTCATTTTTGTTGAGATACTTCCCATAGGAACACATCTAAAGGGAGTGCAGGCCCAGCAGATTTCATCATTAGTGCTCTGCAGCTGCACAGCTGATAGATAATTATGAAACCACTCCCATTAGACCCACTCAGCACAGAGGAACAAACAATGATTTCTTCAGAATAACAAAAGGTAGGAATCTGCAACAAAGTTTGTTAAAATCCCTGTAATGTACAGAGATCACCCACAGGGGAATGTTTTTTTTCCTCAACAAAAGTGGAGTTAAGCCTTAAACAGACTGGGATGACATCAGAACAGATAAAAGTTAAGTAAATGCTCTTACCTTAGGTTCACACTTATGCGTTTTTTAGTGTGTTTTGCAATTTGCAGAAACGTACTACAGTCCATTTAACATGGTTTCCCATGGTATACTTCACATCTATGCGTTTTGCAGCTGATGCAATTTTGGAAAGGGTCAGGGACTTTTTTTTCTAGCGTTTTGCGTGTAATAAACTACAATGGAAGCGCACCAGAAACACCAATTTTATTTTGGTGATGCGATTTTTTTTTTTTATATATTTTGCGTTTTACGGTTTTTATTTTTCCCTTTTGAACACTGTATATAACTGGTTGCTAAAGAGCAGGCCGGGAAGCCGGCCGCTGC
Source organism: Pelophylax lessonae (assembly GCF_965119305.1). NCBI lineage: Eukaryota > Metazoa > Chordata > Amphibia > Anura > Ranidae > Pelophylax > Pelophylax lessonae. Next base: position 22,148,620 of record NC_138773.1, read on the forward strand.
ATCCTTAACAACCCATGAGTCATTAGCTGTCAGCGGGGTTCCCCACTGACAGGTAAATGTAAAAAAAAAAAGTTGCCTAACACTACACTACCTTTTTTTTTTTTTTTGGTGTATGTGTAGGAGTACAATGTACCCCATACTCCTTCAAACTCACTCCTCACTCCGCCCAGGGTTGTCGGAAAGAGGCGCTTGTCCCCATCAACATAGACACCAGGTGCTTTGGGATGAGGAGGCAGAGCCCCCCTGCCCCAAAACACCCCCCCCATGTTGACGGCATGCGGTCTAGAATGGTTCAGATGGCTCGCTCATCCCCTCTCTTTCCTGACCTGCCCGGCTGCATGCTCAGATAAGGGTCTGGTATGGATTTTGGGGGGGCCCCACGTCTTCCTTTTTTTTTTTTTTTTGGCATGGGGGTGTCCCCTCAAAATCCGTACCAGACCAGAAGGGCCTGGTATGAACCTGTGGAACATATCAGGCATTTGAAATGTTGGGTTTACATAGTCTTTAAGGCTTCTTAACGACTTGATAAGAATAATAAAATACCTTAAAGTCCATAGCCTGGTCACAGGTTCACTTTAAGAGTTCCTACACTACGGTGAAGCTGTGCCTTTGCTCAGAATGAAGCCCATAGGCAAAATTTCAAGCTTGGAAACCTTGATAATATTGTACATGTTTTCTGGAAAAATAAATGCAGCTTGTGGAAACTTTTTATGTTTTTTTAGGAGAAGGGTGAAGAGTTCAGCTTGGGGGCAGAAGACGAGCCTCTGCAAGGGTTTGAATGGAGATCTGGCATTGACAGCACTACAAAGGGTTTATGGATGTGGAGCAGACCGTTCATACTGGGTAACAAGGGAGAGAAGGTGAGATATACGCTTATTAATCTCTGTGTCACGTGAACCACCTTCCAATTGGTTGTATCCTTACTCTCGATGGATTGTACAGAGCTCAAATGTAAGATGACCACGTGTCACGGATTGCCCGGGACAGTCCCGCAGATCTGTCCCGAGTCCCGGGCACCTTCATTCTGGGACAATACAGTGTCCGGGAATTAAACTGACACAGCCGATGCAGCCGTTTGTGATTCTGCATTGATGCAGAGAACCGCTGCACTGATTGCCAATGACGTCATCCTGGTGCAGCGCCCTGCCTCTCCTGGGGAAACGCAGCAAAAGGTGGATAAAGCCCCATTTTTTTTTAAAATAACAAACATGGTATACTTACCTCCTCTGTGCAGTTGGATTTGCACAGAGCAGTCCGGATCATCCTCTTCTCGGATCCCTCTTTGCAGCTCCTGGCCCCTCCCTTCAGTCTAGTGCCCCCACAGCAAGCAGCTTGCTATGGGGGCACCTGAGCCGAACTGCAACTCCATCTTTCCATTCAGCCATGGAGCTGCTGTCCAGCCACGCTACCTCTCTTTCTTGGCTGGTTGACCTTGATTGACAGCCGCGGGAGCCAATGGCTCCACGGCTGTGTCTCAGCCAATCATGAGGGAGGTTCCTGGACAGCCGAGGGACTCGTGGACATTGCTGGACAGAGATCGGGTTCAGGTAAGTATTATGGGGGGGCTGCTACACACAGAAGGTTATTTATCTTAATGCATTAAGTTAAAAAAAACCTTCTGACTTTACAACCCCTTTAAGTACTAGTAGTTCCCTATGGCTGAATTTAGTTTTGTGCATTCACTGCATTGTGCATGGATTTGTACATATCAAGTAGGGGAAGCTCATTTTGGATTCATCTTGAGGCTTCATTTTTTCCAATTTTTTTACTCCAGATCCCTCGGGTCATTTGTATTCCTTTTGTAGTTTAAAGTTGGGTTTTTTATGCAACCTCAGTGCCTTAGATGATAAGAGCATTAGTTTATTGTATGTTAGCCTAACATTGAAAGAACAATTTCAATCTTTGAATCTAAGTGGCTGCCTGCAACTGCAATGTTAGAAAAAGCATTTGTTTAATGTATGTTAGCCTATCTAAGGAACTAAAGTTGCATATAAACCCCGCTCCGCTCTCGAGCACAACTACTCGCCGATTGCATTGTAAACAAGTAAATAGGTAAGGGGTTGGGCCACCAAGCGATGTCACACGGTGGCACCGCCCACTTGTGGGGTCACTGACTGGTGCATGCTGGGGCTGGGGGGTCCCTGAATGGCAGTTTTTTGAACTGTGGTCACCGTACTCAAATGACGATAGGATGGATAGTCTAGATCTAGAACATAGTCTAGCCCACTTTTTAAATGGCCGATTTCCCTTTACTCCTCTGTGTGAATTAATGCCTACTCTGCTGCCTCCAAGACCTTGTGCACCATTGGCTACTTGGAGATAACAGTGTCTATATTAAAGTAGGTAGGTGTCACATGTAGCCCACAAAGATTCTACTCCAGATTGTAATAAGTGAGAGTACAAGCTGAAATTGGTGATGGTGGTGAAGCTTCTAGATCAGCCCTTCCCAACCCACGAGGAGCCCTGGAAAATAGTTTTGGGGAACCCCTGCTAAAACCAATGAATTAAGGTCAGTGGGAAGAATGTCCCTTACATTGGTGGTCAGTGGGAAGAATGCTCCTTACATTGAGGGTTATTGTGAAGAATGTCCCTTACATTGGTGGCCAGCGGAACAGAATGTCCCTTACATTAATGGTCAGTGGGAAAAATGCCCCTACATTGGTGGTCAAGAGGAAGAATGTCCCTTACATTGGTGGTGTGTGGGAGGAATGTCCCTTACATTGGTGGTGTGTCGGAGGAATGTCCCTTCCATTGGTGATCAGTGGGAAGAATGTCCCTTACATATGTGATCAGTGGGAAGAATGTCCCTTACATTGGTGGTCACTGGGAAGAATGTCCCTTACATTGGTGATCAGTGGGAAGAATATCCCTTGCATTGGTGATCAGAATGCCACCCTTCAGACAGCTAAAAAAATATCATAAGTATCATGCAGAATTGCAGATGGCTCTGCCAAGCTGTGTTGGCCCCAGGACTATGTAGGCACCATAACCTTAGAGGTCAGTAATGCCTCGTTTCCACTGAGTGGAACGGTTCGGGTCGGTACAGTTTGGAAGGGTTAGAATGGTCCGGTCTATTCAGGTGAGCGTTTCCACTGCAAGTCGGACCGGCAGGGACCATGCGGGGTTTACATCAAATGAGGTGTTTGTTTTGCTCTTTCATTTGACGTGAGCATTGAAGTTTTCCCGTCCGCCAATCAGTGGAATCTATCGTGTGACGCCAGTAGCTCCGCCCTAACCGTACCGTACCATTTCCTATGGCCCTACATCTGAAGCAGGACCAGGAGTGGTGCGGTTTGGTTTGGTTGTATGGGCCACTTTCATAATGGAAACACTCAAATTAGCGTACCGTACCGAACCGACCCAAACCGATCCGCTCAGTGGAAACAAGGCATTAGTCACAGTTCAAGGAACCCCAGCAATCTATGGAGGAACCTTGCTGAGAATGGTTTTTCTAGAGTTTGGAAACAATGAAGCGGTCTTCTCTGACTGCAAATTGTGCTATTTTCTGTTCTCTCATTGTATCGATCTCTTTGCAGGTGGCAGTCTACATCCTGGATACGGAGGGATCACTGGATATTGAGGGAGACCGAGAAAGCTGCATTAAGCTCTCTGCATTGTCCATGCTGCTCAGCTCCCATCTGGTGAGATAAATAAGTGAATATTTCATGGTTTCTATTTGCAACCGGACGGTTAGCTGTGGAATAAACCTAGTCAGGGCTGGGACAAGGTGTAGGCAGAAGAGGTGGCTGCCTTTGGTGCTTTAGCAGGAAGAGAGTTGCAAAAAGGGCAGGACCTACTGAAGCAGTTCAAAACTCATGGGTGGTGCGTGCACTTTGGCCTTTTCCCCTGGCCTGCTAAAGGACCTTGTCACAATACTGGACCTAGAATGAGTTGCAATAATAACCTAAAAAAAAAAAAAAAGACAATTCCTGTAGTGTCTTAACCACTTAAGCCCCGGAAGATTTTACCCCCATTCCGACCAGGGGGTATTTTGCCATTCGGCACTGCGTGACTTTAACGGACAATTGCGCGGTCGTGCAAAGCTGTACCTAAACAAATTTGGCGTCCTTTTTTCCCCACAAACAGAGCTTTCTTTTGGTGGTATTTGATCACCTGTGCGATTTTTTGATCACGCGCTATAAACAAAAAAAGAACGTAAATTTTGCAAAAATAACAATATTTTTCACATTTTTTTATATGAAATTCCCCCCAAAAAAAATGTAAAAATCAAAATTTTTTAACATTTTCGGCCAATTTGTTTTATGCTACATATGTTTGGTAAAAAAAATCGCAAAAAGCGTATTTTGATTGGTTTGCGCAAAAGTTATCGCGTTTACTAACAAAGGGAAAGATTTTTGTAATTTTTGTTGTTTTTTTGTTTAACGCGTAATGGCGGCGATCTGCAATTTTTTTTTTGCGGTACTGCGACATTGGGGCGGACAGATCGGACCCTTGACTGACATTTTTGACACTTTTGGGGTTACCAGTGACATTTCTACAGTAATCAGTGCTATACATATGCACTGTTACTGTAAAAATACACTGGTTGTGAAGGGGTTAACTTTATTTGGGAAGGAGGGGCTGTGTGTATCCCTAGGGGCGTGCTTTCTACTGTGATTGGCTGTGGCTTGAGCTGTAAGGACACTGATCAACGGATCTACATAGTAGATCCGTGTGATCAGTGTCTTTACACCGAGGAGAATGACAGGTCGCTTGTTTACACAAGCTGCCTGCCTTTCTCCCTCTCCCCCGCCGATCGCCGAGTGACCGGCGGACATCGGGTCCGCTGGTCACACGCGCGGGGGGGTCCATGACCACGCGGGAGCGGGAGCGCGCCTCCGGGGGCGCGCGCTCGCTCCCTAGACCCTCACAAGCTAGTGACGTAGCCAGAGGCGGCTCTAGGCTTTGTGAGGCCTAAGGCAAAACTTGGACATGAGGCCCCACTCACGCCCATAATGGGAAAAATAATTCAAGCGATAAAAATTAACTGCATACATTGCATATATTAAGAGCCTTAACCTTTGTACTATGAATTCACAGTTTCTAGATGTTTCTCTAACCAATTCTTCTTTAATCAAAGATCATTAAACATCGGGTATGTATGTATATATATATATATATGTCTGCTCTTTCATCACAGTCCCCAGCATTTCCCTATAGGTCATGATTCCCTGAGTCCCTCCTTACATCAGAGTTCAGTGTCCCCCCTTACATAAGAGTTCTCCTTTTAATCAGATTCCCCCCAGCATCTCCTCCTTACATCAGAGTCCACAGAATTCCTCTTTACATTAGAGTCCCCCTCTTAAATCAAATTTCGCAGAGCCCCCTTTACATCAGAGTCTCTAGAGTTTCCCCCTTACACTGTAAGCGGGAAGTCTGAAGACTCTGATGTAGGAGGAGTTCTGGGAACCCTGATTTAGGGGGGAATGTTGGGGACTCTGAAGTAAGGGGAGTTCTGGGAACCCCGATTTAAGGGGGGATGCTGGAGACTCTGATTAAAGGAGAGTTCTGGGAACCCTGATTTGAGGGTAAAGCTCAGGTGTAAAAATGAACTCTGTGGTCTCCAAAGCTCCCCCTTGCATCAGAGTTTCCAGAGACCCCTTACACTTCCCTTCCTCAGTCCACCACAGTCTAGGGTCAAGTCCCACTGCAGAAGGCTGCCATCCCCACAGAGGGCACTGTAAATTCCAGTATAGTGCACTGCCATTCCTCCCTGAGGAATGGAAGCCTGATATGCTAAGACTTGTAGTGCCCTCTGTGGGGACTAAGGAATGGCATCCTGCTATTCTGGAACTTGTAGTGCCCTCTGTGAGGGACTGAGGATTCCTCAGTCCTCCACATTCTAGGGCACTATAAGTCCTAGCATAGTGGGCTTTCATTCCTCAGTCCCTCACAGCTGGGGGGAAAAACAACAGAGTTAAACATCTAAAGGACAACTCCAACCAAAACCACCAATAATGTACAGAGTCCATATGCTATATAATGTCACAGCCCTGCTACCCCTCACCTTCCACCTCGGGTGCTGTCATTGTGTAGGGCAAAGGGCTCCAGCTCCACCATGTTTGGCTTTGATGTCAGATATGCAGGACTGGCTAAGCTCCACTCTCTTCCCTGGCAACTGACTCTGGCGTCACGGGGGGGCCTCTCCTCCTCCCCCAACCACCCAGGGGCCCTCTCCTTCTCCCCCAGCCACCCAGGGGCCCTCTCCTTCTTCCCCAGCCACCCAGGGGCCCCTCTCCTTCTCCTCCAGCCACTCAGGGGCCCTCTCCTTCTCCTCCTCCAGCCACCCAGGGTCCCTCTCCTTCTCCTCCTCCAGCCACCCAAGGTCCCTCTCCTTCTCCTCCAGCCACCCAGGGGCCCTCTCCTTCTCCTCCAGCCACCCAGGGGCCCTCTCCTCCTCCAGCCACCCAGGGGCCCTCTCCTCCCCCCCAGCCACCCAGGGTCGTTCTCCTTCTCCCCCAGCCACACAGGGGCCCTCTCCTTCTCCCCCAGCCACCCATGGGGTCCTCTCCTTCTCCCCCCAGCCACCCAGGGGCCCTCTCCTTCTCCCCCAGCTACCCAGGGGCCCTCTCCTTCTCCCCCAGCCACCCAGGGGCCATCTCCTTCTCCCTCAGCCACCCAGGGGCCCTCTCCCTCTCCCCCAGCCACCCAGGGGCCCTCTCCCCCAGCCACCCAGGGGCTCTCTCCTTCTCCTCCAGCCACTCAGGGGCCCTTTCCTTCTTCTCCTCCAGCCACCCAGGGGCCCCCTCCTTCTCCCCCAGACACCCAGGGGCCATCTTCTTCTCTCACAGCCACCCAGGGGCCCTCTCCTCCTCCCTCAGCCACCCAGGGGCCCTCTCCTCCTCCCTCAGCCACCCAGGGGCCCTCTCCTTCTCCCTCAGCCACCCAGGGGCCCTCTCCTTCTCCCTCAGCCACCCAGGGGCCCTCTCCTTTTCCCTCAGCCACTCAGGGGCCCTCTCCTTCTCCTCCAGCCACCCAGGGGCTACTCACCTCCTTTGCGTATTAGACACCACAAATCTATGACCAGCCTGCAGAGTGACAAGTCGGGGCCCGGTTACCTGTATGTTCCTGGGCCAGGGCAGAGCTCTCCTCCCAGAGCAACAACCGATGATAGCAGAGTGAGCTGACCGGGCAGTCACTTCCTACTGATGCAGGTACACGCCCACCGATTCCTCCACAGGGATCAGACGGCCAATCCCTAGGCAGAGAAGGCAGGGTAACTGTCAGCAGACAACAGACACCTGGCAGCCGCAGTGAAGGGACTGAAGCACACTGCGTGAAGGGACTGAAGCACACAACTTTTATATCCAAGGATTTAAATCTTTTACTTGGGAGATTTCCCTGACTGCGCCCTGCTAAATGTTGTCGCTCCGCCACTGGCCGTGAGGCCCCTGTAGGTGCGAGGCCTTAGGCGACCGCCTAATTTGCCTAATTAGAGAGCCGCCTATGGACGTAGCCCTACGTCACTTTGCCTGTGAGGGGCTGACTGCCGACGTAGATCGGCGTTAGGCAGTCGGCAAGTGGTTAAGCTGGCCATAGGTGGTGCAATTTTCTTTCCTACAACCATGGGTTGCAGGAAAGAAAAATTGCTTGATTCCCTTATTAACACAGACAGTGTTGATGGGGGGAATCCCTCATGTGGAGCTATTGTGTTCTCGTGGTGGGGGTTGGAGGAGCCATCCTAGCTCGGAGAACACACAGTGATTATTGCTAGCAGCTATAGCTGCATGAAAACTCCGACAGGCAGGTTGTACCCAAGATGACCTATTGATGAATCAATTTGGGTACAATCAGCCTGCCCATACATGGTTCGAATCCCAGCCAGTTCAGCAGGGACAGATTGGAACCAATTATGGCCAGCTTTACTGCAAAGAAAATTCTATAGCATATTGGGACCTTTCTTCTGGATGTTTCTTGTGTACTGTGATTAAAACCTTAACATACATACGGGGTGCAAACAACGTAACCACTTGCTGACCGCGCTATAGCCCAATGACGCCTACAGCACAGCCGGCTAGTTCTGGGACCCATCCTATGATGGTGTGCTGTGATCGTGCCCGTGGCATTGGCTGCAGGGCACAAGCAGTGGGCTCTGTAATCGCAGTGTCCAGAGGACACTGCTGAATATAGATTGAGGTAATGAGCCAATCAGGGGCTCTTTACCAAGTGAATAGGCTGCAAAACCTCACTGAAATACAGTACACATGAAAACTCACATGAAACTGATGTCTCTGCAAGTGAAATCTGTGCCATTTTCCATCAGTTTTAATGCATATATGGTGTGAACGAGCCCTAAAAATACACAACACTAAAAATAGGTATTGGTAATTGGTATCTGCGGGTACTAGAGTAAAAGTATAAGTAGTTGGGCATGCCTAGCACTTTGTATAGTTTTTTTGGACCTGGTCTGACTACTGAGCTAGCGCGGTCAACAATGAGCTCCCTTTCCCCCCACTGCTGTTCAACTATGCTGCTTTCAAATACATTACGGATTTTTGATTGATAGTGCCTGCTTGGAAAGAGTGCTATCATTAGGCATGCATGGAGCAGGTTAGCCAAACTGCCAGGATACAAGCATGCTCACAGCAAAGGCAGTGGAAGAACATATAACTCTGCTTGTGCACTGCATGGAATACTCCATGGCCTAGGGTTGCCACCTTTTCTTCAAGCCAAACCCGAAAAAAAATGCATGGAATTTTGTTACCATATGTTTTGTCGCAGGTGAACGAGCCCAAAAGCAAGGTGTGTGGTTGTGTTAAGACTTAATGGCGCCACTTCACACCTGCGAAACAGCTGTGCATTTTTTTGCATTGCAGGAATGCACACAAATTTGCACTCACAAAAATGTCCACTCAGGGCAGGGGTAATACATTTAAAATTCAAGGAGGTCTGGTTGCTAAAATTGCTCTCTAATAAAACATAAACGTATGCCAATCACATCTATATTTCAAGTAAAATAAAACCACCTTACATAAGGTGTCCCCATCAGAGACCTCCCTTACATCTGGTGTCCCTCCTTACATCATGTATACCCAGGGCCGGTGCTTCCACTAGGCTAACTAAGCAGCCGCCTAGGGCGCATTGCCACCTAGGGGCGTAGCCAGGAGTCGGCACTCTCTCTCCATCATGAATGATTATTGTGAGCTGAGGGGAGAGGTGGCAGTAGGGGAGGAAGAAGGGACAGAGAAAGATGCCAGGTGTCTTGGGCAGTGGCGGAACTATCAGGCCCTGGATTTCCACCATTGTTGGGGGGGGGGGGGCCAAGAGGCAGGAAGGGAGCCCACCAGAGTGCTGCCTGCATGATGCTCCTCTTCAGCTGGAGCTGAGTGGCCTTAACCCCGGGCAGGAAGTGACTCTCTGCACTGAGCTGGTGGGCAGCCGTTCATTTCCCTGGGTTGGTATTAAGCAGGGAGCGGAGGAGAGCTGAACCTGAGCCGGAGCTCAGCACTGGAGGGCGGAACCTTTACTGGGGCAGAAGAGACGAGGCACCGGAATGTTCTGAGGAGGTTGGTGATGAAGGACATGCGGAGCTCTCTGACTGCTGCTTTTCCCTCCACCAGGAGCCGGTTGGAGCTGTGGTGAGCACTGTGGTCCAGGAGAGGAGTGTCCTGGGAGAAGGAATCAGCAGGATCACAGTGAGGGAGGGCAGAGTGGGGGCCACTCTCTTCATACCGCCCAGTTAGTGTCCCCAGAACAGGGGATCAGGGCCCCTGGGTGTTACATGGAGCATCCCTGGTGTGAAAGGGAATCGGGGTCACCAGGTGTGCCATGGGGAATCAGAGTCACCAGGCGTGACATGGAGGATAGGGGTCACCGGGTGTAACAGGGGTTTGGGGTCACCAGGTGTGCCATGAGGAATTGGGGTCCCTGGGTGTGCCATGGGGGATTGGGGTCCCCAAGTGTGACACGGAGGAACATCAGGGTCCCCAGGTGTGACATGGAGGAACATCAGGGTCCCCAACTGTGACATGGAAAAACATCAGGGTCTGACATAGAGGAACATTGGGGTCACTGAGTATGACAGCATGACATGGAGGAACACGGGGTCCCTGGGTGGGACATGGAGGAACATCAGGGTCAGTGGGTATAACAGCATGACATGGAGGAATATTGGGGTCCCAGGGTGTGACATGGAAAAACATCAAAGTCCCTGGGTGTGACACGGAGGGACATTAGGGTCTCCAAGTGTGACATGGAGGAATATGGGGGTTACTGGGTATGACAGCATAAAATGGAGGAACCATCGGATCAGGGTCACTGAGTATGACATAGAGGAGTTTTTAACCCCTTCCCTTCCCTTTTTTTTTTTTTTTTTTGGGGGGGGGGGCACAAGTAGCTGGTCTTGCCTAGGGCGTAAAATAGTCTAGCACCGGCCCTGTGTATACCCATCAGAGTGCCTCCTTACATGTGGCGTCCCTATCAGAGTCCCCCTTACATCTGGTGTCCCTCCTTACATCTGGTGTCCCCATCAGAGTGCCCCTTTACATCTGGTGTCCCCACTTACACCTGGTGTCTCCATCAGTGTCCCCCAGTTATATCTGGTGTCCCCGTCGGAGTAGCCCCTTACATCTGGTGTCCCCATCAGAGTAACCCCTTACATCTGGTGTCCCTATCAGAGTAACCCCTTACATCTGGTGTCCCCATCAGAGTAACCCCTTACATCTGGTGTCCCCATCAGAGTAACCCCTTACATCTGGTGTCCCTATCAGAGAAACCCCTTACATCTGGTGTCCCCATCAGAGTAACCCCTTACATCTGGTGTCCCCATCAGAGTAACTCCTTACATCTGGTGTCCCCACTTACATCTGGTGTCCCCATCGGAGTAGCCCCTTACATCTGGTGTCCCCATCAGAGTAGCCCCTTACATCTGGTGTCCCCACTTACATCTGGTGTCCCCATCAGCGTAACCCCTTACATCTGGTGTCCCCATCAAAGTAGTCCCTTACATCTGGCTGGTGTTCCCATCAGAGTTCCCCCCCCCCCCTTACATCTGTTGTTCCCATCAGAGTCCCTTCATATATCACAGTCCCCCCTTACATCAGCTGACTGCAGGTGTCCCTCCACACATTAGTACATTTGTACTCACAGATCACAAACTGCAAAGAAAGCAGCTCATTCCTCCTTCCGCTTCAGACAGTCTGTCTTCACTCCCCTGCAGTGCCATGCTGAGACTCAGATTAGTTCTCAGTCTCAGTGATGGCTCTCTATCGCCTTCTGCAGGCTGGAGGGAGGAGAACACCTAATTCTCCCTCCAGCTATCTTATGCCCCGTACACACGTGCAGATTATCTGAAGACTTTTGTCTTCAGACTTACCTTTTCTATGTAGTGCAAGGGCCTGCCGGATTGCATACAAATTGAAAGTGTTTAGGTTTGACCTCATATTATATGGTTTTGGTAAGTCTGCAGACAAAAGTCTTCAGATAATCTGCACGTGTGTACGGGGCATTAGGGAGCCACTGTCTGGTCTGAATAATATGTCAAGTTTTAGGCAGACTAAAAACTGGACACATGATTTAAAACCCAGACTGTCTGGGTGAATCCTGGAAAGGTGGCAACCCTACCATAGCCACCAAGAGGTATGGTCACAGTGGAAAGATGTAGATTTAACATACTCTATATTACAAAAGTATTGGGACGCCTGCCTTTACCCTCACATGAACTCTAATGGCATCCCAGTCTTAGTCTGTAGGGTTCAATATTGAGTTGGCCCACCTTTTGCAGCTGTAACAGCTTCATCTCTTCTGGGAAGGCTGTCCACAAGGTTTAGGAGTGTGTCTATGGGAATGTTTGACCATTCTTCCAGAAGTGCATTTGTGAGGTCAGGCACTGATGTTGGACGAGAAGGCCTGGCTTGCAGTCTCCACTCTAATTCATCCCAAAGGTGTTCTATCGGATTGAGGTCAGGACTCTGTGCAGGCCAGTCAAGTTCCTCCACCCCAAACTCACTCATCCATGTCTTTATGGACCTTGCTTTGTGCACTGGTCCAAATCATTTGGTGGAGGGGGGATTATGGTGTGGGGTTGTTTTTCAGGGGTTTGGCTTGGCCCCTTAGTTCCAGGGAAGGGAACTCTTAAGGCGTCAGACTACCAAGACATTTTGGACAATTTCATGCTCCCAACTTTGTGGGAACAGTTTTTGGATGGCCCCTTCCTGTACCAACATGACTGCGCACCAATGCACAAAGCAAGGACCATAAAGACATGGATGAGCGAGTTTGGGGTGGAGGAACTTGACTGGCCTGCACAGAGTCCTGACCTCAACCCAATAGAACACCTTTGGGATTAATTTGAGCGGAGACTGCGAGCCAGGCCTTCTCGTCCACATCAGTGCCTGACCTCACAAATGCGCTTCTAAAAGAATGGTCAAATGTTCCCATAGACATAATCCTAAACCTTGTGGACATCCTTCCCAGAAGAGTTGAAGCTGTTATAACTGAAAAGGTGGACCAACTCAATATTGAACCCTACGGACTAAGACTGGGATGACATTGAAGTTCATGTGTGTGTAAAGGCCGGCGTCCCAATACTTTTAGTAATATAGTGTAAGT